>NC_090922.1:415329226-415632256 GCF_040938575.1 Ambystoma mexicanum
TCCTCAGAGTGGTTTTGGGGCGGCTGATGCAGATGCCGATGGTAAAGAGGCACCTGCTGTTGCTGCGGCTTTAGAATATCTACCCCGTCCACCTCGGGTAGTTCTTCTTTGACCCCTTTGAGCCGGTCGTCCTCTACCTCTTCCGAATGAGGAGTAGAAGCGAAAGGACTTGCCCCTCGCAGAGGTTCCTGTGGGACGAAAAGGAGTCTGACGGATTGCAGCTCCTAGGGATTTTGCTGCTGCTTTTGAAGTTTGCAGTTTCTCTAAACTGTCATCCGCCTTTTTCCCGAACAAAGAAGAGCCATCAAATGGCATGTTCAAGAGCCTGGCTTGCACATCTGGGGCAAAACCCGACTTTCTCAACCAAGCGAACCGCCTGGTTGATGTACTTGCCGCCATTGCTCTGCTGATACTGTCAGCCGAATCAATGCCCGTCTGGAGGGATTCGCACATAGCGTCTTTACCGTCCTGTATAATATTCAGGAACGCATCCCTTTCTTCTCCCTCCGGGATGCAGTCAGCCGCTGTAGAAGCACACTCCCAAAGTGTATGGCTGAACCTAGCAAGGGTGCAAGTAGCATTAACAGACTTTAACGCCATGCTACATGCTGAAAAGACTTTCTTAGCCATAGCATCATATTTTTTATCGTCCCTGTCCTGTGGGACAGTAGGATAAGCCGTCTTGACGCCGGTAGAGGATGCTGCTTGTACCACCAGACTTTCTGGGGATGGATGTTTAGACAAGAACTCTGGGTCTGTGGAAGATACCCTGTACTTTGCAGACAGTTTTTTATTTACTGCTGGTATTACATCTGGGGTTTCCCAGTTTGTCATGATCTTTCTCTGAAGAGCTTTATGAAAGGGCACCACTGGATCCTCTTGTGGGCCTTTGTCAAGAATATCCGTGAGGTCATCTTGCTGGAAAGATTGTGAAGGTGTAGACCACCCCATGAACTCTGTAATTCTGGCCATTAAGGCTCTGTAGGGGGTTTCAGCATGCTCCCCCGGGTCTGGTTTAGCAAAATCCACCTCAGGGGAAGTGTCTAAACCACTTGCCTCATGTAAAGAATCATGAAGATCCTTTAATCTGCGCTCTTCAGAGGAAAATTCCTCTCTAACTGGGGTTACAGGTCCCTGTAACTCATCTTGTTCTGACAAATCACCCTCTTCTAAAATTGAGGATATAGTTCTCAATTGTTCTGAATTAATAAAGGGAGTAAATCCCATTTCCAAGGCAGAGGGTGCTGAACTTGTCATTATTGGCCTCGAAAACGTCGATGTCGTCGACGTCGAAGGCTTCGAGCGTGGCGTCGAAAACAGAGGTGGAGGCCTCGAGGACCTCGACAGAATTGGAATTTTACTCGACAATATCGACGCCATCGACGCCATCGACGTCGAGGGCCTGGGAATCGTCACTGGATGTGTGGTCATCGTGACTTTTCTCGGCGTCGACGCCGGTGTCGAGGCCGGCGTCGAGTCGACAGACCTGTGTGTCGAAGGTCCCTTCGACAACGGCGTCGAAGACCTCGACGTCGACGGAACCTTCGTCGACGGCGTCGACGGAACCTTCGAGGAAGGTTTGGAGGTCATAGTCCTACTCGAGGGTTCGAGACGCGCTCGAGAGGTTTCTTTCGCCGGGTACTGCGACTCGCGGCGTTTTTGACCTTTGGGTCTTTCGACCAGAGCATCGCTCTCGGCAGTCTTCGAGGGGGTCGAGGCCGCTTTCTCGAAGACGCTCATCATGTTTTTTCTGAATTCCTCCCATTCAGCCCGGGAACTAAGTTTCGTGGGGCAAGGGATTCTTTTTGGCGAAACAGAGGAAGAGGAAGACGGAGAAGGGGATCTTCGACGTTTCCTCTTCGAGTGTTTCGATCTCGAGGAGTGATGAGACCCACTCCGAGATCTGGAGCGTGAATGGTGACGAGGAGACGAATGTCTCGACTTCGTCGAAGAAGAAGAAGCTTTAAAAGTCTTACCTTTCTCCAGCTTCCCCCTACGCTCCTTCAGGGCCTTAGCTGTCATGGACATACAGTCCTCGCACTCCGAACAATGGTGTTCGGCTCCCAAGCACCACAGACAATTTCTGTGAGGATCGGTCAACGACATCTTTTTCCCACAATCTCGACATTTTTTGAAGCCGGATCGAGGGGTTGTCGGTTCCGACGAGGAAGCCATCGAGTACGATTCGAATAACTTGAAGTAAATATTACTAAGAACTGAGCAACGGTATTCCGAGGCACCGAGTAGCGCGGAAAAACGGAACTGAGCAACGGACGCTGCGCGCGGCCTTTATAGGCAGGATGACGTCGAGCGTCGATACGGCGGCTGTCGAGGGTCATCGACTCGAGGGACGTCGACGCGCAGCGCCCTCTGGAGAAATTTTTTTTCCGAGGCCAGCAGAGCTGGAAGGATATATCTAAGATGAGGAATACGTCGGAGGACACAATCCCTTCGAAGGAGGAGTTTGCGCCAAAATCGGACCATCATGTTGCACATTCAAGCCATCTCACGATGAACAAAATGGAACCTTGACAGAGGCCATAACGTTGTTAACAGACCTACATAACAAGATGGAAGACAAGGCAGATGACATTGAAGATGACAGTTGGTTTGCCTCCCTGTTCCCGTGGATTCCGGAGTGGTTGGCAGATATATTCAAAAGTCTTGGAGTAATGTTGGTGCTGGTGATGTTTGGATTCTGTATAGACAGGATAGTGATTGCCTAATGCAAGAAAATGGCAATGAAAGAGATAGGAATGAAGAATATGACCGATGTCAAACCTGAATCTAATGCCAAGGAGCTGACTCATGAAGCTGTCAGCAAATACATAGAGGCCAGTATTGTAGCACCTGATGCAACGAAGTTCCTGTATTCAAATAATCATAAGAAGTACAAGGGATGATGGGTCTATTGTACCCCGAATTGACAATGTAACTACATGACCTGGAGTGTAGATGAACATGTCAAATCAGCCGGCACCCTGAGGGGGGTGATGAAGATATGGACACAAAAGAATTAAAAAAATATATATATATATATCAGGATGTGAAAACAATTGAGGAAGTGGTTGAGGACTCGACCAGAGGAGGGAATGTAGAGGAGCAGCTGCATGCCGCTGCAAGAAACTCTGCTCCCCTACCTCCCATATGCTGGAACTCTGAGATCATGCCGTGTTTGACACCAGCAGTTGTGCCAATACCGCAACGTATGTTCAAAAGAAGATACCCATTGAGACAACCCTATCAAATGCTTCCCTGAAGGGGTGACAATTTGAGGGAGGAAATCCCTGAAGGAATATGAGAAAAGAGCAAGGAAAGAAGCCTGTGACATCATAAGAGAGTATGAACAATGTCTCAGTATACTTCTCTATCGCTCTGCCAAGCTAACCTCCTTTCTCCTTGCTTCTTTCCCTCCTTCCTTCTCTTCCCCAACCTGCTCAGTTAGCTGTTTGGTCACCTGGTGTACCTCCAGAGCCGCACAGGTCGCAGACTCACCCCAGACTGGTTGAAGAGGATATATGGATCTTACAGAAACTAATGATGAAGTAAAGAATAAAGAGAAATTTAAACATGAATAAGAAGATTACATGTGCACAAAGTGCTGCAGAGTATCAACCGTTCAATAATTATACAGATGCTGAAATGCAAGGTAGACTAAGTTATCATAGAGGCTGGCTATATGTAGTGAATAGAGTGCAGGCGAAGCCACCACCGTATGGAAGCTAGACATCGGTATCATGCATTTTTAGTAAAGCAAGACCAATGAAAGGAAAGGGAAAATTGTGTCGCAGCAAGAATAAGCTGAATTGTGGAGCTGCATGGCGAAGTTGTCTGGCCTGGAGTGAAGACTAAAGCAGCCAAGGCAGGCTATCTATGCTGGAAAGGAGATGACATGCAAGGATAAATAATCTCTTCTTAAGGTGCAAAGAAAGAACACCAAGAGTGCCAAGTTTAATTCATTTAAGATATTTAAAACCTGCAAAATGAACCAAATCGTGGTCTCCTGTCACGTGAGCCAAGGATGAAAATAGAGTTCGAACTTGGAGTCCTAGATCGCGATACTGAATGCCTGCACTCCTATGTATTCTCAGAGACAAGGATAATTTGCAAGGCCAAGTACAAAGATTCATGGCAGAAGGCTTGGGTGATGAGAGATGCTGGGCTAATTGGGCGGGGAGGTAGAGTCAGGCCACCTCCTTGCACCTGGGTCTGGGGTTACGTGCTGCTAAGTGAACCGAATGTTCCAGGCATGGCACAAGCATGCCAACCAATTGTAGTGGTCCATATTACGAAGGACCTTATAGTTTGAAAACCAATGAGAAACTGTGCACCTAATGTTTCTGAAGATGACATGTTTTAGAGGTAGGCATATGTTGTCCACCTGACAGTGGGCAGCCAATTACAATCGTAGTTCCTATAGATAATATGTTTAGATGTTCCCCTTAAGCCTATCCCGATCCTCAGTGGGTTTTTCATTGTTTGCCACGTAGTATGCCGTCACCTCTGACGTATTTTGGGTATGTAACCATGTTTTTATGAAAAGATCGTTGAGAAAAATCGAGTGTACGTCCGTTGATGTTCGATGTAACTGCCTGTTTTAGATAATTGTTGATGAAACAGTTCTTTGCCATCTTCCTGAGTTGGTTTGGTTATTTGGACTCAAAGTTATTCTGTGTGAACCCATCCATTGCATGCATGTTCCTAAAGGGCCCTAAGCTCTATGTATTATGTTGTCTCCCTAAAAGACTGTCAGGAAATATAGGCAGTCACCCACATTCTATACATTATACAAGATATCAAGTCCCAGAGATGTGTTTTCTAAAATAGAGTACATAGTTTTCCAACCAGATATCACACCAAAATACTTAATCAGAAAATGTCCAATAAAAAAATGCCAAAGATTTTGCTTGGCGTTTGACTGCAAGTATATAAGGGGCAGGGGAAGTAGGGGAAAATATGAGGTAAGGGGAGTAAAGGATGGTCTGCTGAGGGTCTCCCCCTGCATATTCTTGCGCTGAAAGGAAAAGCAATTCAGCATTTTTGTATTCAACATTTTGTTTTTCTCAGTGATCACACATATCGTTCCAACCACACCTCAGGACACCATAAATATTTGATGCATTGTCTCAGGACAGGGCATTGTGGCCGAATTGATTTCTCTGGCAGTTTCAAAGCAAAATGATCTTTCAAAATGAGCAGTCTGACACCAGTCCTCTCGGGAGGATAGCTCAGGTGCAATGTGCTTGTCTTGGAAGCAAGACGACACGGAGCAACACAGATTCGATCCCCAGGTACACGCTTAGAAACCTCTGGGTATTAAGCACGTGATAAATAACCTATCATATCATATTCAAATTGATAACAGCAGAGAAGAAGAAAACAGCCTACCTACCTCTCTCTGTCTCGAGACAGACTTGCTGAAGTTTTGGAAACTCCTCAAGACCTACCTCTTCTCTTCCTCCTTCTTTCTCCCTCTCCCCAGCTAACCTCCTTTCGCCTTGCTTCTTTCCCTCCTTCCTTCTCTTCCCCAACCTGCTCAGTCAGCTGTCTGGTCGCCTGGTGAAACTCCGGAGCCGCACAGGTCCCAGACTCCCCCGCAATTGGCTCCAGGCCTCCGCACTCTGCCTGGCACTACTGCAATATACTCCATGGGAGGGGCAACCACTCCACACTTAACACAGGCACCTGCTGGACTGGGCGCACTTGTCCCCCTCCCTCTCCCTCGCACTTCCTGTTATGCGCACTTGCACGACCTTGAATGTTCTAGACCTTGCAAGTCTGTCTGTCCTGTCCTCCCTCATCTCCCCTCCCTACCTTGGTCGTGCTTGATATACTCATGCATAGGCGCTTTGGATGACCAACTACCTAGCAACCTGAAATGTCACCACACCAGTACTGTAGTTTATTGATCTGTATGCTCCTCTCACTCCCTCCTCTTTCTCCCCCTCACTCTTTGTCAAGCAATTCACTTGTATGTATGCCTTTGGCCTAGTATGGTATGGTATTGTTTATTTATAAAGCCTAGTATGCTAGCTATTGGTGTTAGATCATTTGGAACCTTCAAGTTCTAAGAATGACCAATGTATTACATTGTTCCCTTCCTGCCTTGAATCGCTTTGAAGCACTACACTTGTGTATAAGGACTCTACAAATAAACAATTACAATTACCATTACATTACTGTGTGAGGCTGCACATAATGCACGTTTCAAATGTTCCGACATGCTTGAGCACTCACAGTACTTGCATTGACATTTCTAATAATGGCTGGCACAGCACCCATTGTCCCGATACTTTGTGTCGAGGACTGACAGTGACGTTATTTGTATTCGCCATTGCAGGCAAGCCTAGAGCGAAACTAACAATGCCTGTGCACACAGAAACCATACAACGCACGGGCACAGTTTTGCCCAAGCCATTTGAATGGGGGTGAAGGTGATTTGTTAAAGCTTGCCTATGGTTTTACAAGCTTCAAAGTTATGATGTTGGCTGTGAAGTGCTTTGGGCGCTTGCCTCCGAAAAAAGGGAGCAGTCAAAGGAGCGCAGTTAGAGCCTCATCTCCTCCAACGTCTTTTTTAATTGTTTTGTTTATTTTATATTATTTCTCTAGTTTCCCATTGGCAAATGGAACAAAAACATACAGACGGTATAACATGTGTGTTCAACGCGTATGCATGCCGAGTGTAGGAATGTCACTCTCCGCTTTGTAGTCGAGGGGATTACGCCACCTGTGCAACAACACTTGATAATTTGAGGTAATCAGTCCACGGATCAAAATACCCCTTAAGAAATAAGAACACATGCTTCTTTATTGGAACTCGCATTCCTGGTATGGGTCACCTTGCATTAGTTTCCTTCTTTCGAATTTTGGGTTGAGTGGGTTGCTATGGGTTAGTGCCAACCCCATTACAACGTGCTTAGTACTTTAGATCCAAATGAAATGGGATTGTCACCTAAAGTGCGATGGCTCAGTCTATGTGAAGAACCATGCATATTCTATTTCGCATGCTTTGACTCCCAAGGTAGATCACCTTTTCTCCAAATTGTTAACCTTCTGAGTAATTTAAGGGTGTCTCTTTATTGAAAAGTGAGCTACTGTTTGGGCTGCCTTTTTTAATTTCTTTCATTTGAATTCTGGCTTGGGTTGCTATGGGGTGAGTGTGCTGCACTGCAGAGAGCCTGATACCTTTCACACGGGCGACTATTGAGGGCGATACATGTCCATAGGCCCTGAAGTGTTGATGGCTGTACTTGAGGCAGACTCTATGCAACTATTAAACGCCAGCCTTTTACACACTGTATTTTATTGTTCTTTTATAAGGCTGAGCGTGGATCCGGGATTCAAACCTCTGTTGCTCTGTGTGGTCTTGCTTCCAAGACCAGGGCGTTGCCCCTGTGCTGTCCTTTTTCATGCTATCCCCGTTTCCTGCTATCCATGTGCACCCTTCCTCCTCCCAGACTACCCTATTTAAAGGAGCCCATTTTAAAAATGGCCGAACATTCATTCGTTGTGCATTGCACATGGTGATCTGCTTTGCCTGCTCTCTTCTTTCTTGTACAGCACAATAAATATCATCAGCCCAGGAAGGAGCACCCAGATTATCAGCAATGGGTATTCCTTTTAAGAAATCCATCTATGTGCAAGGCATACATTAGTTTTAAAAAATTGATTAGCAGAGCTGGATAATTAAAATGTTCTTTATCAGTAAACAAACCTATTTGATTGGCAATTGTGTAGTTACTTTGGATATCACCAGAAGTTACTAATACCCAAGACATAAAATGAGCAATAACACAGCATTTTTCTTTACTTTTGAAATAAGACATTAGGCAGCTACATTTCTGGAAAATGTAATGTTTAGTTTTATCTCAGGGCACACAAAAACACAAAATATGATAAAAAAAGACTCTGGAAACAGTTTTAGTGCAAGGCTCTGTGCCGCTGGGTGCAGTGTCACAGCATATTCTATGCCTGCACCATCGTGCTGTGTTAAAGATTTGTTTTAAAAAAAGTCATGAATCGAAAAGTTCAATGTTGGAGGAAGTGAGAGCTGGAGAATAAGTATGGCATTGTGGCAGGCAGGGTAATTGGCAACTTCAGATGGGCAAGATGGACCTTGCCTGTCGTTATCAAACACCGAGATATGGTACACCATGTGGTAATATGCTATAGTATATTTAAGATGCCTAACCAAAGTTCCTTTGTTAATCATGGTGTGAGAGAGTTGAACTACAAGGTAAGCAGTCCTGACTTTAACATGAATTTGGGATGTTTATTTGTTAGTATATTAGGCAAATAGCTTTAGAATACCAAGTGATAACACCTTTCCTTAACACATAAAATCGTTTTATGCCCAAATAATCTCTGCATCCGTCTTGATAAAGGCATGCTCCTGAAACATCAAAAGAGAGACAGCTCATCAGAGCCACAAATAAAACCAATTCAAGAAAGTTTCAAAGTGATTAACTCTAATTTGAACTTCATATATCTCACCACAGAATTGCAAAAAGATTAAGTAGCATGGCATGTTCAGAAATTGCCAGAACCGTAAATAAACTTGCTGAAACAAAACATTCTTCCCACAAAGAAATCCTGCCTCCATTTCCTTGTAGCTTCTATTTCCTGATTTGTCACAGTATAAGAGCCTACTAATGTAACACAACATGATGCTCCATAGTTTAAACCCTAAGTACTGTCTGCTACAAATCTGCAAGATTGTTCCTAAATCAAACACTGTAGACATCAGTACATTTGCTATCTAGAAAAAAAGGATTTTCTTTGAAACTCTAAGTCATTCTAGCAAACTAGCATATTTTACTTTTTCAACAAAATGGCTTCATGGCATGTCATCGTCATATCGAGAAATTATTGAGATATCCCTCCTGATCTCCACAAGTGCTCATATGTTGTCCAGCATGATCCAAGACAACTTATAAGCATAGTCTTCAAAAAGCCGGTGTTGCCCTGAGGACAGGTCAAGTCCCGGCGGCTCGGGATATCGACGGCGGAAAGTGTAAGTCACCATTCCTGTGAAGTCCCATGGGAAGTCCCATGACTCCATGGGAATGGGGACACGGAAGTACCAGCACCATTGCCAACGGTGCCAGTGCTTCTGTGAACACCGTGGTCAGACCTGCCGGGAGCAACGCCCCTGCAGGCATAGTTGTAGTCTGGCGGTCCGAAAAGGGTGCCAGTACGTTGCTACCAGCACCCTTATTTCCAGACCGCCAGACTTGGAATGAGGCCCACTGTCTCTTAACCACGGTTATTTTGTTTTGCTGTAGTGTTTTCCTTCAATAACAACTTAAAAAACCCAAACACCTATTAAATCTTCAAAGGTTACTCATACTTCCTATCGTTTTGAGCTAATTTATTGGTTGCCCGCCAAATCCTGTTCTGCACACTTGCTGGCCAACAAGTTGCCACCACCTCTGTTTACTTGAATGAAGACTACTTTTTGTAATTTCTCCACCTCCCCTGAGCTCCAGGTCCTAGTTATGCATCTGGCACCTTCAAGGTCCCCTTTCCGGGCCGGACTACAGTGTTCGACAGATCGCCATGAATACACTGTGGGCTGTCCTTTGAGCTGTAAGCGGAGGTAGCATGTTAGGGACAGCTTTTACAACTTCCTAGATGCCTGGTGTGATTTTGAAAGTAGGGGATCTTATTTGAAAGTAGGTTCATTCAGGGTTTGTGTTTTCCACTTGCAATATTTTTGGGAAGGTGGAGGCTGATGAAGATGCTATCCGCAGATGCATCTGCTATGGGGTTGTTGGTGGATAAGAAGGTGAGAACTATGTTTGGGGTAAATATTATTTAGTTATTGTGCATTTGTAAGGTGCTTATACATCACATAAATTGTGTTTCAAAGCACCCACAGGGCAATGGGGAGGGAACATGGGAATGAAAGGCAAATATAACAATGAACAAGAGATGCAGTCCTACTAGGCCTTGTGATCATTCTGAACGTGCAAGTGCACAGAGAGAGAGAGAGAGGGATGAGGGAGGGGGTAAGTGCTAGGCGCACGACAGAGGGAAGTGCTGGGCAGTAAGTTGCAAGCAGCTGTTAGATGACTGGCAGAGATCATTTGGTAAGAGTGGTCAACTGCCAATAAATAGGTGCAGGCCTGTGGTAGCACAGGCCAGAGGGTGGCCATGGCAAGTGGTGGGAGTGGACGGAGGCTGAAGGCAATTGGGGGTGTGAGCCCAGGACCCAGGTGGACACATAAGGGCACTGGTCACCAATCCTAGCCAATCTGTACAGGTTAGAACAGAAGGGAGAGGGGGAAGGAGGAGGTAAATAGAAAAGTCTCGAGGAGCTTCCAGAATCTGAATTTGAGGGGATCCAGCTCAAGATGAAGTGCAAGGTGGAGGCTGTTCCATAGGAGGGAGCGAACCAAGGAAAGAGATTGCCCACCAACTCGCTGTTCAGTGAAGCGCTGGACACGCAGAGAGTTGGCGCCAGAGGAACATAAAGACCTGGAGGGAGAGTTTTTAGTGAGAGACAGTTGTAGATAGCATGGTCCCTGGCCCTAGACAGCCCTATGGATGATTCAGAGGGATTTGAATTTGATCTTTGCAGCAACTGGGAGCCAGTGGAGAGGTTTAAGGGCTGGAGAGATGCAATCCCTGGGCTTGAGGCCAAGGATAAGTCTTGCAGCCCTATTGTGGATTAGCTGGAGGGGACGTAGAGAGGAAGAGGGTAGATTAAGGAAGAGGCTATTGCAGTAATCTAGCCTAGAGAGTACCAGAGCGCTAGAGACATTGAGCTTCTGGGGGAAAGTGAGGAAAGGAAGGATTTCTTTGAGGAGGTGGAGTTGAAAGTGGGCCTTCTTGGCAAGGTCCTGGATGTGAGGAAGGAAGAAAAGAGATGATTCCAAGATTTTTGGCTGCAGATGAAGGAGAAGGGGGAGAGCCCATAGAGGGTGGCCAGAGTAAGCAGAAGAAAGAGGGAGCAGGAGTTAAAATGGGAAGAATCTCAGTCTTGCTGGCATTGAGGCAGAGATCGATCAAGGAATACCAGGACTGGATGGCAGATAGGCAGTCAGGAATGATGGAGGAAGTAACGAGAGGATCAGAGGTAAGTTTGAAGAAGAGTTGTGAGTCATCTGCACAGCACTGGAAGTAAGGGGAGATGGTGGAAATTAGGTGTACAAGTGGTGCAAGATAGACATTAAGGAGCCAGAGAAAAAGCTTGGAGCCCTGGGGGATGCCACAGGTGGAGATAGAGGTGGAAGATGAGAAAGATCCCAGGATAACCTGGGAGGGACAGTTATTGAGGAAGGAGGTCAGCCAGTCCAGTACCTGCTCCAAGATTAATAGAGTATTATGGAGCCGTTTTATGAAGACGGAGTGGTTGACCGTGTCAAATTCAGGGGAGAGATCAAGTACAATGAGAGCAGCCGGAGAGTTACAATCAAGAGATGCAAGAAGTTCTTCACGGCTGTTCAGAAGAGCAATTTCCATGCCTCTGGATGCTCAGAATCCAAATTGATGGTTGTGTGGGCAACCAACTAGCTCAGTATGCTGGGTCAGTTGGCAGAAGACCAGTTTTCCCAAGAGTTTCCCAAGGAAGGGGGAGATAGAGATGGGGTGGTAGTTAGCCGGACAGGACGGGTCTATAGAAGATTTTTTTTAAAGAGGGGGCGCACAAGAGAGTGCTTGAGGGAAGTGGGGAAGGATCCAATAGCAAAAGAGTGATTGTAGGAATCAGCAAGTGAAGGGGCAAGAGAGACAATGTTGTCCTTAATAGTTCTGGAAGAACAGGGGGAGACATGTGTGGAGGAAACCTTCATAGATCAGACAACTCTAGTGACCTCATCAGATGTGATAGGAGAGAAGGAGGAGAGAAAGGCAGAGGGGGGGATAGGACGCCATAGGTGGCAGGAGGGGAAGGGAGCGGGGGAAAGGAGGCGATGGTGCTCAGGATGTTCTGAGTTATTGCAGTAGAGTGTGTTGCCAGTGCATTGCAAATGGTCTGGGAGGGAAGATGTGAGGTGGAGACTGCAGAGGTGGATCCTCATGACTGGGGCAAGAATGTCAAGCATATTAGTGATGGCAAGATGGAGGTTGCTGAGAGCGGAGTCAGAGGTGGAGCCTGCAGTGGGGGAGGGAGGGTTGAAGGTAGATACGAACGGCAGCAGCTGACACTCGTTTCATCAGATGGATGTTCGTGAACGCGGTTGGCAGGGCTGGAGGAAGTGCGGTTCTAAGGCCAAGAGGACCCAGGTGATAGGAGAGGAGACAATGGTCTGACCAGGAGAGTGGGGTGGTGAGTGGGGAGGAGAGCAAAAGATCAGTGTGGATGATGGCATCAAGAGTGTATCCATCTGAGTGGGTAGGACCAGAGAGGAGAATGGAGAGGGAGAGCGAGGTGCAGAGGTCACGGAAGAGTGTGTATGCCGTGATGGAGGAGTCAAGGTGGATGTTGAAGTCATCCAGGAGAAGTAGTTTGGAGGTGGATGTGAGGAGAGAGGAGGAGAAATCAGCCCATTCAGAGAGGAACAGGGTGGTAGAGCCAGGAGGCCTGTAGTGCGAGAGATGACCAGCTTGCCGACCAGGCTCTTAAAGGTAGAGTAAAGCTGGGTGGGTATGAAGGAAGAACGGACCCACTCAGGGATGTTCAGGGAAACCCTGCTCACCGCACAGTTGGAGATGATCTTATAGCCCTCAGGGAGAAGGAAGTCAGAAGCAGTAACTGAGCTGGCATTGAACCACGTCTCGGTAAGAGTGAGGATATTGAAGTCAAGGTCTTCAAGGAGGAGGCAGATGTCAGTAGAGTATTTGATAGCAGAACGAGCATTAAGCATGGCTAGATGAAACAGGTCACTGCTTTTGAAGGTTTTCCGAGGAGGGATAGAGGGTCGTGGTACACCAGTCCGGGGAGGGTGGACAAAGAGAAAGAAAGAAGGAGTAGCAGGTGTGGGAAGGAAGTTAACAAAAGACGGCAGGCACCAGTCAAAGAGAAGTTTGGGTTGAGAGACCCGAGCCATGATAGTTCCATTGTGATAGATATTAATGATACACCTGGATGAGGAGAAGCCCACCAAGAGTACGTCACATCTAGTGCCACCATTAATGGGTGAAGATGTGAGAGGAGAGAGAGCAGAGATAAGATGAGGAGACCATAGATCTGGAGAGGGGACATAAAGGAGGAGGTCAGTGACAATCTGTCTGGAAGTTGTGATGACGGAGTTGTCTGCAATGGGTAGGCTGGGGTTAGTGGTCAGGATGTCTTTTTAAGCTTTTTTCTTCCAGAATTCATGAGAGAGGGAGGATAGTATAGAAGTTAGAATGGCTAGGAGAGATGGTGAGTGCCATGTGGGCGGCGGAAGATTAAATGGAAGATAGAAGAGGGAATGCACAAGACAGCACGATCACAGACATACTAGGCAACCTAGTAGTCAGGAGAAGCAAGAAAACGGGCGTAATGGAAACACTTGAGTACCAAAAATGAGGTGCAGATATGTTACAAACGCACCAGGATCTGAGTTACCAAAAAGGAAGAAAAATCCAATGCAAAAAGGGTGCAGAGATGTTACAAACACACCAGGATGTGAGTTCTTAACAAGTTAAAAAAAATGCATTGAGAAGAGGGAAAGGTAAGGCAAGGAAGGCAGATTGGCACACCTTGGTTCAACAGTTGTTAGCTTGGTAGAAGGTGATAACAATTGAAGGCTTATCCCCAACAATGCACGTATACCTGAGACCAAATAAATGGACACACCCTGCTACGGAATGATACCAAGAGAATCATTTAAAGTAAAAGAAGTGTATATAAGATAAATCCAAGCAGAGAACTCTGCTGCTCGAGAGCGCTCTGCCAAACAATACACGGGCAGCACATTATGAACCAAAATAATGTCACGAGTGATGTAACGACATACACTATGAAATAACAGTTTCAATTGGTCGGCCCACATGGCACAACATTCTCTATAGGTGATGAGAAGCTACAATTGGCTGCTGTGTCCAAGTTTATCAGGGAGCATGTGGGTCAACTGGGCTCATCTCCGCGGTGAAGGTCGAGTCAGTTCAAAAGAGTTACATTGCTAACTAATCTAAGCTAAAGAATAGACATTGGTTTAGGGAGAATAATGCTGGACATAAAAATCATTGCATGAATGGGGACCTTTCAGAAGCTATTGGCAGATATACCGGCATTCTAACCCCTGTACTCGGAGGTTAATAAAACACAATGCCCCAGACCTGAGTGCCTGCCCTGTGGGTTTTGATCCACCTGATGCCTCAAGATACGAGTAGACATTAGTTAGGTTTAGGGAGGATTTATTGGTGTCTGGGATTAGGGCTATGGTGGGTGACCCCATCTGGTCACGATGAGGGGTAAGATGGATATCTGTATTAAAGATCAGAGGGGCCTGGGCCCAGTGGACTACCGCCTGGCAGAGTGGGGGGCGGGAGTGCACAAACAGGCTTGTGGACATGGATGGGCATACGAGCTGGGGCCTGCTCCGGTCACACACATTGCAGTGAGCTCATCTGTTCTAGGATGATACTAAATGTTGCAACAATGAATGGCTGGACTTGGAAAACAGGTCTGGTGCAGAGCTGGCAGGAGGCGGATGTGGCCTGTACTGTCTTTGCAAGGTGTTGGGCACGGGAGAGACAGTATTTAGAGATTTTTTTGGGGGGCCTAGCAAAAGATGGCGTCAGGTGTGTCACAAAATGGAGTCTCTATGCATATACAGGCTTGGTTATTCATTTGATTACTGCTGTTAGTGAAAATAATAAACGGGGTAAGGGGGTGTCTCCCCCTTTAACATACACAAGATCTTAGCGGGGGAATGGTGAGGGGGTGGAAAAGACCATGTCTCCCCCAACATTCCCCCCTTTCGTTACTACTAAAGTAAGGAATACCCTCCCCCAGTGCATCTACATTCTTCAACCCTCTTTACTGCTTCATCCCAGGCGGGAGTACCCTTTATTGGCATCCATGCTCTACACATGTTTCTCAGACTTTCGCCACATCGTGCATATTCCTCAGGAGTGCATGTCATATAAATACAGTCCCCATCCAGGTCGACCCACACCTCTTTATAATTCTCGAGATCTTGGGGTTGTTTGATAGTAGTATAATAATAGTTGTCTATTACATCCCCTGTATTATATATCGCCACCATGCGGTATTTGGGCTCATCGCTCTCCCCAGTCTGTACATGGGCTTCCCTCATATCATGAGGCATCTTACCATTACTATTTATGGTACCAATAGTCTCCATCATCATCACACTGTTAGGAATCGCCTTTGCACAGCATCAAACCTCTAACTGGCACACACAGAAGATCAGCAGGAGGAAGACAGTGATGGGGACCAGCAGTTTCATTGCAGTCCCAAGCCATGATGGTACCCATTCGAACGCCATGCTGAAGCAATCACTTGGCTGGGCACCACCCTCTTTTCTCATTCTTACTTCAAGATCCTGTACTGCTGCAATTACGTGTGAAAGTGTCCCGTTATCAGAATCTGAAGAAGGTACAAATGTGCAACATGCACTCCGAATTTTTCCACAAACACCACCCTCCATTGCTATGAGGAGATCGAGCATGTACCTATTTTGCATTGTCATTAGTCTCAGTGCTCTAAGTTCTACCTTGATGACGTTGAACCTCTCCTCAGTATCGTTTGCCAGTTGAATCAGCTCCCAGCAGATGATCTGGAGCAACTTGGCATTTGCCCGTGCTTGGATGGGGATCAGTGATACAAAAAATGTCTCTGCTGAGTTGAAAAGTTTATATACATAAGGGGTCTGTGCTGGGAGGTGGTAAGAGTTTTAGAGAGATAGTTGGATGCTTTCTTTTTTTGCATGACACTTCATCCCGCAGCTTGTCTTCCAACAGTATGTCATAGATGAGGAGTGCTGCATTCGTCGGTTGGGGTGCCAGTTGCATTCTGTTGGGCACCCCTTCCCCTGGACATGCTATTCCGGTATCACCAGCAGTGCAGAGTGCAGCATTGCCAGAGCACAGTAGCCCCTCCATGATGACGGGAGGTGCATGTATGTCTGTTTGCCACACACCCCGTAATGTTCCATCACGGCGGCAGTTTCTTTTTGCATGTCAGGTATGACGAGGGTTCTGTTGCAGCGGGTGTTTGAAGCCATGGGTACTCTTCCTTCCCTGTTAGAAGCACAGTTCATATTTTTCTTTGTGTTGGATCTTTATCGGCTTTTCAAGTGCAGCGACCCATGTCAGCTTCGTGATGTGTTGAGTCAAGGTCTGGGCACATGTGTCATCCATCCATTTCAGCCTCTCATCCAAAAAGCCACGCAGTGCTACAGCTTTGCACATGATGGTTGCATCTTGCCATTTATTTTCTGCGGACATTGTCCCTTTTATTGCAAAAAACGGCTCCTTGAAACATGTTACACCTTCAGGCTTGTTCTTGCATATTTTCTCATCTGTAGGAAGCAGTTGTAGTTTTACTGTGTGTGCCTGTAAGGTGCTCCCGATTCTACATAGTGTGAGATGAACGAGACATTGGGCTTCTAATATTGGGGTCTCTTGAGGGGCTAAAACCTTAAGCGTTCCTGACGCATGAGATATCAGTGAACACACATAGCAGCTACCATTTGTGGCCTGTCTCCCGGTGGCGCTCATGTCAGAGTGCCATTTGTTAGACTGATCTGGATGGCGGAGTTCTTCTACCTTATACAACCCCAATCTGTGGTACGCATCATACTTGTGCGATTGCACTTGCCTTTTCCTTCTGGATCGTCGATCTGCAATACCTGGGAGTTTGTGTGCATTTATACTTTTCAGGCGGTAGATCGGGAAAATACCAGAATTCATATTTACATTTGTGTAAATATTAAGCTGCCAGTATTGGGAAACTTGGGAGGCACTTGGAGTAGCAGTGGGGAACATACATACATCATCAAAAATTGAGGTAGATTTTGCGGTTGGCTGTGAGGCTGTTATCTTAAACATTGTTGGAGTAGATAATTCATCATTCTGTACATGTTTCATTTCCATTGTTTACCACTAACCCAGGCCGTGGGATTACTTCTGTGGGATTCTTGTGTAGGGTAGTGAGGTTTAGTGCTGCATTGTGGTCCCATATTAGGTTTATCCCATCCCATATCAGATGTCCCCCTTCCTGTATTAGTTTTCCCCTCCCCCTTCTTTTATGTCTCACACCATAAAAGGGACACCCCAATATATTCCGAGACGTAGCATAATAATAGAAAAACCAATGACTGTAAAATACAGCCCACATTCATAAGATTATGCCCTAGTGGCACTTATTTCATTCCTACTGCTATCTATCTGAGTTCTTACAGTTGTAAGTGCCGTTCTCTCAACATTGTAGCACCTATAGAGAGGAACATAACAGGGACGGGGTTAATAAAGTTTGAGACTGAGTAAGATATAAGGGCAGTGGAGAAACAGAAGAAAGCATGGAAACGGGCGTGTAAGAGAGAAGGAGATAAGTTTTCACTTCATACCATCATATTGCATTTTATATACATGTTGCTTCATTTATTTGTATTTGCATTTGCACTGTTACTTTTTATGCTTTTCTGCATTTTCTTGTACTTCCTGATATTCTCCCTAAGGCACTGCTGCCTCTCTTTCATTTTCTTGCGCTGTCTCTGGCGTTATACTATCGTGTGCTTTTCTTATGTCTGATAAGTGCACCCAATACCTTAACCCCTTTACCTTTACCGCTAGACGTGTGCAGTACACTACTGTTACGCTCACCTGGTTCCCACAGGGGCGTCAATCAGACCCGGACAGCTGCGGTCTCCACCAACGTGATGCGTAGTGAAGAGATGACAGTCTGGACTGGCCCGCCTAATCTTGTCTGCTGGACTCATAGAAGTATTCTCCTGCAAGTGGAGAAAGGGATTTAGCCACCCCTGGACTTTAGTGATGCCCCCCCCCAACTGTTCTCGTTCTCCCCACTAATCACCTACGATATCCCCTCTTGGTAACCTCACCTTATGTTTTTAAATGATGAGCTCTCCATCCTGCATGGCATGCAGGGGCGCGTAGATACCAGTTACTTCACTGGTTTGAAGGTACTGGAGGAGTTCCGGAGGAATATTGACTCCAGTGTCTATAAAATTCAACGAGTTCAATATGTCCGATGTTCACTCTTGTTCCATTCCCTCGTTAGGTTGCAGCTGGGTCCAAAAGAATATTGCATGGAGGCAGCTGATGGTGTTCAGGTAAGAGTCTGTATTACCAAACACTGTCCAGTAAAAGTTGCATGAGTTTAACTTGCCGTTTTCTCTCCTTTTATAGGTGCGGCATAGAAAGATGCAGGGAATTAAGGGATAATACCTCCGGTGGTAAAGCAGGTAAGCCTATGGTGGCAAAGAGATTGTCTTTGTCGGTTTTCTCGGCTCACCTTGTTATTCCCTTTGTTTTTCCCCCAGGTGCTGGGTTTCGACGAAGAAAATGATGGAGGCAGCGCTGAGTTGAAAGATGCGGTGGACTGGTGAGTATAACGCGGCGCTGCTGCTGGCGAAGCGACGCGTGCTGAAATAATGTCCTTTCCAGGCTCGGAGATGTGCTGGGTCCGGAATCAGGTAAGGAATCAAATAATGTCCGTGATCTAACCTCTTCTCCTTTCTTTTCCTTTTGTCTAGGAGCTCTGGATTCAAGGCGGGCGTGGCAGAAGACTGGATGCTGACTTGCAGACACGGTGAGCGTTACGCTGCTGGATGCAGAATAACACGAAGCATGAGCTGCTGTTTGGGCGTGGTTTAAATAGCCTGCAAAGTAGTCCCAGGTAAGAAGTTCCCCAGAACCACACCCGAGTAAAAAATAGTCCCTGTAATAAAAAAGTCCCATCCAGGCCTCACGTTGGCTTGGACTCATTTGCAGCATGGTCTGCATAAGGTAGGTAAAGTCTATGAGCCTGTTGGGGTTTTAATGAGTATCTGGATGCCTGCTTCCGGTGCTGATGGACTCGATCCGGATGCCCGGAGGTAGGCATCAAGACAACTACTTCATAGGGACTGTGGAATCTTGGTGAGTTCCACCTTCTTACAGAGCTACGAACATACACTAGTTCTCCTGGCATTAAAGGCTTTGTTGGGCTGTCTTGTGCGGCAGTAGTGGTGTCTGTTTCACTCTCCCTTGTGAATGGAGGAGCAATCTGTTTGCAATACTTCTTAGTGCTCTTTTGAGCTGTGTGTGGTATTCTTTGAATTCCTCACCCAACACTGTCGCTGTTATGTGTGCATCTGATATTCTCCTTACTGGTGAAAGTGGTGTTTGCATTCGTCTACCAGTCCCTATCTCATGGGGGGACAAATGGTGCACCTTGCTAGGCTGTGTGTGCAACTGAAATAAGGCCAATGGCAAACAATAGACCCAGTTCTTTTTGAGGGTGTGACATAGTTTGGATAATCTGCTTTTAAGGAGGTCATTGATTTTCTCGACCACTCCATTTGCTTGCAGGTGGTAAACTGAACACATCTTCCCCTTGATTGATGGATTATTTGCGCCGAAAAAAACGGGATTTGTGCGCCATTCTGCCCACAAATCCCTGTTTAACAAATGGGGATTTGCGGGCAGAATGGCGCACAAATCCTGTTTTTTTTTGGTGCAAATAATCCATGAATCAGAGCCCTTATGTTTTATTCCCAATAATGTGGTTAGTTCCTTAAAGAGGTCATTTACAAAATGTGTTCCATTGTCGGATCGTATGACATCGCATATTTCCCAATGCGAGAACACTTCTCTCACCAAGAATTTTGCTGCACACTTCGCGTCTGGGTGGGCACAGGGCCCTGCCACCAACCAATGCGAAAAGGAGCAGACCACCACTATCAAGTACCTTGCACCATTGCACCTCTCTCCCATGTCTGCATAATCAATGTACAGTTTACGGAAGGGTCCGAAGGAACAAGGCAGTGTACCTCGCAATGTTCTGAGAGTCATCCCTGAGTTAAATGTTTGACATGTGATACATTCAATGGTCATTTTAGTAAGATATTCCTGGAGGTTCGGGACAAACCAATCCTCCTGGCTATCCGCAGTTAGGTGCTTCTTCGAAGTGTGGACTGGAAAGTACAGTTGTTGGAATGCCACCTGCAACAGATCTATGGGCATCTCTACCTTCCCTGTTGTATCCTGGAGATCCGTGGGCAACTGGGTGCACCCCCGTTTGGTCCACAGTTCCTGCTCTACAGGTGGTGCCTTCCTTTGTAGTTCAATTATTTGTGCTATTGGCAGGGCATTATATCCATGCCCTTTGGGCTCCTCTTGTTTACCTTTTAACATGCATTGGTGTTCATTTGTTTTTTGGAAATAGGCTGCTTGTTTTACAGTGGCATCCGCCGCCACGTTTCCCAGTGATATTTCATCAATATTGTTGGTATGGGCTTGGCATTTTAGAAGGGACACTACTGAGAGCTCTGCAAGTGCCTTTATTAGTTCATTTAGTAACTCTGCATGTTGTACTGGAGACCCATCATCCCTTCTGAAGCCCCTTCTCCAGTGGGACATCCCTGCATGTACGGTGGTGGGTACATATGCTGAATCAGAGTATATTGTTACTGCACACCCCTTTGCTGCATGTAGGGCTGCAATAAGTGCTACTAATTCTACTGGTAGGACTGAACAGTGCATTGGTAGACACTTTTGTACCAGAATCTCATACTCTCCCTCCTCCAATCTCACTACTGCTGCACCCACATGTTTCTCACCTTTTTTCTGGGCAGATAGATGCTTATCCATCTACAAAGAACACTTCCCCCTCTTCTAAGTCATTTTCATTAGCTCTGGGAATGTCGTCCCCTTCTCCCTCATAAATTGCACAATCATGATTTTGCATATCCTCTACCGTGCATGGCTCTGTGAGAAACGTGGCTGTGTTTATTCTTTTGCATCGTATTACGTGAACATTTGGGCTTGAAATTATTATTTTGTAGGCGATGCTCTCTGTGTGGCGAGTGTAGATTTTGATCATTCAAGTATGGCAAACAGGGAATGTTCAACGAACATCATGATGGAACATCCCATAACAATTGTTGAGCTTTTCTCAATGGCGAAGGCAGCAGCTGCAAGAGATTGTTCACAAGGGAAATGCCCCTGCATTACTTAATCAAGTGTGCCACTGTAATAAACTAGTGGCTTGTGGCCCAAGGATGTTTTCTGTATCAATACTGCTGTCATTAATGTGCCATTTGAGTGTGAGAACAGGAAGAATTCCTGTTCATAATCTGGCGTGGCTAAGACGGGAGCTGTACATATCAGTTATTTTTGTGTCATGAAAGCAGTGTGCATTTCTGAGATCCATGTAATCCGTGGTTTGTCTTTCTGGGCTTCTTTCAATCCTTGCAATAGGGGTCGTGTGTAAGCGGCATAGTCCAAGATCCATGCCCTACAATAGTTGCAGAAAAACTTCTGCATATCCTTAACTGTATGGGATCCTGCTGCGGCGCGCACTGTCCCCGCCCTGTGAAATACAGGACCTCAGTCAAACAGTACTGCAGTTTATTTGTGTCTTTTTTATACCCCTTTTGGGCAAACAATTTGAGCAGGGCAATAGAGTCCTTACGGCATGCTTCTTCTCCCTCACTGCATACCTGTAAGTCATCAACGTACTGAATGATGGTACTGTGACCGTCAATACTGCTGACATCTTCGTGCAATATTCTGTTAAAAATGCTTGGGCTTTCACAGTACCCCTGAGGCAATCGGCGAAGTTCATACCTTTTCCCCCCTAGTGTAAAGGCCAAGAGGTATTGGGAATCTGGTTCAAGGGGTACTGAGAAAAAGGCGTTTTTCAGGTCCACCATGGTGAAATGTGTGGCCTATTTTGGAATGCTGCACAAAATGGATGCTGGATTTGCGATGAGAGGGAACTCCTTTTGTACAATATCATTAAGTGGGTGGAGGTATTGGAACATTTATGCCACGACCCCCTTTCGCTTTCTTGATGGGGTACACTATGGTATCACATGGAGAATTGGACGGGACAGTGATGTCTTGTTGCAGTAATGCATGTATTGTCTCTTTTATTCACTCCTCTGCTGCCCTGAACAGGGGATACTGTCTTACCCTGGGCAGTACTGCACGTGGTTTTATTTTTATTTTTATTGGAGTCACTTCTCTTAATAATCCTACATCATGGGGGTTTGTGGTCCACAAGTATGGCGGTACCTACTACAGTTCCGCGTCACAAAAATATGGTGGTGCACAGATAATGGCCATGAGGGGGTTTGTCACTCATCTGTTTTGTACCATTATTTCACAGGGCATGCATATTTCCATTATGATTTTCACATCAGCAGCATTGTCAGTGAAAAGCTCTTCATCAGTTAATTCATGCAGCGGTACATTCGGGTCAATGCACAACACTGTCCGCCACTTGCACCCATGTGTGTCCATGCCAATTGCTACAATACACTTTGCTGACACCTGTACTCCTTGCAGATCAAGTGAGAGAACAGTACCGGGCACTATCTCGGGGGTGGCCACTGGGTGGAAAACAAAATCAGATGGTACTCTCCATTCCTTTTGTGTGATTTCTGGCACTCCTCTTGCTAACACCTGTATGCCATAGACAAATATATCTGCATTTGTTGGTATACCTTGTATGGCTGTTTAGTTAGCTATTGTTTGTATTAGTAGCAATTCTTGGTATGACTCAGACCTAGCTAAAGTTAAACGTAAGTGTAGGGCGGCCGAGAGGAAATGGAGGGCTTCTTGCTCATCCTCTGACAAACTGGCCTGCCGCCTGCTCCAAAGGCAATACCGACTCTCTGTATGCACTAAGAAGCGAGTCCACATTCAAGCCTGTGTCTCTGCGGCATCTAACAACTCGGCCGAACTCTTTAAAATCTGCAAGGAGCTGGCCAACCCTGCTGCAGTAGCCACCCCTCCTCTCGCCTCTCAAGCTCTTTGTAATGCCCTGGCTGCACACTTTGTCTCGAAAACCCAGGACATCTTGTCCACTCTCCCCTCCTCTCCCACTCCTCTCCCTTCTTCTCTGCTTGCTGACCCACCCTCAGCAAACCACCCTCCCTCTTTCTCCTCCTTTCCTTTTTCCTCCCCCGATGAGGTCGCAAGACAAGTCCGATCCATGAAAGCCTCATCAAAACAGGTCCATCCCTGTTCCTCTAAATCCATTAAGGACCACATTGATACCCTTGCTTCGGCCCTTGCTGATTTCTGCAACCTCTCCTTTGCCTATGGGTGTTTCCCCTCCCCTCTGAAGCACTCCCTTGTGCATCCTCTCCTCAAGAAACCCAATCCTTCTTGAAAGAAAGATCCTTCTTACCCGGCTAACTATCGCCCAATTTCCATAACTCCCTTTTTGTGTAAGCTCCTGGAAAAGCTTGCCATCTCTCAGCTTAACCTTCATTCTGACTCTGTTGGCTCTCTCCACGACCACCAATCTGGCTTCAGATCAGCCAGAAGCATGGAAACTGCTCTCCTGAACATCCGTGAAGACCTGCTCTCCAACCTTGACTCTAACATTCCCTCTGTCCTCATCCTACTTGATCTCTCCTCTGGTTTCAACACAGTCAACCATACCACCCTGCTCAATCGTCTCTGTGACAACCTGGGTATCACTGATCAGGCTCTGGCCTGGCTGACCTCTTTTCTCTCTGATTGACCTTCCCAGGTACAACTTGGGTCCTTCCTATCTTCTATCTCCCTCTCTACCTGTGGTGTTCCCCAGGGGTCTAACCTCTCGCCCTGGCTTTTCAACCAATACCTGGCAACTCTCACAGTGCTATGCTGATGACACCCAACTCATTTTCAGGCTTCCTTCAGCCACCTCCTCTCCTTCCCTCATCTCTGACTGTCTCATCGCCATTCAAAATTGGTGTGCTGCCAACAATCTCTGTTTAAATGCCAACAAGACTGAGATCCTCCTCATTGGTACACCCTCTCCATCCTTTCCCCTCACTCTCTGGCCAGCCTCCCTTGGCCCTCCTCCTGCCCCTACCTGCAAAGCTAAGAACCTCGGGGTCATCTTTGACTCCACACTTTCCTTCTCCCCACACATCTCTGATGTCTCTAAAAAATCAAACTTCTTATTGCACCTCCTTAGAGGTACTCTTCCTTTCCTCACTTTCCCTCAGAAGCTCACTGTCTCCCAAGCTCTGATTATCTCTAAGTTGGAGTACTGTAACAGCCTCTTTCTAAATCTACCTGCCTCTACTCTCCGCCCTTTACAACTAATCCAGAACAGGACTGCGAGACTTGTCGTGGCCTCAAGCCCTGGGATCGTATCTCTCCAGCTCTGAAATTCCTTCATTGGCTCCCAGTGGACGCAAGGATTAAATTTAAAACCCTTTGCATTGTCCACAAGGCTTTCTGGGGCCTGGGTCCAAAATACCTTCAACTATCCCTCCGTAAATACCTCCCCTCTCAAGCCCTTTGCGCCTCTACCTCTAACTCCCTCAGGGTCAGTCGTTTTTCAAAGAAACAAGCTGGGGGTAGATCTCTGTCTTCGGCCGGGGCCTCCCTTTGGAACTGCCTCCCTGCCACCTTGAAACTTGAGGAGACCATCTACGGTTCCGGAAGCTCCTCAAGACCTTCCTCTTCGCTTCTGCCTTCGCCCTGCTTCTCCCCTGCTGATCTGCCTTTTTCCCTCGGCACTCTGCACCTGGCCACCTTCTGCCCTTCGGGCCCAGGTACCTGATCACCCTGCCATCCTCCTGCACTGCCTCTGGGCCACCCCTTGCACTGGGGCCTGTGTCTGTACCTATACTGTTCCCCACCCACTCTTCTTCTGCACTTATCAGATACTCCCTATCTGACTAACCTAGCACCTTTGCCTCTTACAGGCTGCACTACCACTGCTAACACTCTATTTAATTATTTATGTACTTACTATTTATTTTGTTTCTCTCCTATGCTCTGCACTTTCCCCCTTTTTCCCTTCCCCATGCACTTGCGCGTTCTCAATGTCACTGGGCCTAGTAAGATCGTTGTTTTTGTTTCTCCCCTGTTCCCCTCCCTTTGCCTGGTCGCGCTCTGAAACACCTGTGTAAGAGCGCAATATTATTAAAATATCATATCATATCATATTGCTCTGAGCGGGCACATGCCAGGGGTGGAGCACACTATACTCCTGTCTGTGAATTCTATGGTCATGTTTAACTTACTAAGTAAGTCTTGTCTCAATAGGTTTACAGGGGAATTTTCATGGTAAAGTAGGGGTGCTCTGACTGTTTTCCCACCTAGCCTAACATCCAAATCTTCTGTGTAAGGAACCATGACCAAAGCCCCAGAGACTCCTTGCGTCCTGAGATTTTTGCCAGATAGCGAGAAATCACCTTCACATAGACATGATTTCTCCATCCCGAGTCCACCATAAAGATGAACTGTTTGTTCCCTATCTCTGCCCCCACCAGTGGTTCCTTGTCCAGGCATAAGGTAGTGGATAAGACTGAAAATGAAAGTGCTCTCTGTGGGCTCTTCTAATCTGGGTGGGTATCTGTGCCAGGGCAAGAGAAAACGTTTTTACTAAGCACACATCTACCCTGATAAGGTACTAGTGCGCCGTTAGCTGTTGTGACAAGAGGGTTTGTGTGTGTGTGTGTCATTTGATTTTGGTGGGTCAGTGGGTCTGCAGGCAGTGTAGGGGGTGTCTCATGATATTGTACCCTGGTATAGGTCTACTATATGGCTGCCCATCTGGTACGTAATTTCCTATGGGCAGCCAATACGGGCTACCCGGGTGTGGGTGCCCGTATTGCTGTTCATTGCTGTACGTCTGGGTATTCAGATAATTTGCCACTGGCCGAATGCGGAATTCACTTGCGAAATGGACCCACCTCCCACACGACCAACAGGGTCCGGGCCACCCCCACTTTGTCCTTGCCCTCCATAGCCCCCTGCTCCTCCCTGTTGTCCTCCGTGGGCCTTCCTTGCCATTGGGGTCCCATGTGTTGTTGATCTCCACGGCACTGTTCTTGGCCGTTGTCTGCCCATGCTGTAGCCATCCTGGCTTGTATGGTTACTGACACTCCCCCTTCCTCTCCCTGCTGCTACGAGAGGCGCCACTGTGGTTACTGCTGCGGCCTTCACTAACTTGCTCTGTACAAGCTTTGCTTCTTCTGCTAATCTCCTCTCGGCTGTTTCTTTTTTCCTTTCTTTGATCCTCCTGCAATGGTGTACTATGATGCTCTGAATCTCTGGCCACCCTTTGGCTTCTATCCCAGCTATTTTATTAAGGGCGTTATGTACTTCCTTCGGGAGGCCCCTTTTAATGGTAAAGTAAAATAGAGAGGTGGATTGGTCCCAGGTTGTGCCAATCTCCACCCTCCACATCTCTTCCACCCGAAGAATGAACTGCGCAGCATCTTCCTCATCCCCCATAGTGCATTGCATTTTAGAGTATAGATCGGGGGTGTCGGGGAAGGTCCACCGCAGTGCATCCCAAACTTGTGCACGGACATTGTTAAAAGATGTCCCTTCATGTGTATCATTCCCTGTGGTAACACCCAGGAATCCTGCCTTCACCCACACAGAGTATGCTTGATCTCCCACAGCAGATACTAACAAGCTTTTGATGTCCCCTATGGCCAGAGGCACCACTGCAGTGTTCTTTTCAAAGGCATAGATCCATTTTCCCATTACTGGCGTTGTGCATGTTGCAATTTCCGGCTTCCAACATATAGGCAAAATAGGAGCGGGATTTCTGGTAGAGGCATTTGGCTCCTCCTCTACATGTCTGCAGCGGTTTCACTGCTACACGCACCACCATTGTGGAACAGTGCATAGCGTGTCAGGCTGCTGCGTAAGCACTCTACAACATGTTCTACTGTCTGTCTCTCTCTCTAGCTTCACCGGTTTGGGGATTACAGCCCTGAAAAGCAGATGGCATGGGGTACTGGTGGGCGGAGCACTCTTGACTGGCTTCTCCAGACAGCTGCAGCACAGACTCCGGATCTAGAACAAAGAGAGAATACTTGGCAAGCTTTTGAATCAAGAGGCATGGAGTGCTGCAAGTAGGTACTGCCCAGGTATAAACAGAAATTTGAGGAGGGGACAAGAATTGAGGCCCTTTCAACTGCCACCCCCTTCTGGGGTAGGACTGGCTTGGGCTTCCACTGTGGATGGCCTCCCAATCCAGGCTGAGAGGTTTTCCTATCCTCTCCTGACAAGGTCAGGTTATTTGACCTTTTCACAAAATATCTCTCTGGTTTAATGACCCACCTGCAGAGATCTGAAGGCAAGCTGAAGGTCACGCATCTGACTTCAGGCGGGCACCACTTGACATTCATTTTTCAGAGGTACAGAAAACAGGTAGAGCTGAGATGAGCAAAAGAAACTTTGTATTAAGGCAAACATTTCCATAGTGTAAATAAGCTTTCTTTCAGTCTATTTTTTCTTCCAGGCTACGGTTGCCACAGTTTTTTTTTAAACACTTTATTTCATATTTTCAACAAGATACAATAACAACAGAATTAACATCATATGTCATTGAACTGCAAAATACATAACAGTGTAAGACAAATAAAACAGAATTTCAAACCGTAACTCTGTATTCCACCATATTAAATTAAGACTAACCTAAAACAAAACCAGATGCACCAAACAAGTAACAACAGACAAGTACAATCACACAAAACAACCACACAAACAACACAAACCCACTCCCCATATATTTATGTTACTTGAATATAGACCAATGCACTCCATTCCAGAACCTTATCTAGTATCATCCATAAAAGTCAAAAAAGCTCCCCCACATTTCTTCATAAAGGGTTTCCTTGTTTTGTTTACAATACATCGTTTTCTCAAATCTAGATAACATTCTAACATCTAAAATCCATTCCTCCACCATCGGCTTCTTCCATGTCTTCCAGACCCCCAACACTTGTTTAGCCGCCACTAACAAAACCTTGATTACCCCACACGATATCCCTCAACTCACATCCCGTCCACCACTATACAATAATAAGATGACCGCTAAGGGATTGCGTGGGTAAACAATGTCCCAAATTTGGTCGACCCTATCAATAAGCTCTCTCCAAAAACTCACCACTCTTTCACAATACCACAACATATGTATCAAAGTACCTTGTTCTTTCCCACAACCCCAGCACTGATCATCACCAAGTAATCCCAATGTACACATAGGTACTGGGGTCCAATATATTCTGCCCAATATCCTTTGATGTATATAGCGTAATTGCAATTCCACTTTGGCAGTCGTCGGCACTCTCCAAACCTTTTCCCATTCTCTTGGTGTAAGTTCTCTACCCAACTGCTCTGTCCATGACAACCTCAGTTTGTCCCACAAATCTAACCAATGCCCATCAGGTTGCATAATCTGCATAAAAGTAGACACTTTTTGAAATCCAATTTCCAAAATATTAGAATTCTCAGGCTCCTTCAAAAGTTGAGCCTCCAACACTTCTCTCCTTTCTGATATTAGAGTTACTAAAATATCATACCTTCTTAATTCCCTGTTCCTTAACCCAAATTTCTCAACTAAACTTGCAAAAGATACTACCCCTGCAGCACTCCACACATCACCAATAGTCAAAACACCCCTTTGAACCCAGATCTTTCAATTCAGCACCTTATTATTAAACTGCAGACCAGGATTATGCCAAAGGGAAGCCTCTTCATAAAGATATAGACCTTGTCCAATTCCCACTATCCACGACGACAAAGCTTCTTTAGTAGCCAATACCGACTTCAAACACTGCACTTTCTTAGACAATTTACCAAAAGAATACAAACATTTAATATCATAAGGCAAAAACCGCTGCTTCTCAATTTTTACCCACCACGGCACCTGGTCCAGAACAACACCAGTGTGATCAGACACTTTCTTCAACAAAAAACCACTACCATAATTTTTTAGCACTGGGTACCAAAAACCCCCATCTTTTACTTTCTGGACCATAATATACTGGGGAATCTTGGCCTTCTTCCCAAATTCCCAGAAAAAATCCTGAAACAATCTGTCTATATGTGCAAACTCCCCCTTTGTAAAATGCACAGGCAGAGATTGAACAACATACAGAACCTTTGGCAACAATATCATTTTAATAGCATTCATTTTACCCCAAAGAGTTAGACTGACACGTCCCCATCTCATTATATCCCGCCTAAGAACCTCAATGATTTTATCCATGTTATAATTTAGTAACTTTCTAAAATCTTGAGTAATATAGACACCCAAATATTTTACACTAGAATATTCCCATTTACAATGCCACCCCAGCAGATTTTCACATCCATTCAAAGCCCTCACTGGAAATACCACTGTTTTATCCCAATTGATCCGATACTCAGATAATTTAGCCACTTCCTCAAAGACCTCCTTCAATACATGACCCCCCACAACAGGATCATCCAAGATGACCACAACATCATCCGCATAAGCCAGGGCTTTAACTTCCAAGTCTCCAACAGCAAACCCCCTGATACACCTCATCTGGCGTATATACGCTAACAAAGGCTCCAATACCAAATTAAATAACAGTTGCGACTTAGGGCAACCCTGGCGTGTGCCTCTAAACAATGGAAATGACATAGAAAACCCATCATTCACCCACGCCTTTGCTGACATGCCATTCTGAAGAGCTTGAATAGCTTTAATAAAGAAAGGACCAAAACCTAATTTCAACACTGTATAATTCAGGTAACCCCAATTCACCCTATCAAAGGCCTTCTCTGCGTCTAAAAAGATCAACAAAATATCCTTTATCTCCGAGTCTGGCAACTCAAAATGTCTAACAGTGTCCGAATATTATCATATCCATACCTTCTCTCCATGAATCCCGTCTGAGATCGCTCTACTAACACACCCATGTATTTTTTAAGCCTCACCGTCAGTATTTTGGAAAAAATGTTTAGGTCCACATTAAGCAAGGAGATAGGCCGATAATTACTGCACCTAGTTGTATCCTTTCCAGGTTTCGGGATCACTGTGATGATTGCCTCCTTCATTGAATCACATAACCTCCTATCCTTCAAAAAACAGTTATATAACTCACATAAAAATGGTGCCACCACTTGCCCATATTTTTGATAAAATGCCACTGTCAAACCATCCATCCCTGGAGATTTACCTTTATTCATTCCCTCAATTACAGACAAAACCTCTAGGATGGTAATCGGGGCTTCCATACAACATCTACCTTCTTCAGAAAGTACAGGAAGGACAATTTTCCCAAACAACCTATCAAAATCATCTCTTTGCGGAGCAATATCTTCCGTATACAATTTAGCATAAAATGAACGAAAACATTCACCAATTTTATCTTTCTTAATCTCCATATGTCCAGATTCATCAACATTTTTTTTAATATACTCCCTCTCTGAATAACTCTTCAATCTATTTGCCAATAACTTCCCTGCCTTATTCCCTTGCTCCCAGTACTTTTGCTTCATGTAATACAATCCCCTCTCAACTTGTGACTTCATTTTTCAGTAATTCCTTAACCTCCAATATCCTAAGCTTAATATTTTCCTCTCTTGAGAAAGCATAATTTCTTTGTAAATCTCCCAATTCTTTTTCAAGCTCTTCCAATCTGGCTTCTCCCACCCTACGCATTCTCGCAGTCCAGTTCATCAGTTCCCCTCTAACCAAAGCCTTGAAAGCATCCCACACCATCATATTGTCTGCCGTGCCAACATTCACCTCATAAAAATTTGGTATAAAACCCAATAATGCATCGCCAGCATCCTTATTATTTAACACACAAGATTTCAACCTCCATCTACTAGATCCCCGCCTCTCAGCTGATAACCTCAGTTTAGCCATAACCATTGAGTGGTCTGAAATGTGTCGTTCCCCCATAGACACCTCACTTACATTTTCAATTAGCCTATCTGACACTAATATGTAATCATGCCTAGAATAAGAATTATGTACCAGTGAGAAAAATGAGTATTCCCTTTCCCCCCAATGAAAATTCCTCCATACATCCACCAAATCATATACTTCCAAAAAATCTCAAAACTCTCTACTTTACTTCTGTCCGGTAAATTTACACGTCGAAGACCTATCCATTTTGGAATCAATCACACAATTAGTATAATACAATTAGTATAATACTCCCCTCACTATCCATACTTACTTTTCAACACAAGCATCCAAACCCTTCCTCAATAAGATTCCAACACCCCGGGAGTTGGAGGAGTAGCAATTCAAGAGAACTTTCGTATATCTCAAATTAGTCAGAGAATCTCCAGTACCATCAATTAGATGTGTTTCTTGCAAAACAGCCACATCAATTTTCTCCCGCCAAAGTTTAGACAGCACCTTCTTTCTCTTACGCATGCAATTCAACCCTTTCACATTCCAAGTACACACTGAAACAAGCCCCTTCAGAGCACACTAATACACTCTATATTCTCACATACACTCATAGTTTTTCAATCATTTACAGTCTTCCATTTGAGCACTGTGATAAATGCCAAAACCATCCTATGAAGTCAAGCAACATATGTATCATCCCCTCCCACACAACACATACAACAAAAAACAACAACACACATAGAAAACAGTATTGATTGCAATAAACCCAATATATTCTGGGTTTCAACAAAACACCATTATATGCATAATCATAACCTATTCCAACCATCTCCCCCAGAATCCTATGCCTAACATTTACCATTAAAATATCTTCCTCAAATACTTGTTAGAATGAGTCTAGTAGCCAACCCCCGACCCTTGTTTTCTTTTTTTTCTTCTTTTTTTCCCTTTCCTCTCCCTTTTCCCCTTCAAAACCAACAGGAAGAAAAGGTGAGTACTCAAAGTAGTCCAAAAGCATTAATAACTACAGGCATGTCCTCACAAAATGTAAATACCCTACACACTTCCACCAAACCGCAGCATCTCAATGATAAAGTACAAAGGTAGTAATGCGATGCAATATGCACAACAATCATCATTCCCAATCCATCCCACTATCAATAACTCCTCCCTGCCCACCCTAAACACATCACTAGTCACCATGAAACACTGGAGTAATAAACCTCCAGCTGGCATAAACGTGACCTTACAGCATGCCCCTTGCTAAATTGGACTTGGATATCCTTTATTTTAGAAACTAAAAAAACATTAAAGTACAGCCGGCATAAACGTGACCTTACAGCATGTACCCACAACCCCTTGCCACTTCCAATAATTTGGCCGACAACAACAGCCATCCTGCAATTCATAGTAACAATATTTTAAAATAAACACCACCCAACGGCTGCATTTCTTTTACCCATGCACAGCACAGATCAGAGCAATGCAATTCATATGTCAATGCATTGATTCTGTGAAACTCCAGTCCACCAAACACCACTGCATAAACTAGCAAGTCAGTCCACGGCATATTAAGTGTAACATAACATAAACCAACATTTAACAAGAGTTATCTTGCCCTCCTTGCCTTGCTTTGCCTCAGTGAAACCATTAGCTGAACATAAAACCTCAAAGAAAAATCAGACAAGAAAAAAAATAAATTGGAGATTACTAACAGATAATTGTCTTCAACTTTCAATGTACTTCGCACAAGGTTGCCTTGGCGCAGGTAAAGGCATCACTGAGTGCGATTCTCTCCCTCCCAAGTGCTGAAAGTCACAGTGTGATGCACCAAAAACAACTCATTGATCACAAATGTTACGATCAAAAATAATTGTAGTGAGCTTTCATTTTAAAATGGAGGAATGGGCAATTAAACATGGATCAACTGACAGTACATATAGTAAGTAGAAACTCTTTATAGGAAAGTGCCATTATTAACACCCTCATGAAGCAATAGAGCTGTCTACATGCCCATTAGAATATGTTTATGCATACTCATAAATGCAATAAATGCAGTCATGGGTGAGCAGGGCCAACAATAAATAAGCCAGCAATAGAAATGAGGCTAAATTATATAAACAGTTCCCAGTCTCATCCTTTCCGACTCAGATTGCAGGAAAATGCATAAGGTAGTCGGGTCAGCTCGACGGGGTAAATATTAAAAGAACCCAGCCAATAGCTATAATTGGAGATCCATATTAGCAAAATCTTCCATTGAAGAGACACTTGTGAATTTTCTTTTTTTCCACTGTATGTCGAAGAAGCCTTGTTATTGGAAGTACAAAAGTTAGTAATTGTGGACGTTGACTTTGTGGCGCAGATATTCTACCAAATCAGAGTGTTTTTCGCTGGCAAGTCCCAAGCTCTTTGCGTATGATATCATCAGCCTGGCTGGGATCTATGATTGTTACTGCTGAAGAATTTGGCAGAGCACTGACAATTTACACCTCACTAGAGATAGGCCCCACTGAATCTACATCCATGACGTTTGCATCCTTGTTTTCCACACTATAAATTATTCCATGCATCTCCATATGTATTACCCCGCAACCCGCCACTGTAGCACCCTTAATAAGACGTGCTGCAATGGGGATGCTGGCCCACCGACCTGGCGTAATGTCAGCAAAGATTAGCGAACGCAGAAAACCCCATTGAAATGTTGCTGGTAAAATGTAGGAGAGACGCCCGCCCACTTAGCTTTAGCTCAATGGTGGTGCCTTACAGTTGTATGTGCCAATCCAATACTTAGCAGAGTAGTCAGGGCAGTCCAGAGAGATGATAACAACGATGACTGAGGACGCCTTAACGCCCAAACACCAAGCACTCAGCTCACCTTTCAGAGCATGTACTACAAGTCTGTAACTCATACCCTGAAAAAGCACCTCTCAGCGTCATGCTACAGTCAGGTCACACATAAACTGTCTGCTTCTGACAGCCAATAAACATACTCTGATGTAATTTTCAGGAGCTGAATTAGACCACATCACGGCCAAACATGCATGCATACGTATATGCAATGCACCTGTACTTACAGGCGGTTTTCTGGAGAGGTACAATCCTGAGGCTGCCGCTCACCATTAGATGCTCTGCTCACCTTCAAGCTCACCTCAAAGCTCTGGGCCCCAGACTCCGTCAGCAGGTACAGCTAGAGGCTAGAGGCCTCTGTGTCGCTGCGCCGGAAAACAACAGGAACCACAGGATTAGAAGAAAGCACCTCTGAATTACGAGAATGCGAGTCAAGCCGCACCTTGCTCAGTCTTCACGTAGATGCTGCTGAGCAAACCCTGAAAGCGAAAGTGAGCGTCACTCCGCGTACTCAGCCGCATCAATAAACAAACTCTTCCTGAAGCAACGTGATGTATGTAGGACACGTATTGAACACGTAGTGAAGGTTCCTTCTTCAAACATCATGGAATGACTCTCCGGGCACGAGATGCAAAGTTAAAACATAACTCCAACGGTTTTTATAACTGTAATCCATTAAACAGCAACCTAAAAAGCAAATAACACAGTTTTCTTTTTATTTTCGTTTTTTTTCCCTTTAAATTGACTTGTACACCAAGAGGAGAATGATCTCTTCTTTTTTGTTGTTTTTGGATTGGAAGATGATGATGCTTCCATAGGCTCACAACCCCCATCAGTTAAATCAGTCAAAAAAGCCCCTGCGCTCCCATGATCAGGAAAAGAATGTAGTTGACCATCCACAACCACACGAAAAATTGCTGGATAAATCATATAATACTTCAGTTTCTTGAGCCGTGCCTTCTCTTTTGCCACTACAAAACATTTTCTCTTTTCCATGACATCTCTACTGAGGTCAGCAAATATCATAATTTTGTTCCCTGCCCATGCCAGGTCTCCAATTTCACAAGACTTCCTCAGCATCAGTTCTCTTTTTGGGAATCTCAAAAATTAACAATAAAATGTCTAGGGCGCTGACCTGAGGCAGGTTTCTTACCAAGGGACCTATGAGCACTCTCAATATCCAGTGATATCTTAGGATCCAAATGCATTATGGAGACCAGTGCCTTTTCCAAAAAGGAAATTGGATTGCCTCTCTCTGCATTTTCAGGAAATCCCGCAATCATGATGTTATTTCTCCTGGAGAAATGTTCCTGCTCAGACAGTTTGATTAGTAGCTTCTCATTATTAATCTCCAATTGCCTCACCTGATCAGCCAAACACAGTGTCTTGTCATCCATCAGATTAAGATGATCTTCAACAGCAGTCACCTTGACTGTAAGGTCCATAAACTTTTCCTCTGCCTTTATCAACCTTGATATGATGTCTGTAACATCCAATGTCAATTTTGTGAGCAGATCCAAAATGGTGTCATCTCTCTTCTCCTCCTCACCCTTCTGCCACTTAGCAGGCTGTATAGTGTCAACAGGTTCAGGAATATCTACCATTATTAGTACAAGTATTCAGCAGGCACAGGAGCTCAGCACCTATGCTGCCATCTCTGAGTCTGACAGTTCTGGAAGATAGGTTGCCACAGTTTTAATAATGTGGCCTGTTAACATTATGGCACACATTGCCTTTGTGCATAAATGCATTGAAAGAATGCATTTTCTGCACTGAAACACTTTCTGCCCTAATAGTAATACCGTGCAATTCAGCACTTGCAACAGTGCAAAGCGTCTGTAATGAGTCTCCTGATAGTTACAGTGATTAATTAAAAGTGCATGTTTTTGTACTTTTTCTGATCACTAATATGTTAATCAGTCACTAGAATACTAATAATTGGACAGTGTGTTACTTTGTTGCTTATACATAATTATTTATTTTTTATTGTTTATTGGCTAAACACAAAGTTCAACCTTAACAATCACAAAACTGATAAGAAAGATGAGATACATTTCATACATAAATAGGAAATGAAAAGGAATCACATTAAAGGAAATATAAATATGCATAAAGCATACAAATTCATGATAGTACATCCAAACATTAAACACAATTATTCATTATTAATTTCAAACTAAACAAAACCAATTCCCAATCCTTTCTTGGATTACTAAATCAATGAACCCCTACCAAATTTAAAGAGGTTACTGCTGCAATACTTAAAGACCTATTATCACCTTTCAAACATGATTTCCACAATGCATCAGTATCAAAAATATTCCTTTTCCATGCAATGTTGCAAAATAAATCTGGATATTTGTTAACAGATGATGACAATTCATCATCAAATGTTCGAGAGTGTTTTCTGAACTGTCCATTTCACAGAATTGTGTCCTGACAGGTTCACTAGACATTCATATAAATTAAATTAATAGCCTCCTCAATACCAATGGCATGACTCAGAGAGTCTGTATATTACTCAACTCGAGTCGATCGAAAGTCCTAACTTGACTCAGGGTCCCTGAGTTTAGTCATCAAGATTCCATTCTTGCCATTGGAAAACAATTGACACAATGCCCACAGCTGAACTGAGAATTTAAGTCTAGCTATATATGGTTTCAACCTCCAAGAGGGGGTGAATTTTCTATACTATACATACTGTGCTTATTTGTTGAACATTTTTTGATACAATTGATTGTTTTCTCTTGAATAACTGTATTTTGATTCTGTATGGAAATTGTGTATATTAATACTGTTACTCTTTTGTTCAATTTGTATATATTGTGTTTGCTTTGGAACTTTTTTATCTGTACTACAAGCAGTATTTAACTGTGCTTTGTAATTTATAGACCCTATGTGTTAGCAATAAAAAAAAGCTATTTTTTGTAAATTTCCTAACAGAATTGAGAATCTGTGGATCCTTAGGATTTTAAAGGACCATAATGAGGACATATGTGGATATGTTAATAACAAATATATATCTAGGAGCTTTTTCATTTAGTAGGAAGTTCAAGTTAGGACTTTCGATCGACTCGAGTTGAGTAATATACAGACTCTCTGAGTCATGCCTTTGGTATTGAGGAGACTACTATTAATCTAATGTATATGAATGTCTAGTGAGCCTGTCAGGACACTATCTTGTTTTTTGCTTTACTTATATCCCAGTCCTTGACAGAGTAGGGAACTACCCTCTAGAATACTAACCGTTTCACAAAATCGACATGTTAATCTGTCCAATGAAGAATCCTTAATGTGTTTCTGCACTTTCTTAGTGCTACTCAGATTCCATAAAAATGTTGAAAAGGCTCTCCTAAGTCGTGGACACGGAAATAACCTCCAATGCGCAGCAACAAGGTCTATATCCTTACGCTCATGTGAGAGATGGCTCATACTCCTCTTTGAGTGAAAAGCATCAGTCAAAATACACCATTCTAATTTGTGTAAACAGATGTTGACCCTTCCAGGGTTTTGTTTCAAATCTTCTGTTGTTAACACCAATTCAGTCAGGATTCGTTCACAACATTTCTCAAAGTCTACTACAACTTTGACCAATTTCAAGAGAAGAATGTTTTTTCAGTTCTGCATAAAGAGAGTCGGGTGAGGGAGCAACAACTTGTAATAAAATGCTGACCACATCCATCTTAGTCTAGTCTTAATACCACAGATGCCCAAATCATGCAATATAGCAGCTGTAGGGACTGCATGCAGAATGCCCAGAACTTGTCTCCAGACCTTATTCTCCATCTTTCCCAAGATATCATATACCCATAAAGGATATATTTCCATACCATAAGTAAGTCTCGGGATGGCAACTGTGGCATAATATTTTAGCAGAGGAAACAGCAAATGCTTACAATATTTATGTTTGATGCATTTCATCTAATTATCTGATCAGCATGATGTTCAAAAAAGGAACGCTATCTGTCTTAATTTACTGTATTCAACACATAAAAACCAAGGTATATGAGATTATTCACCTTCTCCAATCTAGCACCACACATGGACCAATTATTCTTTACAGTGTGCTTTGTTTTAGTAAATGTAAAGATCTTTGTTTTTCCAACATTCACTTTCAAAATATTTTTACCAGCATACCGTTCAAAAGCTGAAATCTTTGTTTGCAAGTCAACAGATGTGGTATCAAATAGGAGAAAGTCATCCGCATATGATGACCAAACTATTCGTAAATCTCCAATTTTTGGTGAGGCCAAGTCTGCGTCATCCGTTTCTTCTGCCACATCAGAAAGGTATAGGTTGAAGAGACATGGGGCAAATATACAACCCTGTTTTAGACCATTGTCAACCGAGATAGTTCTAGTTAATACCCCAGCCTCATTCAGCCTTACATGCACCACCGTTGTTTCATGTAGTGGTACTATTAGCTTTAACAGCCCCAAGGAATACCCCATTTGCAAAGTTTTGACCACAGATGATTCTGACTGACTGTGTCAAAGGCTGCACTTAGGTCTATAGATCCAACATGGATATTCTTATACTGACCTTCAATGACAAGATTATGGAGCAATTAAGAATGTAACCATTCATGGTGGTACCGTGTGCCTTTCTGAAGCCTTTCTGTCATTTCTGTAACCGCCCCACCTCTTTTACCTATATTTTAAGATGTTTTAGAAAAATAGCAGCAAAGCATGTGATTAAGCAGCTTGTATAACACACTATATCAATAAACCCCACTGAATTTCCAAAAGAAAGAGAATTTAGGAGTGAGTGGGGGGTGGTAGTGCAGAGTTGGGATCAGAGAGTCTGGAAAAAAGCAAGAACAGAGAGGAGAATAAAGAAGTGGGGGTGGAGTACAGGGCTGGAAAGAAGGGCATGATGCATTCTTGATCTTATTTTCAGTGCTATGTCATCCTATCAGACAGTCCATATGTTCATTACCTCATGGATTTGCGCAAACAGTGTTCCCAATTCGACCACAGTATCTCTTTTAAAAGAACCTAAATACTGCCATGAAAAATATTTTAAAATCCATCTACTCATTGAAATTGAGCAATTGTTGCCAAACGTTCCTTAATTATTTAGACCTATAGAAAACTAGATTCATTGATTATGTAAATTGGGAAATAGCCATTGTGTGCAATAATCTGCATGGGTCCCTTTTTTAATGTGGGCAGTCTACCAGATGCTGTATGGTATCAGGGAGCACAAATAAAAGCAAGCACCCTTAAAGCCAACATGTTTTGGCTTTCCTATGTCAGGTGGAGCCTCAAATTCCCCAACAATGCCGTCATATGCATGCATGGCATAGTCCTCATATAAACTATAGCCCCATGTGAGCCAGTCTTTCTATTATAGGCCATGCGCATCCTCTCATGCCATAATAGTGTTATCATCTGCCTCAACCATCGCCATATGTAAGCTACAGTCTCACTGGTGCTGCTACCATATGTCACGTGTAGCCTCAGATGCTACAATAACGGCAGCATAGGTCTAGCACTTTACCATGTGTAAGGTATAACTTCTCTGATGCAGTCATCATATGCCACGTGCAACATCAATCCCCCCAGTAATATCAGCATATGCCTGTTATATCACCATATGCAAGCATAGCTTTACATTTGAAGCTAGGGTCATCTGCCGCCTCAATACCCTAATAACCCCTTCAAATGCCTGCTAAGTCACCGTCTGTATGGAATAGCCATGTGCATGTAAAAAATGCATTTGTAATGTCTATGCTTTTGTTGTGAGATTGCTAATGGATATTTTATTCAAAAGTACCATCAGTGCGTCAATCAAATTGCACATCATTGTATGTATGAAGCAACATGGGAAGCAAGAAGAAATGTCCGGTGTGATGCAGATGTGAGGGTAGGTGCATCCAGTGGGTGTATATGAGGGGTCACAGCTGTGTGGTCACCATCTGAGTCATCCCCCTCCAACACACAGGTGAAGTGACAGCCAGGTCAAGTTTTTAAAAATCCATCAAGACCCACCTCTTTAATAAAGGATTGGATTCGTTTCAATTCTTAGTTGGCTCCCTCTGGTTTCTTTTCATGTTGTTTGTATGTACCTTCGTTTTTTGTGTGCCCTGAGGTCTCTGGGCGTGTTGGCACATAATACGCAGTAAAGTAAAGGTCTCAGACCATGCAAAGTAAACCCATTAGCATGCAATGGCCTTTATCCATCCTGCGAGAACGCACGGATCACAGAAAGAACATACCACTTTAATCAGTGTGATCCAAAAATAATGGATTGGGGTGATCCACAGCCCCAACCCCATCCATACCAGAAACAAACTCCTCTGTATGCCTGCATGTCCAACCCTCCACCCACATCGACCAGCCAAAAAAAAAACGTACTGCCCTGCAGAGACCACTCCTCTCAAATGTGCCTTAATCAAAGCTAAATCAGTCCCAGTTCATGCCCCTGAGATATATGACCTCTTGACCTCCAACAACATTGACTTGCTTGCCATATCTGAAAAATGGCTCCATCCCGCCGACGGCCCTGCATTATCCATTGACATCCTGCCCGGCTATGCCATCCAACGGAACGACAGAAACCTCAACAGAGGGAGTGAAGTCGCACTCATCTTCAAAAACACTCTTGCCATCAGAGATATCAACTCAAGCTATATCCCTAACTGCAAATCATTCACCACCAAGCTCTCCATCTCACCAACATACACCATCAATCTCCATCTCATCTACTGTCCTCCTGGCCCAACTCCTCCTTCAAGAATGATCTCTTACAAGTCATCAATCCTTCATTGAAGCTGAGCTCCAAACTCCTCATCTTAGGTGACCTCAACCTGGGCCTCAATGACCCCCCTGATACACACGCCAAAAGCGTAGCCATGTCGCTCGAACACACTGGCTTCCTCCAGTGAGTGACTAACCCTACCTAAACTCATGCCTGCATTTCTGATTGGATTGCTGATCTTAACATCTCCTGTCCGACCGTTTCAACCTGCCCACGGTCAGATGACCACACCATCACCTTTGACATCTGGACTGGCAAATGGTCCTTCTCCTGCCACCTAATGAAACCTAAGGGCTTAGCCCGCTGCACCAAGAACCCAACCAAGGACCATCTCCCACCATTCCTCTCAGGCATCAAGAACCCAACCAACATTACAACCGACCCTGTGGCCCTTGTCGAACACTACAACGCCACAATTGCTCAAGCAGGTGACATGCTCGCCCCGCTCAAACAGTGCAAAGCTAAACCTGCTTTAAAGAAAAACTTCTGCTTCACCCCTGAGCTCCTTGTTTCGCGCACTATGAAACATGCTGCAGAAACGACTAGGAGGAAAAAACACTCCTCCACTAACTTCTCTCGCCAAAGAGTATAAAAGAGTATAAAAAGGCCATACACCACGCCAAAGCCAACAACTACAACAAGAGAATTGAAAGCACCAAATCTAATTATCGCAAACTCTTCACAATCATGCGCGAACTTGAGTCTCCGGTCACCCCTCCTACTGCTCTCACAGTAGACGATGACTGGTGCACCAAGTTGCAAGAAGCCATTACAGGAAAAATCCTCAAACTCCAGAAAAAAATCCACTCCAAGCAACAAGCCACTCAAGCCAAACCACCACCCTCATCTCACCCTGTGAAACCCTACTCCCTATCCTCCACATCATTTGGCTTTCACCCTGTCTTGGAATTGGAGGTAGCCAATATAATTGAAAGTCCTCAAACCAACACGCTGCAAAGGTGATGCCTGCCCAGCCCCCATCATCAAAGCCTGCGCAGTCATTCACACCGTTCATCAGAGCCATAATTAATGCCTCCTTCTCCACAAAAACAGTACCAGCACCCCTGAAAGAAGCATGGTTCCTTCCGCTACTAAAAAAAACCTCCCTTGACCCCTCCATCCCCACCTACTAGCACCCCATCGTAACAATGCCCTTCATCCTAAAAGTCCTCAACCGTGCAGCCTACATCCAGGTACAACAATACCTTGAAGCCAATCACATCCTAGGCACCCAACAATCAGGCTCCTGCACAAGACATGGCAAGGAAACTGCCCTGCTCGATCTGACAAATCACATGGACGACATGAACTTCTCTCCTGCAGCCAGTGACTGGTTCAGAGCCTTCCTAGCAGACAGATCCTCTCGGGTCTTCATAGATGATCATGCCGCCTCACTCATGCCAGTTACCTGTGGCGTACCCCAAGGTTCTTGTCTTTGCCCCCGCTCGGTATAACCTTTATAATTAACCCCTTTTCGATCACCTGGATATCCTTAGAATCTCCTACACAAACGAGGCTGATGACACACAAATTCTCCTCCCACTCTCAGGCTCTTACCACCAAGACTCTGCTAACATCAACTCAGTCTAGAACATCGTCCAAAACTAGATGGCAACACACTTGCTATGTTTAAACAATGATAAAACCGAGATTCTCATTCTTGGCTCCACCACCACTCCTCGCAACTTGGATCTGGCCTACAATTCCTTCAACATCGATGACAATCTAATCCTCATCTCACCCGCCGCTGCTTCTATCTGGATGCTTCACTCGACCTCTCACGTCAAGTAAACGCCATCTCTCTGCTGCCACCCACACAGTAAAACTGCTCAAAGCCAGTAAGCTTTTCCTCTCCATACCCAATTGCCACTGGGGGCAAATTGGACTACTGCAATGCTCTCTTTACTGGCACCTCAGAACGCAACCTGAAAAAGCTACAAAACATCCAAAACAATGCCCTTCAAGTGGCCCTCGACCTTAGCAAACATGCCCACGTATCAGAAGCCAGAAAAAATGCCCATTAGCTACCAATCGGAGAGCAAATCAATTTCAAGATCCTCACTATTGTTCACAAGTGCGTCTCCGAAACTGCACCGGTCTACCTTTCTCAGCATATGGAAAAATGCACACCCTCTCATCCACTAAGATCCTCACACAACCACTTGCTGAAAGTGATCAGCTTCAATCGTCTAACTGCAGGTGGCTCAAGCTTCCCTGTTGTTGCCGCCAAGCTGTGGAACAATCTCCCAATGTTGTTGAGAATGGAACCATCCTATTGGACCTTTAGGAGAAACCTGAAAACATGGCTTTTCACCTAAGCTCCTCAGAGCCAAGACACTGTATCACTGCTGAACGTCTTGAACCTATGCCTCCTGCTTTTCGTGTTTACCTTTACCTGTATGGCCCTTCCCCCTTTCCCTAATGTAACTAGCACCTAGACACCTGAGGGTTCTGTGCGTCCATAAATGCAAAATAAATAAATAAATAAATAAATAAATAAACTGCAGAGAAATCTGTGCACTTGCCCGACGTTTTTGAAATGCCAGACAATAGCCACATTCTATGCCATCACTTGTATTTAAACATGGACAGTTTCTATTCTGCTCATACCCTTGGTGTTTAGAACAACCATCCACGAAAAGGAGTTTTTGGAGCGTGTGGGGTATCTTCGTGCTTCCTGTGCACGCCTGTCCAAGAAAATGTGTCACATGAAAAACTTGAGATGTTACTCGTGTAACATTAGCTCAGCCTTTCATTCTTGAAAGATGTCTCAAATCTGGAAAGTGTTAATTTGAAAAGCGTGGTAAGAGTTAATTATTGTAGAGCTTCGATGTCAGATTAATTTGTCAGGAAGCGCTAAAGAAAATTTTAGATTGATTATCTCTTTTTTATTTTATTTTTTATTTATTTGCATTTATAAAGCACACAACAGCCCTGGGGCATCGTGGCGCTGTTACAGAAGTCTCAAGCATCGTTACTTAGGTACATGATTTAGAATACAGTATATTACAACAATAAATGACTGAGGCATAGTAAAAGACATTTACAGGATAGGCATAGTATGTTCCAAAGGTTACAAGGGAACGGACTGTAAAAAGTGCCTAACTGAACAACTTGGTTTTCAAAGCCTTACGGAAGGTAGTGAGGGAGGTTTCCATTCTAATGGAGGGTGGAAGGGCGTTCCAGTTTTTTGGTGATAATACAGGGAGGCTTACTCTTCCAGCTTTAGTTCTTTTGAAGGTTGGTACAGTGAGCAAATGGGAGTATTGGGTCCGCTTAGGTCTGAGAGAGTTTTCCCGGTTAATTTTTTCTGACAGGTTCAGGGGTGCCAATTACGATAGGCATCTGTGTGTGGTAGTGAGAGTCTTAAAGAGAATGCTTGCTTTTAATAAGACACCTCTATGCGGTGAATTGGAGGGGATTGCTTCCAAGTATGCAACATTTAATTTAAATTTCCCTAAGCCCCCCACACCCATAATTCAAGGAAAACATGTGGAAACAAATTGTGTGCAAAGCAATCAAAAGCGCAGAGGCTTGTTTATTTGCTTTTTTAATGACAAGTGTAGTGTGAAGGAAAGTATGTATTTCAGATTTTCATGAAAATATATATGGTGATGAACATTTCTTGAAAGATGTGATTTTTTCAGAAGATATCACTTCTAAAGGTTTGTAAATTATATTATTTTCACGGACAAATAAATTGAAATCAATGCTCACTGCACATGATGAACCTCCTGACGTTTGTCTTTCAAGATAAGTGGTCATTTGTTAATGAATGTGAAAAATATTTCAATCAAATTATTGTCCGTACAACCCCAAACTATAGCAATTGAATTTAAAAACATACAATATTTCTGGGGATGCAGGCATGATTGTTAATATCATTACTCTGTGTTTCGGCATTCAGTAGTGTGAACAGAGGCGCAGCAGCTACTGTGTCTTTCTCTGCCCCGTAAGCGTATTTTCTTTTCAGTAAACAGTGACATAACAGGATCCACTCACATAAAGACACCTAATCAATAAGAAGACAGATTTAATATGACTCCGAGGTCCAACAATCACCCAGCAGCCAACTTCTAGCAAATGGCGTGTCCTGCGGTGTCCGGTCAAAGGGTCAACTACAAAGGGTCGAATGGTCAAAGGATCGACACCAAAGGACCGAAAACAAAAGGATCGAATAGTTTTTTTAAATTACATTTTTTTGGGGGGTTTTCGTTTAGGGAAAAAAATTGGTTTTTACCACAAAAAACAGGGGTTGGGAGGAGGGGACCCCATCCCCCCCAACAAAAAATGTAAAAAAAAAATAACAATAATTTCGATCCTTTTGTTTTCGGTCCTTTGGTGTAGACCCTTTGACCATTCGATCCTTTAGGTGTTGATCCTTTGACCTATAACCGTGTCCTGCTATGGTGGCATCACATCCAAAGTGCTGACACAGATGTTTCCATCTGAGGAAGCCATTTTCCTTGTATTACTCACTAGCAGAAGTACCCATTCTCTGAATGGGTTCTGTAGACAGACATGATAACACTGATCCTGTAGGTCGATGTTCCGATTCGCTTATCGCTTGATGTGCTTTGCACCCTGAAGTGAACTGTACTGAGAAGGGGCGTGTGTGGCTGGCTGACATACACCGGAGCAGACCTAGGGGGGAGGGGAGAGTTGGTGTGCTGCTGCATACTGGGGCCTTCTGTGCTCACCCCACTTGTCACCTAACCCTGGCATAGTGCAGTTCATTGAGGTGCAAATATCTTGGAAACTGTGCATCGTAGGGTCCAGACCTCTAATTTTGTTCCTCATGTTGGAACAGCTCCTTCTACGACCACATTGATGTTTCACCAATTTCAGACAACCGTCTCATGCGTGAAGGTGCAGAAATCTGGGTAAGGGGGTGGGGTGTCCAAATGTCATGTATCCAGTAATGTCTGGGGCTTATAACAGGTAACTATGCAAAGTGTGGTGCAGATTGGTGAAACAATGTGGAATTGTATAAGGAACAACGCTCTGCCAAGCCACAAACCCACAAACACATTTTGACTTGTGCTGAAATCCAGGGAACAGGGTGGGGTGTCCAAATGTCATGTAGCCAGTAATGTCCAGATGGTCCTAACAGGTAACTATGCACAATTTGGTGCTGATTGGTGAAAAAGTGTTGAATTATATAAGGAGCAATGCTTCACCAAGCCACAAACCCACTAACAAATTTTGACTTGTGCTGAAATTCAGGGAACGGAGTGGGGTGGCCAAATGTCATGTAGCCAGTAATGTCCAGAGGGTCCTAACAGTCAACTTTGCTAAATTTGGTGTAGAATGGTTAAACAGTGTGGAATTGTATAAGGAACAACGCTTCGCCACAAACACATTTTCACTCATATATATATATATATATATATATATATATATATATATATATATATATATATATATATATATATATATATATATATATAGAATTGGTTTGGGGCTTCACTTGCCAAAACTTAAAAAGAAGTTCAAGCTCCATAGGACAAAGAAGCCATCCTTTCACTGAAAAACCTTATGAAAGCACCCATAAGGCAGATTAAGCTGGTAAATAGAGAGCAGGAATGGTGGGGGGATATCGAAACATGGAAGTGGTTTAACTACTAGGGATTCATCAACCATGATCCTCAAATCTAAAACAGGAGAGATGTATCTTCAAACTAGCTCGCCGTAAGATCTTGTCCACAAACTCCTGGGAGAAGTACCAGAAAGGCAATATGGATGTCAAATGTGGATACGGCGGAAGAAAGTAGTAAAAGAAATAAGTGCAATATAATGGAAGAAAAAAAACCCATTAGATAAGATTACAATTATTATTATTATTGTAGCAAACGCAGCAAAGAGGGCCTTCTTAAGATTATCTTTTATGAGGATTGTGCAAATTCCAAAAAATAAATAATTTCTCTATAGAACTGACATTTCTCTGGATGATATTCTAGAACAATGACATGGCAGTAACACAAACAGGGTAATTGGCTGCAACTCAAGCTAATTGTCCCAAGAGAAGGAAGGGCTGTTAACAAGGGTAAAGGGGAATGAACGCCCTTTAGTGTCCTCAGCAGGGTCACTAACGCTGTTTGCACCTGGCCGCAGGGTCAGGTAACAAGTTAGGACCTTTGTTTTCAATAACACACACCAGTACTTGTTATTGAATTTCAGGTTTAAGAAAAAAGAAAACATCCATTGATCAATGGCTGATGGGTAGTGGGAAGACACTTGATTTCTAAGTTGCAGACGAAGCTGTGGAGGAGAACACAGCAGCAGGATCCTGAGGCTGGCAACCCAAAGATAAGAATATGGCGTTATTAACCCGCTCCAGTGGTTACACCGGGGGTAAATGCCCGGTAGCCCGAGTTAACTGCCTGAGCGAAGCGAGGGAAGTTAACAAGGACTTCGGGACATTACCCATCGGTGTAGCCCATGGAACGGGTTAAAACCGCTATTAGCAACCCGGGTTACCCAAGCAGTAAACCGGGATGCTTAAAAAAAAGTATTTTTATTCAATGCCGCATTCATCCCGTTCAATGAATGAAAATACTTTGCCTAGATGGCCGCCACAATTATAGAAGGCGGATCTCCATACAGAGCCCCTCTTCCATTACCATGGCAGCCGGGAAAGCGAGATGCAGTGAAGCTGCTGCAGTGGGGGTGGGCTTCACCGCTGCCACAATCAGGTAAGTGGGGTTGGAGAGGGAGGGGTTGGGATTATAAAAAAAAAAGAAAAAGGTGAAAGGGTGGGTGTCTAGAACATGGCGCAGCGGGGCGGGGGAGGCAGCCAATGAGTTCCATGGAATGCGGGCTGAGTTCAGGAGTATCATACCGTGAACAAAGGAACCTGACTGGCTGTGCCCCCCACCCTGGGTGCTAATAAGACTGCAAAGAACCAGAAAGACGGAGAAAAGACCGAGGAGAAGTAAGCACAGATGTTGGCTGAGACTCAGCCAAGGGACCAGCAGAATTTTAGGCTACTACCTGCAATGAGCGCCTGCATCCCAAAGATCCTGATAGACTCAGGCTCAGACAAAGCTCCAATACAGGTACTAATTGAAATGGATAACCAATAACCAAAAGTAACACAGAAGACAAATATTTTAGAAAATATTCTGGAAGAATACCAAAATGTGACATCAAAAAAGAAACTGGCAGATGAGAAGCCTTAACAGGTAAGAAATACTCAATAAACCCTATCCTGCATCTTGCAGCAATGTTCCCCAACCTTCCCATTCTCCACAACCACTTCACGTAGATTCACTCCCTCCTTGAATCAACCTTAAGAATCCAAAAGGTTTTCAGTGTGGCGCTAAATGAAATGTATTTCTCCAATTCGTAGTCAAATTCCAAGATAAAATGTTCTCAATTAATTGGTTTTCAAGTCTGGTCCCTTTTGGGCTGTAATGTTATTTTATTTGGCATTTATATAGCGCTCTATATATCATTGGTAGGACCTCAAAGCGCTGGTAGTTTGAATGCTCTCTGGGACCGTAGTCCAGGTCAGTTGAGAGAGGAATGTGTGATAGGGTGCTTGGGTGCACCAGTTATGTGTGCAGCTGATGCAATTGGCTGATGGTAGCTGCATCCTAGAATTAGGTGTGGTGGTAATTACATCAGTTGAATGTGAGCAGTCTAGAGGGTGGACACCAAGACTGGGTTCTGGTTGTGTTAGGCCTTTGTAGGACGCTTATGTGTGCAGCTAGGCTGGTTTGTCATGGGATGCAGCTACGTTTTAATAGAATGATGAGGTGTTCATGGAGTAATGTTCATATGTGAGCAGCTTGGCCGAAAGTAGTCGAGGGGTAGAGCTGCACTCTAATTGTGTGTTGGTGTAGAGTAGAGAGTAAGCATAGTCATATGGGAGGTGAGTGTTTTTCTAGATGTGAATGAAGCTAATAAGAATAATTTCTAAGTGTGCGGCACAGGCAGAATAAATTACAGTACTATCTCAGTGGGCACTTTCTAGATGTGAATCAAAATAACAAGAACATGCAGAGGATTCATGGGTGTTGCTTGTCAATGTCCAGTAGTGCCTCGAAAGCAGGTGTGATCGGGTACTGGGTGGGACAGTCAGGTCTATTTAAACTCTGGTCAATTAACAATATACTGTCAAGGGACATGCAGTGTCATGTAACCACGTTTCAGTAATGGCATGCAGGTCGAGATTGTGTTCCAGTATGAGATCGTGCATGTGCTCATGTCCCAGACATACACGATCTGATACTGCAACACAATCTTGACCTCCTCTCCATTACTGAAATGTGGTTACATGACACAGCAGGCCCCACACTGTCCCTCGCCATACCAGATAGCTACTCTATTCTTAGAGCAGACAGACTACCCAACATAGGAGGTGGAGTTGCTATTATTACCAAGACCTCTGTCCCTATCAGGGCCTCCCCCTAACTCTCATACCAAGTTATGAAATCCTGCTCGTCAAAATTTAACTTAGCCCCCAAATCACTATGAACAACATACTGCTCTATCACCAACCCAACAACCTTAACACACCTGAAACTGGCATCCCATGGTTCATCGCGTTGATCCTCAAACCCAATACTAAGATCTTTCTCGTGGGTGACTTCCACTTAGGGTTTAATGAGCCCTTTGAGCCAAAGGCCACATACCTCAGTGCCACTCTCGTGGAGAATAAACATACTCAAGCCGTCACAGTCACCAGGCATTCTAAAGGGAGGATCCTTGACTGGATCCTGAACTGCAATCTGCCCATCAAAATCTCAGCAATTGACCCCATACCCCGGACAGATCACTCTCTGATCCCCTTTACCACACCCACCAACCCCAACACACCACGTATAACCAGCAAACATCCCCGATCACTGCGAGACACACCCACAAACTTATCAAAGAAATAATGGAACCCATCATCAGTGTTTCCCTAGCTCTGATACCTGAAAACATGGATCCAGACACTATCCTCAATGCTTACAACTGCTCCCTCCTCAATGCCCTAGACCTGCATGCCCCTTCAAAACGACAACAAAACAAGACAACCAACAACCACAAGTGGTCTACAGAGGAACTAATCACCCTCCATGAACTGAAACGTGCCCAAGAAAACTTATGGAGAAAAAACCCATCCACTCCCCATAAGGATGCCTTTCTTACAACTGCCAAATACTATAAAACTGCAATTGTTACCACCAAAGCCAGCATTTACAACACCAGAGTCAATGAGGGCAGCTCTAATACTTGTGAAATAATCTTCAACGAGCTTGAATCCCCAGCGCTGCCCATAGAAAGCTTTCCTAAAGACAAAACCTGCTTCTCCCTGGTCCAGGCTGCACTTGCAAACAAGACACATAACCTCAGAGAGACAGCCACCTCAAAAAATCCTTGCTTCCATGCAATGCTGCGTCTGCCACAGGCCCACTGGCTCACCCTGAGCCATGCCTGCTGCCCTTCCACTTCTCCCCTGTAACTCCAACTGAAGTAATCACTACCATCAATCGACTACAAACCTCCAATTGCAAAGGAGACCTCTGTCCATCCCATATCATCAAAATGTGTGCAGAACCCATTGCTCCTATCATTGCAAAATTTATCAACACCTCTTTCAACTCCAACACAGTGTCAAAATCCATTAAAGAAGCGTGGGTCACCCCCTCCTCAAAAATCCATTGCCACACCCCACCCTTCCCACGAACTACCTGCCCATCATGACGGTACCCGACCTACTTAAAATACTGGACCGCACAGCCTACACACAACTCCAACCCTATCTTGAAGCCCATAACCTGCTGGACACTGGCCAATCTGGCTTTGGACCAAGACATAGCACAGAGTCTGCTCTCCTTGACCTCAAGATTCAGCTTGATGCTATTTGTGACACAGGTGACCTCATCCTTCTCTTGCTACTAGACCTCTCTTCGGCCTTTGACCTTGTTGACCACGATATCCTGTATACCATCTCTCCTCCACCTTAAACCTTTCCAATGAAGCAACCAACTGGATAAACTCTTTTCTGAGTGAACAATCCTCCAGGATCTTCACTAGATCAGAAGTGGCTGACCCTATCACTGTTCCCTATGGGGTTCCTCAAAGATCATGCCCATCTCCCACCTTGTATAATGTGTATACTAAGCTGCTCTTTGACTACATGGACGGCCTTGAAATCCCCTACACCAACTTTGCTGATGACACGCAAATTCTTATCAAACTCACCGGTAATCACTGCCTCGACTCAGCCAACATCAACCGGATTTAAAGCATCATTCAGGCCTGGATGGCTACCCACCTACTATACCTGAATGATAACAAGACAGAGCTTCTCATCACAGGCTGACCACACCGTCTCAAACACTTAGACCCTGCCTTTGCCTCCTTCTCCTTTGATGGCAACATCACCCACATGTCCAGCTCTGTCAAAACCCTGGGAGTCCACCCAGACTCTGAACTCACCATGTTCAAACATGTAAAAGCTGTTGCTTCCTCTGCCACCTACTCCACTAAACGCATCAACCACTCCAGAAAATGACTCTGCCCGAACAATTGCCTTACTCTGCTGAGGGCCATTATCGGCAGCAAGTTGGATTATGGCAACGCCATACTCGCTGGAACTTCCACCAAAAGTGTAACTAAACTACAATTGATCCAAAACAACACCGTTCGAGCTGTCTGGGGCCTAAAAGGATCTGACCACGTCCCTCTAGTGAGACGTGAAGCTCACTGACTGCCCGCCAAGGCATGTATTGAGTTTAAAATCCTCTCAATTACCAACCGCTTTGAAGCATTTCATCTGTGTATACATGCTGTATAAATAGACTATAAATAAACCGCAGCATCCACAATACTGCACCCACTTACCTCACTGCACGCATCTCCAAAAAACACTATCCCTGTAGCCTGAGATCCTTCTCTTCCTCCTCCCTTACGACGCCCGATTCACCAGGCAAAGAGCGGGAGGAGCCAGCTTCACATTTATTGCCCCCACTCTCTGGAATGCTCTCCCTTCATCTATCAAATACGAAACATCTTGTCATGAACCGCCAAATTCTTCCATTCTGGACTTCATGGTCCATGATGCACCACGGTATGAACTCCGTGATCCTTCCAACATGGCCGACGGTTCTGAAATGCCGCACTCCAGCCCTTGCGCGTAATGTTCGACTTCCTAGAAAACAGCCACGCCGCCGCGGCTAAGCACGCCCCAACGCTACTGCTTGGAGTAGTTAGGCATGTGTTGTCGGAGTCCGCCTCTGTATTCCCTTTTCCTTTCTTTTTATTCCCGAAGCCCCGTTCGTATCCCTCCTTACCTCTTATCCGTGCCTCTTCCTGGATTAATCCTGTGCTCAGTCCTACGGCACTTCGGACAAGTTCCGAGCCTGGAACTCTACCTCCTCCTGGCTCCACATCCTGGATACTGAACGCTACTCGGCAAAGGACAGCCGGCTAACTCACGCTGGAATCCGAAGACCCGCGCCCAGGCCTATACAAGTCTCAGACAGTGAGAAAGAAGGAAGTCACTTTCAAGAAGGTCTCAAGCAAAGAGAAACAGGTGAGAAGGGGAGAAACTTGTGACAGATTGAGACGCCTCAAACCTAATACAGAAACAGATATGGAAGCCGCAATTTAAGATCTCATGAGAGGTATGCAAGAATTAACAACTGAAGTCCAAAACCTCAAGGCTGAGAATGCAGCATTAAAGCAGCTGGTCTTATCCCGAGACTCTGCAGTCAAAGAAAGTGTTCTGGTTGGGGGAGTAGTGGACAAATATGACGGATCATCTAAAACCCTACGTGCCTTCCTTGATTCCTGTCTAGTACATTTCACCTTCAAACTGTACTATTTTTCCACCCCACCAGCAAAGGTCAGATTCATGATATCTCATCTCACGGGCAATGCCTTAACCTGGGCAACTCCCTTAGTCAATGCGGGAGATGCTCTCCTGGATGATTACGATGGGTTTGTGGAAGCCCTTAAGGCCATGTTTGATCATCCAGAACTTGTTTATAGTGCACAAGAAAGACTACTTGAATTCCAACAAGGGTCTCAGGATATGCTTACTTATGTGACTCGCTTTAAACAGCTAGTCAAAGAAGCCGATTGGTCCCAAGAAGCCAGCTTCACCCTCTTTCGAAGAGGTCTAAATGACGAGATAAAGGACGAACTGGCTAGAGTAGCTCGTTCAAGTTCCTTCCAGGCTCTCATGGACCACTCCCACTGATTGTTTTCCGGTCCAGGAAAGAAAGGCAGAGAAAAGGAAGATTAAGACGACATCCCCAAAGGCAGCCACAGGCTATGCCTGCTCAAAAGAAACAACTGCTCCACAAGCCTCAGATCCAGAACCCATGCAATTAGGCGCCTTCCAAGGACCAATTTCTCCCCAAGAAAGGATCCGTCGGATTAATACAGGACTTTGCATGTATTGTGCCTCTGATAAACACCTTGTACAAGAATGTCCTATAGCGCCACCTCAGCGTTCAGGAAACGCCAGCTCCCGATCCTAAGTGGAGCACACCTTCGGGAGAAAGATGCCTGCTCCTCATCCATTCCTTCCTTGAAATCTCCAGGTCAGTACACCATAGTGATTCTACAGACATTCGTGTCACCTACCAAATAAGAATCCTACCCCATCCTGGCCCTAGTGGACTGCGGTGCCATGGGTATTTTCATAGATCATGATTGGGTTGTCAGCCATCACATTCCTCGAGAAATCAAAGAGGTAATACAACCTGTTGAAGCTATTGATGGTAGACCTTTGTCTTCTGGACCCATAACTCACCAAACCAAGGAATTACTACTTCCAATAAATAACCATCAGGAGATACTTAGATTTGACATCATAAAATCCGCCCACTACCCCATGGTTTTAGGCATGCCTTGGCTTCAGAAGCACAATCCATACATCAATTGGGCAGCAGGGTCATTGTTTCTCGGTTCTGAATATTGCATGTCACATTGTTTATCTCTGGCCACGTTGCAAGATCCTTCAGCGAACGCCGAGGAGCACAAGCAATCATCCATAAGTGTATCCAATATTGTCCAAATTCCCAAGGTTTACCAAACATACTCGGATGTGTTCAAGCTCTTCCACCTCATAGGCCAGAGGATTGTGCCATTGATACCGATGCATCTGCGGTGATCCCATTCGGGAGAATGTTTATTCTATCTGAACCAGAAAAGAAAGCCCTCTGAGAATACTTGGACACCAATTTGGCAAATGGTACTATCCGACCTTCTAAATCCCCAGCCGGTGCTTCCTTCTTCTTCGTTTCTAAAAAAGACACTAAGGAACTTCGACCTTGTCTGGATTACCGTGGTCTCAACCAATGCACTCGCAAGGACCGCTATCCGCTACCACTTATTTCTGACATTTTGGAGGCAGTGAGAGGTGCTGTCATTTTCACTAAACTCGATCTCAGGGGTGCTTACCATCTCATTCGCATAAGGGAAGGTGATGAGTGGAAGACGGCCTTCAGAACTCCCTTTGGCCACTTTGAGTATCTGGGAATGCCCTTTGGTCTCGCCAATGCCCCCGCAGTTTTTCAACGTTTCATGGATCAGGTTTTTTCTGACATGCTGTTCCTTTTTGTCATTGTATATCTGGATGATATACTAATTTACTCCAATGAACCTCAGGTCCATCAAGAACATGGAAGGCAGTCTTACAACGCTTACGTGAACACAAGCTCCTGGCCAAGCCAGAAAAATGTCTCTTCCATGTCTCAACCGTTCATTATTTTGGATTTGTACTTGGCTCCAAAGGTATTGGAATGGATCCTTCCAAGGTCGAATCCATCCTTTCTTGGCCCGCCCCCACTACTGTAAAGCAGATTCAATCCTTCCTGGGACTTGCACATTTTTACAGAAAATTCATACCTGAGTTTTCTGACATAGTGCATCTCATTGTAACACTCTTAAAGAAGGACATTCCGTTTCAATGGTCTACGGCTCAAGAGACGGCCTTTCAACAACTGAAACAAGAATTCACTTGAGCTCCAATCCTAGCCCAACCTGATATAGATCGGCCTTTTTTGGTGGAAACAGACGCATCTGACTATGCCATTAGTGCGGTCTTGAAACAAGAATTTGAGGACCAGATGGAGCATCCTATTGCATACCTATCCCGAACCTCGACTCCCAGTGAGAGTCATTACTCCGTCCTGGAGAAGGAACTGTTAGCCATCCGACAAGCCTTCACTGACTGGCGTCACCTTCTTTTGGGTGCCAAACATCCAGTGCAAGTACGAACGGATCATCGAAACTTACAAGTCCTACAGTCCATGGAGTGCAGAAACAGCCGTCAGGCCCGTTGGGCCTTCTCTTTTGCCCAATACCAATTTCAAATTCTTCACCTTCCTGGAACACATAACATCATTGCAGACGCCTTATCCAGGTGTCCTGATTGTGAGCCCCTTGAAGCCCGGACCTTTCCTAAGATGTTCCCTGACACCGTGTTTGTGGCTCAAGCCATTTCTCTCCTGGAGGATATTCGTGCAAAAACACCTTCTTCCAAACTCCGGAAGGAATACAAAAGAAAGAATCAAAGGAACCTCATGATGAAGGACGGATATCTCTTCAAGGAAACCCGGCTGGCAATACCCACACAAGAACTGAGACAAAAGATTATGAATCTCTGCCATGATACCGTCCATTCAGGAAAATCGAGGCATCACTACCACCTGTAAGCGATATTCAATCAACACTCCAGCCAAGTCAATGCCTAGTCTGGGATGCTGAGGAAAACCCTTATTAATGTATTTTTATGTCTAGTTCAGTACTCTGGATGACCACCCTTGTATAACACCCCCCCTCTTAGAATCCCCATGACCCCACTGAGCCAAGAAGTAGGTTTGTTTTGCAAATTAAAAGGTTTATTTGAGATTTTAAACAATATATATATATATCACACTTCATAATAAATTAATATCTGATAGTACACTTAGACATATGATGTTGATCAACAATGGGTAATCTGGCACTAGCACACTTCTTTACAATCAATGAGGAGTTAGTATAGGATGAATAAAGTAGCAAAAATACTTTCATGATTTCAAGGGAAAAGCAATGAGGAATAAAATGCAGTACAGAAATACTTGATATGATTTTAGCAAAAGATAAGATAATCACTTTTTCTCTGGCAATTCACCCCCTTCCCCTATGCAATGTAAGAAATGGAAGGAGATGGAAAGAGGAGCACACAGTTCTTAGGAATGCAATCCGGCTTGTTGGAAAGCTTAGATTCTAAGCTTTCAGAGGAAAGTTAAACCACGTTCCTAGCACAAACGGTTCCAGAGATACGGACGATTTAATAAAGGTAGATTTCCGGATTTAAAGTAAAACTCAAAATGACAGGTGACAGCTTGCAGTTGCAGAATTGACAGGTGACAGTTGTGCAGCTTTAAAAATGACAGATGACACGATTTCTAGGAGGCAATTCTACTTAGGTTAAAATAGTTTGGATTAGATTATTTTAACTAAGAGATTGGTTCTGCACAGTTCTGCTAGATACTCACAATATAAATTTGAACTAGGCCTCGTCACGGATCTGGTCAACACGTCCGGCTGCGGTTCTGTCTGCTCGGCGGGTCAATCAGGCACCGGTTCTGCTCACAGCGATCTAGGTCAGCTCTGCTCTGCTGGTCTAGCCTCTCTGGATTCCGGATGTAACACTGCTTTCTGGGTACTGCTACAGGTTCTTGCAAAAATTCTCGGCAAAACTTCAAACAGCTCACCCGGCTGTTGAATAGTTTGGTTAGTTTTGAGGCCTGCTGAAGAGGATTCAGCTGGTGGATTCAGGCCTCTCTGCTACAAATTCTGGAGTTAATTTCTGCTACAGGTTCTGGAGATTGATGGATTTGAAGTCTGGATCTCTGGATGTGAATTCGCCGGTCAGCATGCTCCGCAGCAAATGGAATTGAATCTCTCTACCTGTCCCAGCAGTCTCTTTTTATGTGTTTTGAAAATGGGTTCGTGCCTGGGCCTAGCTAAGCCTGCCCCTCTCTACTTGTCATTGGCCCAATTCTCCCCTCTCCCATGATTGGGGGAAGGAAATGTGAGTCAGAGTGATGCTGTAGGTTTTATGGTCAGAGGAACCTTCCCTTGTCAGATTGCACACAAATCTATTTCTGACCCAAATACATATTTATCTATGTACAATTTTTCTAATATTATAGGTCCAGTTAACATATTTTCTGTAGCACCAAACCATCCGATCCCTGTCTTTGTACAATGTCGTGTCCACTGATGACAGAATTCTCCCCTTTTCATCCAGATAATGACCTCTAAACCTTTCCAGATTTTACACAAATGTGCACCAGGGATATGGGTTACAGATGATAAAGTGTCAGATTTTTAACATGCATACATTTGGAGTGAGACCCTATTTTCCGCTAGCAACCCCCCAGAATACACCACAGGGTCCTAACGCCTCTTAAAATGTTCACAGAAAAATCACAAAAATAATGATATTACTTATATAATTCTGACAAGTCCGCACTATGAGTTATCTATCTTTTTAAAATTATGCTCTGGTCAAAAAAGGGGTGTGGCTTCCCACATCACAGGGTGGAATAACTGGTTTATCCACTTCCCCCAAGCCAGCTTGTTCACAGAGGCACAGCTGCCCCCCAGTTTCTCCCAAGAGGAAGCTATTTTACGACACCCCCAATATAACATTTGCCTGAGTCCAGGACAGGCCTTTGTTCAACTCCCTGTAGTCCCCAGCTGCTCCACCCCTAATCTAATCAGAGAGGTGACAACTCCTTTTGGCAAGGGGAAGAGTGGCTGAGCAGGTTTCAACTCCTGTCGGGGGTAGTTGTCAGGCAGAATCCAGTTTCATTAAGCCAGGTTTCAGCTAAATGTCACTTTTTGTTCCCAGTTTAAATCACTTACAATTTTTACATATACATTAAATAATTACTTCCTTCAAGTCATTTCAGAATATAGTTTTACATTGTATCCACCTCTTAGCAAGTCTTTCCTTGGTCTGGTTTTGTTTCATTTGTTCAGTTTTACACAAAGGTCTGGTGGTTTTAAAACGCCGGCTTTCTGATAGTGGTGAGTACTGGTAATGCAACAATTTTTGGGATTAAGAAAATGAATTCCCCACAGTTCTGAATTGCCTTTTCACAATCAGCATTGCCATTCCCAATGGTTTCAGGCTACTGTGTGTGTAGCCCAATGGTGGTTTTAGGCACTGCCCTCCTGTGCTCACAACATAGGCAAACATGGGTGGCAGCCTATTCTTCATGTTTTCCCTGTGCACTCTGTGGGGAGTTCTGGCCATCATGATGTTTCCATGTCAGTACTGCACAGTTTTATGGTAGGGCTTGGATGCATTGGTAAAAACATCCCACAAGCCCTCCATCTTATACAGAGGCAATTCTGGTGGCCAACGATGATAGACAACATAAGAACCTACATCCAATCCTGTGCAGTGTGCAACCAAAATAAACATGACAACAGAAAACCGGCAGGTCTCCTACATCAACCTGCAATGCCAACACGACCTTGGGAAATCATTGCCACAGATTTTATCATGGAATTACCCCCATCCAGAGGATACACAACCATAATGGTTCCCATCAATTTGTTTACACATATGGCTCACTTTACACCCTTGTTCAAACTACCATCCTCATCTGAATTGGCTGGAATCTTCCTAGAACACATATTTAGACTTTATGGACTACCTTCCCAAGATCATCTCCGACAGAGGACCCAAATAGGTATCCCAGTTCTGGAAACAACTATGCCAAATAGTGGGAATCCAGCGCGTGCTAGCTTCAGGATATCATCCGCAGACTAATGGAGCAACTGAACGAGTCAACCAGACCCTAAAACAGTACCTCAGCTGTTTTGCAACCAAGGTCCAGGATGACTGCTCGCTTTTGATTCCTGTGGCTGAATTCGCTTGCAACAATTCAGATCATTCAGCTATCAAGACTAGTCCATTCTTTTGCAGTCAAGGATTTCATCCTTCAGTTCTGCCATCCGTTCTTCCACATCCTACCCCGGTTCCTGCAGTTGATTCCTGGATTGAAACATTGGTCAACGTACACAAAGATGCTAAGGAATGACTGGAAAGAGCTATAATAGATGTCAAACGATATGCAGATACCAAAAGGAGACCCAACCCTTCTTATGCCGTGGGAGATAAATTGTGGCTATCTTCGAAACTTCTTCCTCAACATCTACGACCAAATAAACTGGCTCCCAAGTACTATGGACCCTTCTCCATAAAGGAAATCATTAATCCAGTGGCCTTCCGGCTACAACTTCCAGAATCTTGGAAAAGGATTCACCCGGTCTTCCACACTTCCTTATTAAAGCCATATGTACAATCCACCCGAACTGCTCCAAGACCTAATCCTGTAATCATCAATAATCAACTTGAATTCGAAGTCTGCAGGATATGTGATTCCAGATACAGACGAGGTCAGCTCCAGTATCTGGTTGAATGGAAAGGATATCCTCCCAGTGAGCGCACCTGGGAACCTGTCTCAAACATGAATGCACCCCATTCGATATAAAGATTTCATCGAGTCCACCCAGGCAAACCCAGAGGTGCAGGGTTTAGGAGGAGGCATACTGTCATGAACCGCCGAATTCGTCCATTCTGGACTTCATGGTCCATGATGCACCGCGGTATGAACTCCGTGATCCTTCCAACATGGCCAACTGTTCTGAAACTCCACACTCCAGCCCTTGCGTGTAATGTTCGACTTCCTAGAAAACAGCCACGTCCCCGCAGCTCAGCGTGTCTCAACGCTACTGCTTGGAGTAGTTAGACATGTGTTGTCGGAGTCCGCTTCCGTACTCTTTCCAAACTCCCTTTTCCTTTCTTTTTATTCCCGTAGCCCCGTTCATATCCCTCCTTACCTCTTATCCGTGCCTCTTCCTGGATTAACCCTGTGCTCGGTCATACGGCGCTTCGTTCCGAGCCTGGAACTCTACCTCCTTTTGGCTCCACATCCTGGATACTGAACGCTACCCGGCGAAGGACAGCCGGCTCACTCACGCTGGAATCCGAAGACCCGCGCCAAGACCTATACACCTACAAGACTTCTTGGATAGTGAGAAAGAAGGAAGTCACTTCCAAGAAGGTCACAAGCAAAGAGAAACAGGTGAGAAGGGGAGAAACTTGTGACACATCTTATCTGATTTTCCATAAAAAAACTCAAAAGAAATCTGTTCAACAAATACACCTAACTGTATTCTACTTACCATTACTGCTGCAACCATACTAATAATGTAACCCAGCAACTGTTCTATGTCAATTGTCTTTTTTCCAGCAGTGTAACCTAGCGCTGTGATACTTCCGGGTTTGGGCGCTATTAACAAATGGAATAAATAAATAAGGGACAAATGAGTGCAAATCCTACTGCACAATGCGATCCTTTAGAAATTTATCAAGCCCATGTCCACACTGGGGTGCAGCACAGACATTTATAGAAAGGAATCAAAAAGAATGTATGCAACAAATACAATTAGCACCCTGGGCAGGGGAGCCAGACAATAAGGTGGCTAGGAACGCAGGCTGACACAACCAGTGAAAGCCTGCATTCTATGCCGCCTGATGGCCGGCTCTCCTGACCGCCATATTCCCCTCACCCGAACCCACTTTAAAAAAAATCCCAATCCCAGTTACCTTTTCGCTGCAATGGCAAGTCCCAATGCAACAGCTGCTGCTGCTCCCGTCTCCGCTCTAACCACTATGGAAATGGACGAGGGACAAATGAGTGCAAGTCCTAATGAGATTCTTCAGAAACTGATCAAGCCCATGTCCACACTGGGGTGCAGCGCAGACATTTACGTAATGGAATTTAAAAGAATGTATACAACAAATAAATATTTCACTCGTTCATTTTCATAATTGTGTAAGTGTGGAATCTTCTATGGGTTATTGCTCTGGTGGACGTTTTCATTGTGCAGAGCCAACTTTGGTTGCTTCAAATCAATCATGGGCTAAAACAGGTATCAAGGAAAAGAAAAACAAGCATTAGCAATGCCAACAGTTTAGCTTTTATGTAAGCATGGGAAAGGCCTTTGCCAGGCACAACCAAAGTGGTATTAACTGGCAATTGATGGTAGTAGCTGAAAAATAGCGTGAGTACCTGGCAGTATAATAGCAATGCCTAGCAAAGGCCTAATACTTCCAGACAAGCAAAACTGTTGGTTTTGGCGTGCTTTTTAGTTTTGGCTATAAGGTGGCGCTATTGCATTGGAGTAAAGGTAGGAGGGAGATGGGCTCTGAGCAGGGACACAAAGCTTGTAGGTATTGTTTGGTTATTTACCCATGCAATGACTGCCCATAGCCATGCAAATCCCTATGGCTATTCAAACCCACTTCCTGCCCGTCCCAACCCAAAACATATCCTCCTGGAATCTCTTTGAGCTAGCTTTATCAAGCAGCATCTTCAAACGCTGTGCTCGAAGCGCCTTCCAGAGTCATTTCAAAGCAGTCTTTGGACTACTCAATGGCTTAATTAGAGCTGTAAATGTGCTACGTGGGTGATAAAAAATATCTTAACAAAGTGTGCCTTCTGCCACTTCATTTATAAGCGGTGTGTGTTTCTTTCAGTAAAGTCCTATTAAAAAGAAATTATTGGCAAATCCAGCAGTTTTGGCTGGTGTATAGGTATTAGAAAGGCATTTGCCAAGCACTGCTATTATATACTCAGATAATCAAACCATTTGAAAGCTCCTACCATTAATGACTAGTTACTACCATTTCGGCATTGCCTTGCAAATGCCTATAACAGTGTACAAATGTAGGTATCCTTTGTATTTACTTTGGCAATATTTGCCTGACTTGTCATGCCAATAAAGTACCTTGTAATGTACTGGAGTTTGAAAGAAAAGGAGACAAGGGGTTAGGATAACATAAAAGATATAAAAGAGGTTTCATAACATTCATTTAAGGGTGCTCTAAATAGAGGAGTCCATACAATTAGAAGTGACAACTTTCACAAAGGGCAAAGGAGACCTGAAACTGGTTTTGTTGGTGCAGTTCTCCTCACCCACCCTCCTGGTGCAAAATGCCTCCTTCTTGGAGTCAGGCACAGGCGGTCTCACCCTCCCAATGGGAATAGATATCTTGAGCAAGGCAAGGGTCAATCTCCATGCTCAGAAGAAGTCCTATCTTCCGCTCTCCTTGGTAGGGATTAGGGAAAGGCATTGAAGTAAGTAGCTGAAGGCAAATCAGGTAAGATAAGTAAAGATGGAAGCAGGACTGTACAATGATTAGAGACAGAAAGAGGTCAATTTTACATGGGAGGAGTAGAATGAAAACAAGATTACAGAAAAAGTTTTTTTGAATTCATCAACATTTTGATGTTAAATGATGTGTTTAATGGGTATATCTGTTTATATTTATTTTGATTTGTAAAAGTGTTCATTACAAACTCAATTGCTGCTTGGTCCTTTGATGCAGTAGAAATAGAAAAAATATAAAAACTAGTGGGAACAGAAGAATCCAAAGTCATTTTTAGGAAGAGTTGACATAGCAACACACAAAAATGAATGAGAAACCAGACCTCGGGACAAAGATAGATTAAGTGACATGTCTCAGGAGGATAGCTCAGTGGCAACATGCTTGCGTTGGAAGCAAGACAACACGCAGCAGCACATGTTCGATCCCCGGGTCCGTGCTTAGAAACCTCTGGGTATTTAGCGCGTTATAAATAACCAATCATATCAGGAAGAGGATAAAGATGAGGTATGAAGGTGGCATGTAAGGGGTCACAGGGAGAAGCAGTACGACTGTACAGTCCAAGAGATGAAAGTAATGAACGACATAGATCCATAGGAGACGTGAAACAGTTGGCAAAGTTCGTAGCTGTCATGGTACAATCCATAGGTCAGAGAAGCCGAAACTCAGAAGCTAAATAAAGATGACAGAGGAGTCAAGAGAGGGAAGAAAAGTATATAATTACATTTTGATAAATATTTGTTGGCATGGAAGAGTGTCCAATCATAGGAAGCATGAGGAGCCAGAAGGTGCGCCGAGTCGGAAGGGGGGATAATTTTTCCATTGTTACGCCACTTGCAAAATGAGGAAGGAGAGACACAGACAGAGGGGCGAGCCAGGGCGGAAGAGGATTGTGAGTGCGTCTGAAAGGTTACAGTGGATGAGTTAGGACAATTAATAATAGTTGCAGTACAAGTCACAACAGAATAATTGAGATCTAAGGCCCAAACTGGCTTCAAAGTAGAAAGAGCACAGGTGGTGAGGGATCAGCAGATGTCGAGCTGGGGGTTTAGACTAGATTTGAGCAATAAAGAAAGAAGTAACATTAGAAGGGAAACAAAATGTAAGCGATAGTAAGAACTCAAGAGGAAGAGAATGGATAGGAGAGGAGAAACAAATAGAACATCATTTGAAGAACGGGGAGCTGATCAGCTGATTGAAATAATTTTGAATAATAATGGAAAGAGCAACTACTCAGCATCATAAACACACACACACACTTATTCAATCATCATGTAAGTGCCATCTCACACACGCACGCAAAGAGACACACTCTTTTCCAATCATGCAGTACAATCTCGGACCACAACAGTATTATTCTTTCTGGTTAGCTGGTTATGCTTTGAATAGGCTCTCCGCTTCTATTCTGACCTTCCATTCCCAACACTCAGTTGCATTACTCTCTTGTGCTCCCTCGTCTGTCCCACTTCATTCAAATCACATAATTCACTTCGCAGTAGACAATGTGACAATGCAAACAAATAGAAAAATCAATTCAATTAATTGGTTCACAATTAACAAATTTAATTCAGTCTTTCAGGTGAAAGACTGAATTGTTGAAGCTCATTGAATTAAATCGCAGTTTACCAAGCACATCGAGATACTTGTGTGGATTTGAATTGTTTAACGTTTGAGGATTATTTATCTATTTTCATTTCGACAATCACAGGAACGTCATTTCACCAAAATGCCAGGGGTAGCGGAAGTGACATCACATGACCCTTGTCATCTGATGACATCACAGGAAGTGATGTAATTTGACCCCACCTGAAGTGAAATCACGGGAAGTGATGAAACACAACCTTTTTTTCACTTGACAAAACAGGACGTAGCATCACATAGCATTGTTTCCAAGTACACTACGAAAAATATGGTTACAATATCACTGTAAAGTGACATTAATTTCATACAAGAATGGATCACCATGTATAGTTAATATCAGTGCGTATAGGCCCATATTACCAAATGACTGTGAATGCAAGGAGACGACCAAGGCCAAACGATAATGATTGATCTTATAGCAGGAACAGTCTCAGATGAGAACAGTGATGTAGGCCCACTGGCTGAACATTGCAGTTTTGAATTTCAGATGTCTTGAAACCTCATAGAAATACAGCTTCAAGCTTTTAGTAAGTGCTTCCAAGGTCCTCAGGCCAACCTTCACCTGGGACTGTCCTGGTCCAAGGTCCTCAGGCCAACCTTCACCTCCTTTTTTTGTGCAGGCGAGCGTTGGAGAGCAGTCGCCGGTGGCCTGAGGGATCAGTAGACGTCGGCAAGCCCTTGCCAGGCCCCCGCGGGCCTCCGTGAGTCCTTGCCTGGTTTTTCAAATTGTTTTTTGTAATTTGGGCATTCGCGCTCTGAGCGCGCGTTGTGTGTTGCCTGCTCCCCCCCACCCACTTCCTGGTCCTGGTCTCCCTTCCCGCCTCGTGCCCGCCCACACCCCCATCCCCTTCCCCTCCTCCCTCCGCCTTATCCTTCCCCTTCCTGGGCAGCCCCCCTGCCCGGCAGCCCCCGGCTAAGGGCCCCTTAGGGAAAGGGCGGCTCCTATGGTTGCGGCTCCCTGTGTGTCTGCAGGTGTCCGCAGGGGACGCCAGGCGCCTGGACTCTCTCGCCACTGCTCGTGTCCCATAGCTGTGGTAAACTTGGTTTTTTCCCCCTCGCAAGATTCTCAAACTTAGGTGGCATTTGTACCTAATACGCACTCACTGTCTAAATGTGATAAACCTGGGCTTGCCACTCACTTCCTGCCTGTGAGCTCTTGTCTCGTTCTGTCTCCCCCCCCTTTCCTCTCTACTCCATGGTGCTCTCTATCTCGCCCATCTTCTCTAACTGCTTCTCTATTGACTATCCTGCTCTCCTCACTAAATCTGGTAGGAAAAAGTTTAAAAAGGACATCCTGGTCTCCAACCCAGGCCACCCTATCGCTGACACCTACACTAGTGCCTGCTCCAAGGAAACTCTTACCGACATCCTCTTTTTCGTGCCCTCGCCTGACCTATGGACCCTTCATATGGTCTCTGTGCTCTCTCCTTTCTCCTCTTCTCCCATTAATGGTGGCACCCGTTGGGATGTCCTCTTGGCCTCCTTCCTCTCCTCTAAGGCCATCATTAATGTCTACGCTAATGGGACTGTCCTGGTCCAAGGTCCTCAGGCCAACCTTCACCTCTTTGATAGACGCTTCCCACGCCTCATCAACTTCCTTTCCTCTCCTGCTGTCCCCCCTCATCTGTCCTCGGCTACCTTGCCTCTACCCTCCCTCCCTGCCCCCTCTCTTGCTCCTTCTTCACCTCCCTCTTCTACACCGCCGCAGGGCGTACCTCTGCTCTGTACCCCTCCCCGGAAATCCTTCTAGGATGGCAACCTTCTCTACATTGCCAGACTCAACGCTCGCTCTGCCATCAGGCATTCCTCTGATATCTGCCGCCTTCTTAAGGAACTGGACATTGACGTCCTCGGTCTTACTGAGACATGGTTCACGGCCAGCTCTGTCACCAGCTTTGACACACTCCTACCTGATGGCTACAAGATCCTCTCCCTGCCAAGACCCAACCGTGCAGGGGGGGGTAGCCCTTATCTTCCCGGAGTGGATTCCTGCCACTGTCACTCCTACGCAGACCTACTCCTCTTTTGAATGTCTTGTCTGCCGACTCTCTCTCTCTCCTAGCCATTCCCTTACCGTGGCTACTATCTATCGGCCACCTGGTCAACTTTCCTCCTTCCTCTCTGAGTGGGCTGACCTCTCCTCCTCACTCCTGTCCTCTACCACTCAACTCCTCTTTCTTGGTGACTTCAGCATCCACCTGGATGCCTCCTGTCCCCTCACTGGACTCTTTCGTGACCTCTGCGACTCTCTCTCACTCTCTATTCTCCCGTCTGGGCCTACTCATTCTGCAGGGCACACTCTTGATGCTCTGATCTCTTCTGACCTTCCCCTCTCTGTCCCTCTCTCCACTCCTCTCTCCTGGAGTGATCACTTTCTCCTATCCTCCCACCTCACCCTCCCTACCCCACAGGCAAAGCCACCCTCATCATTGCCACCCACCTTCTCGGTCATTCGACCCATGAAGCGCGTGTCAGTTGCGGCTTTCGCTGCCACCTTCTCGACCCCCCTCCCCCCTCGGCTGACTCCCACCCTGACACAGCCCTCTCCTTGCTCCACTCTGCTATATCTGATACTCTTGATATCCTTGCCCCTGTCATGAAAATCCGCCTGAAGCCCAAAGCCAAATGTAACTCCTGGTATGATTCGGATCTCGTCACCCTAAAACGCAAGTGCAGGGTGGCAGAGAGGAAATGGCGTGCTTCATGTTCATCCTCTGACAAACTGGCCTGCCGCCTGCTCCAAAGTCAATACCGTCTCTCTGTTCTCACCAAGAAGAGAGCCCTTATCCAAGCCCGCATCTCTGCGGAATCTAACAACTCGGCTGAGCTCTTTAAAATCTGCAAGGAGCTTGCCAACCCTGCTGCAGTCTCTACCTCTCCTGTCCCCTCCCAGGCCCTCTGCACTGCACTGGCCTCCCACTTCATCTCTAAAACTCAGGACATCCTGTCCTCACTCTCCTCATATCACCTCCCCGCCTCTCTTCCCTGCTCCTCCTCTGGCCCTTCTGCAGCCACCCCTCCTCCCTCCTTCTCTGCCTTTCCCCTTTTTTCTGCTGACGAGGTTTCCAGACAAGTCTGATCTATGAAAGTCTCGTCTAAACAGATTCACCCCTGTTCCTCCAAAACTATCAAGGACCACATCGACTCCCTGGCTCCTGCCCTGGCTGACTTTTGCAACCACTCCTTCGCCTCTGGAGTCTTCCCATCCCCCCTCAAGTACTCCCTTGTGCACCCTCTCCTTAAGAAACCCTCTGCGGACCCCTCCTGTCCGGCTAACTATCGCCCAATCTCCATCACTCCCTTCCTGGGCAAGCTCCTGGAGAAACTGGCCATCTCCCAGCTTAACCTCCATGCTGAAGCTGTTGACAGTCTCCATGACCATCAATCTGGCTTCAGAGCGGCCAGAAGCACGGAAACTGCTCTCCTGAACATCCGTGAGGATCTGCTCTTAAACCTCGACTCCAACACTCCGTGTGTTCTCATTCTGCTCGATCTCTCTTCTGCCTTTGACACTGTCAACCATGCCATCCTGCTCAACCGTTTCTGTGATAACCTGGGTATCACTGGTCAGGCTCTGGCATGGCTGACCTCTTTCCTTTCCAATCGACCCTCCCAGGTCCAACTTGGGTCCTTCCTCTCTGACATCTTTTTCTCCACCTGTGGCATTCCCCAGGGATCTAATCTCTCTCCCTGGCTGTTCAACCAGTATCTGGCACTCCTTGCCCACTGCATCGCCGCCCTCTGCCCAACTTTCAGTGCTATGCGGATGTTACCCAGCTCATTTTCAGGCTACCCTCGGCCTCCTCCTCTCCCTCCCTCATTTCTGACTGTCTGTCTGCTATCCAGGATTGGTGTGCTGCCAATGACCTCTGCCTTAATGCTAGTAAGACTGAGATCCTACTCATCGGCACACCCACTCCCTCCTTCCCTGCAGCTCTCTGGCCGGCCTCTCTTGGCCCTCTTCCTGCTCCTACCTGCAAGGCAAAAAACCTCGGGGTCATCTTCAACTCCACACTATCCTTCTCTCCTCATATATCTGACGTCTCTAAGAAGTCACATTACCAGCTGCACCTCCTCAGAGGTATTCTTCCCTTCCTCTCCTTCCCCCAGAAGCTCACTGTCTCCCGAGCCCTGGTTCTCTCGAAGCTGGACTACTCTAACAGCCTATTTCTTAATCTGCCTGCCTCCACTCTCCGCCCTCTGCAACTCATCCAGAACAGAACTGCGAGACTTGTCCTTGGCCTCAAGCCCAGGGACCGTATCTCTCCAGGACTGAAATCTCTACACTGGCTCCCAGTGGCTGCGAGGATTAAGTTCAAAACCCTCTGCATTGTCCACAAGGCCTTCTGGGGCCTGGGGCCTAAATACCTTCAACTCTCTCTTCCTAAATATCTTCCTTCCCGAGCCCTACGCTCATCCGTCTCCAACTCCCTCAGGGTCAGCCGCTTCTCGAAGCAACGAGCTGGGGGTAGATCTCTCTCCGCGGCAGGTGCCTCCCTCTGGAACAGCCTTCCTGCCTCCCTGAAACTTGAGGAGAACCATCTCCGGTTCCGGAAGCACCTCAAAACCTTCCTTTTCGCTTCTGCTTTCTCTCTCCCTCTCCCCTGCTAAATTCTTCACCAAAACTGCACTGATCCTGCAACTGGGCCACTCTCACCGACCTCGGTCCTGGACCCAGTCACTCTTCACTTGCACTGCCTCCCTGGCAACCCCTGCACTGCGGGACTGCCTCTGTATCACTGCAGCCCCCCCACCCCCTCCCCAGCACTTGTCTGCACTTACCTTGCACTTGCCACCAGCTGGCCCTATTTATTTATTATTTTATTTCTATTCTACTATTTGTATTGCACTCCCCCCTCCCCCTTCCCCTTGCATTTTTCCCTTCCCCCTACCCCTGCACTTGCGCGGTCTGAATGACACCTGGCCTAGTAGGATCGTTGTCTGTCTTCCCTTTGTTCCCCCCTCCCTGCCTCGTCGCGCCTTGAAACACTTGTGTATAGGCGCGTTACAAATGCCATATCATATCATATCATATCATGATGTGTTATTATATAGCACTTACGCTTAAGCGCTTCATATAGAACAAATATACATACACTTACACCAAACCTTTGTTGGTACTCATTTATTAAACTTAGCAGGATGAAAGGCTGAGTTGACCTTGCAAGGATTCAAACCTCCAACGTGCAGATGGCACACACATTGCAGCAGCAAGCCCTCAACCCACTGAGCTATCCTACTGGCTATAGCTATCAGAAAACCAGCCACTACAGAATAAAGAGCAACATGATGCTGGGCACAGCCCAGGAGCCTCAATTAAAAAAGATTGTTTTAACTGGTTTAAAAAATATATATTTTTAGGGGCAGCAAGGGTGACCACAGGAGTAGCAAGGGAGCCCTAGGGGTCACAGTTGTGACCCCTGGTGACCCCTAAATGACGTCCCTGGACAATACTACCCTTTAGGTTAGCGCAATTACCCAGAGCCACCCTGCTTTCATTTGTATCTACTTTGAGAGGTTAGGAGTAGAGCCTTGGTACAGCCAGCGTAACCATATTTTAAGACAACCAGTGCACTATAAGTTGGATCTACTCACAACACTTTGACCTATATAAACGTCACCTTTTTTTTTTTATATTGTTGTTTTGATCAGTTAAACCCGACCTCTCAACAAATTTATTACAAAGTTTTAAAAATTTAAGAAGAACAAAAAAACATTTTCTAATTTCTTACACAAATTAGTACATTAATACATCAATGAACCAAAATATTGATCATCATTACATTCATCACTCTCGCTTTCATTCAACTTCACATATATAACGGTTGTATAAGTATAATTACATGGTTAGCCATCGTCTGTATCATGTATCTTAATTTTCAGGGAGTTTAGATAATTTACAACTGCATACCTTGATTTTTTTAAATGTCCTGTGTACAATACTAACCATAATTGTTCCTGCATAATAACTGCAGTCTCATTAAACAGATGTTTGAAGTAGAATATCCTCTTTGTTAACAAACTGACACACTCAACTACCAAATGTTTTAGCGTCTCTACCTCTTGGTTACAAAATCGACAACTTTGGTCTGATATTTTCTTCCATCTGTATAATATCTCTCTTGTGGGCCATATATTCAATCTAAAGCGTAGGAAATCTGATCGATGACCAGGACCAGGGGATTGCTTCAGATATTGTTCTACAAGTCCCTGTGATTTTAAATCAAACGGATTCAAACTGAATTTCGATATTTTCATGCACGCTTCCCTGGTCTTAATCCAATCCGATCTCCATAGTTTAGATTTGGCTTTGTTTGGGTTTTCAATAAGCAAAATTTCAGTGATATCAGCCCCTTGTAAAAAGTTTTTAGCACAGTTACGCCATTCGTTTGCAAAAATATCATTTGCTAGCAGTAGGTATCGAGATATAATGGCAAGTAACCCATTAGTATTATCTTTCATAATACATTTTCTGTATAATTGGCAGACTTTCCATTTGTATACTGCATAGATTGATATTAAACCCATTTCATGTCTAATAATCGGCATGGATTCTGAATTGGGTAACATGAGTGATTTTTTCCAAAAAGTACTTTCATATTTGGTCCAATAATGGTAAGCTTGACATTTTTTTGTTTCTGACCCATACAGAATTGTGGGGATATATTTTTGCCTGTAATATATAATCATGGGGTCTATGGTGAATTTACAATATTTTGCCCGAATTATCCGGACTTGTGATATTGCACTAAGATGTTTCAGCTGAAGATAATCTTCATACGGTTTGTCAAGTGTATGACTATTCACACATACCCCTAGATAAATATATGACTTCACAACCAAAAGATCAGTATCTTGTAATTGGCAACTACATGATTTTTGTCTTATTTTGACACCAAATTGCATCACTTGTGTTTTTGTAGTATTAATACTAATATAATTTGTCTTGCCATATATATCTAATGCCTTCAACATAGTGCGCAAACCTGCTGGTGTTTTAGACAAAAGAACCATGTCATCGGCATAAAGAAGCCAATTAATGGCTATTCCAAGCAATCTTGGTGGGTAAATAATCAACCCCCTAAAACTGGACCCAAAATCTAAAAGGAAAAAATTAAACAATGCAGAGGCCAGCAGGCAACCCTGTTTCAAACCCCGCGAGGTGTCAATGGGTTCAGAGAGCAACCCATCATTATTCATGCGAATCTGAATTGATGTATTTGTATGTAGCCAATTATCCATTTGAGTATATGCCAGGGACACCCCAGGTCCATCAATTTCTTAAAGAGTAGTTCCCTGGGAACAAGATCAAAAGCTGACCTAAAATCTACATATGTGTCATGGGTTTCCCCAACTCCCTTGGAAGCAGATCCATAACCCAGGTTCCGAGTGCCAACCAGTCCCAATTGGGACCTTTTGGACCCAGTCCTGGCGCCAGTGGCACCAGGCTCATAAATATGCCCAGTCCCAGCGCTGGAAGCGCCGGGCTCATAATGCTTGGGTGGACTTACCTTCAGCAGACCATGCTGCTTACTTGCCTGCCAGTTGAGCCTCTGATCCTCTTCTGTTTGGAACTACTTTTCCTGTTGGGTGGGGCTGGAGCCACTCCCTAGATTCAGAACACTGGAACTCTTCTGGAAGGCAGGAACTCTTTTCTTACCAGGAACTCTCTTCTTACTTAGGCGTGGCCGTGGAAGGAGACACCTAAGCACTACAGGAGGCTATTTAAACCACACCCGGTGGATGAATCTTGCTTTGCGTTATTCTGCAACCTCTGCAGCAGAACGCTCATCGTGTCTTCTGCATCCGGTCCTGGGCCTAAGGAAAAAGGCTTACCATCCTGAATCCAGTCTTCAGCAACACCTATAAAGACAAGAAAGAACAGGTTAGCATTCCGGCATCTGAAAGGCAAAGGCTTACCATCCTGAATCCAGTCTTCAGCAACACCTATAAAGACAAGAAAGAACAGGTTAGCATTCCGGCATCTGAAAGGCAAAGGCTTACCTACTCTTCGTACGCTCCGGAGGCCTTCGGCGCTGCATCCCGCATCTGAAAGACAAAACAAGGGGCGTTTAAAGACATTGGGGAACTTTAATACTCACGTGCCATTACTCCTTTCCACATCTAATCCAGTGGGTATTCCGGCACCCTGCAGCCGCTCCGAACTCGTACCTGCAAAATAAAAAGACAGTTAGAGCGCATAGTGAAGCAGGCAACAAGCGCTTACTTACGTGCTTCCAGGCGCTTCTATTCATCACATGGGCTCCATCTTCAACTCACTTCAGCCCGTCATCCGCCATCGCCGGAACCCTGCAAAACAAGAGACATCATTACTAAAGACTTTAAAGACATTTGAATGACTCGAAACTTACCGTTCGTGCAGTAAACGACGGACAGCAGTCCTCTGAAGTCAAGAGGCCTGCGCTACCTATCCAGTGAAGAAACTGGTTACAGCACCCTGCCCCGAGGCAGATGGAGAGCTCGGCGTTCACTTACCTAAGGTGAGAGCGTTAACCTTTGGGGGTCTACAGGAGAGGAGAAGAGGAAAGAGATAGGGACACCCCAATAACCCCAGTTCATTAACCCCATATTTTCTATCTGCAGACATCTTACTCTACACGTCAGGCATACAGTGCACAGAGGTCCAGCCCAAAGAGCCAACCGGGTGCTACACATCACCTTTGAAGATACGGTAGTCGCCCAGTCAAGACCGGCGCCTCTGCGAGAATCAGGTGAGCGTTACAGAACACAAAGCCTACCGCAAAACTCTCGCCCAGGCGCTATGGAAACCTCGGATACTGACCCCCTAGCCCGGTTACTTGGGGAACTAAGGGCAGAAGTGCATGCAGCTCGTCAGGAAACGAATGCTCTAAGAAGGGAACTAATTATTTCCAAGGAGAGAACAGACAATCTTGCTAGACAAGTGCTACAGTCACAAGCCGGACAGACCCCGTTACCCGCATCAGGGGCAAATCTTCCTTCAACATCCTCTATGAATCCAGTGCAGATCAACCTACCTGGGAATGTACCTCTGGCTCCGCCCGAACGATTTTCTGGTGACCCAAAGAGGTTTGCAGTATTTATCAATCAGTGCCGGTTGCACTTCTTATGCCGGCCAGCAGCCTTTCCAACTGATCAAGCAAAAGTAGCTTTTGTACTTTCGTACCTTAGTGGCAATGCGGCAGACTGGTCGATCCCTCTAGTTAATCAAGATGATCCGGTTCTCCATGATTTTCAAGCCTTTCAGCTTAGTATGGAAAAACTGTTCGCAAGACATTCGCAGGGGCAGGCCTTGGACAATGAGCTTCTTTCGTTGCGACAGGGTAATCAAGACCTTTTGGCTTATATTGCATCTTTCAATAGACTAATAGTGGAAACTCAATGGCCTGAGGACAAAAGGATTACGCTGTTTTATAGAGGTCTACTTGGAGAGCTCAAAGACGTTTTAGCCCAAGTAGTGAATCCCCCACAAGACTGTTCGGATTATATAGACTTGGTCGTTCAAATAGATCACAGGCTGCAGAACAGGAAGGCCGATCGTTCCAAGTTTGATGCTCGAGTATTTTCCAAACCGCCAACTCCTTCCAAAGGAGTAGACTCCGGGGAACCCATGCAAATAGGGGGTCTGAAAGGTCCTCTAACACAAAGGGAGCGGGAAAGGAGGAAACAGTTGCAATTATGCCTATATTGCGGAAACTCAGGGCACTTTCTTCGAGACTGTCCGGTGAAACCTGCCAAGAAGGCAATAGGAGCTGCAGTTACCAAAGTTACAAACTCTGAGCAGGGAAACGACCTCGCCCGACAAGAATAGAGGTCCTCTTGCCGAGCGTGAAAACCAGTTCTGTGACCTCGCATTTCGTGATACCTATGGTCCTCATTAGCCCTGATAATCCGGATCGATTACATGCAATTGAAGCTTACGTCGACAGCGGTGCCATCGGCAATTATGTGGATCATGAAATGGTTTTGAGGATGAATCTAACTCTTTGTCCCAAGGCTGTAAAGGACGTCATTACTACGGTGGATGGTACGGAGATAGCCTCCGAGCCAGTAACGCATACCACTCAAGAGGTGACGCTAGTAAGTCAAGATGGACACCATGAGAAGATCGTGTTCGATGTGATCAAGGCCCCTCAGTTTCAGATTATTCTAGGAATACCTTGGTTAGAGAAACACAATCCTCTGATCGATTGGCGAGCAAGAACGGTCCAGTTTCCAGAATGTGTCTCTACTTGTCACCCTCCACCTGGTGTTGCACTGGCCGCAATTTCTTCAGAGACTCCCCAGTTACCTCCCGAATACCTAGAATACCAAGATGTTTTCCGGAAGGATCAGGCTAACTCTCTACCTCCTCATAGGTCTTATGACTGCCAGATAGACCTGATACCTGGATCTACTCCTCCTTGTAGTAGAATTTATGCCCTCACCGAGCCTGAGAACCTTCACCTTCGACAATACCTGGATCAATACCTGGCAAATGGGTTTATTCGTCCTTCCAAGTCCCCTGCTTCTTCAGCTTTGTTCTTCGTTCCAAAAAAGGAAGGAGACCTTAGAACTTGTATTGATTATCGCTCCCTGAACCAGATCACCGTTAAGAATAGATATCCGTTACCTTTGATCCCTGAACTCCTGGACCAAGTCAGAAAAGCATGCATATATACAAAGCTGGATCTTAGAGGAGCTTACCACTTGGTACGAGTAAAAGAGGGCGATGAATGCAAGACGGCCTTCCGCACCAAGTATGGGCTATTTGAATATCAGGTCATGCCCTTCGGACTTTGCAATGCCCCGGCCGGCTTTCAATATTTTATGAACGATGTCCTCAGAGAGCTTATAGATGTGTGTGTTGTTGTTTACATTGACGACATCCTCGTTTATTCTTCATCGGAAACTGAACATCGGAAACACGTGAAAATGGTCCTCGAGAGATTGCGTCAACACAAACTTTTCGCTAAGTTGGAAAAATGTGTTTTCAACGTGACTGAAGTTGAATTCTTGGGATTCATATTATCACCTGGCGGAGTGCGTATGGATTCAAAGAAGGTCGATGCAGTTCTCAAATGGCCATCACCATCCTCCGTAAAAGGTGTGCAAAGCATGTTAGGCTTCGCTAACTTTTACCGCAGGTTTATCCCCGAATTCTCTCGAATAGTCCAGCCCATCACTGCCTTGTTAAAGAAAAACAAACGTTTTGAATGGTCTACCGAGGCGGAACAAGCTTACCAGGATTTGAAGACTAAATTTATCTCTGCACCAATCTTAAAACACCCTCGCCCCGAACTCCCCTACATCATGGAAACTGATGCTTCAAGCCTTGCCATGGGGGCAGTTCTATCAAAAAAGGACCCGGTAACCAATCAGTTGCATCCCGTGGCATATTGGTCCCGCAAATTCTCGCCTCCTGAAATCAATTACACGATTACTGACAAGGAACTTCTGGCTATCAAGTCTGCCTTTAAGGCTTGGCGGCATTATCTGCTGGGGGCCCGACACACCGTTACTGTGATTACGGATCACCGAAACCTGCAATATTTGAAGACCGCAAAAGCCCAATCCTCTAGACAACTCCGTTGGGCATTATTCTTTGCCGAGTTTGACTTCATAATTACCTATCGACCTGGTACAAAGAACGGTAAAGCCGATGCCCTTTCTCGGATGGGAGTGGAAGAACACTTGGTCAACCCTAAACCTGTACCAATCATTCCCGAACAAAGAATTCTGGGTGTAATCACCACAGAATCCATAGAGGAAGTTAAGGATAAAGCCAGGCAACTTGTAACTCCAGCAGACATACAGAATTGGCATCTGCAGGGAAAGGACTTTGCAGTAAAGGACAACTTATTGTATTTCCAAGAACGATTATACCTACCCAGCACAGATTTACAGAAAAAAGTAATCTCTTGTTATCACGACTCTTTAATGGAAGGTCATCCCGGTATAGCCAAGACCTCAGAAAAGATCAAGCGCTACTTCTGGTGGCCGTCTTGGAAAAAAGATATCAGAGACTTTATAATGTCCTGTGGAGTATGCGCCCAAAACAAGAGTCAAAAGGAAAGACCAGCAGGCCTCTTACGCCCTATTGACATCCCACCTCGCCCTTGGCATACGCTTTCTATGGACTTCATCACCGATCTACCTCCATGCTCCGGATACAATACGATTCTAGTAATCGTGGACTTATTCTCCAAGATGGCGCATTTCATTCCGCTCAAAGGCTTGCCAACAGCAGCAACTCTGGCCCGAGAATTTCTCGAAAACATCGTCCGACTGCACGGTTTTCCTTCGGTTCTAATTTCGGATCGAGGTAGTCAATTTATTTCTCATTTTTAGCGAAGTTGCTGTCGGTCGGCTTAAATTGATGTGAGACTATCGACCAGTCACCACCCTCAGACCGACGGACAAACCGAGAGGACCAATCAAACTCTGGAACAGTATTTACGCTGCATGCTGCAACAAACTGAAAAAACTTGGAAAGATATCCTTTGGATAGCCGAGTATGCCTACAATAACTCTGTCCATTCGGGAACTGGGAAAACCCCGTTTTTTCTTTTGTACGGCAGTCACCCTCGAACCTCGGAGTTGGATCCCCTCCAAGATCTTGAAACACCAGCAGTAGACTACCTGCATTCTACAATCACCCAAGCCTTTAAGGAAGCTGTTTCTCACCTTCAAAGGGCTAAAGAACAATACAAGAAAGGAGCAGATCAACATCGGAAGGAAGCCCCTCACTATCAAGTAGGGGATCAAGTCTGGTTATCCACCAAATATCTATCTCTAAAAGGGCCACGCACATTCAACCCAAGATACCTTGGTCCCTATTCCATCACTACCATAGTAAACCCAGTAGCGGTCAAGTTGGACTTGCCCCCGCACATGAAGATACATCCGGTCTTCCACGTCTCTCTATTAAAACCCGTGCAACCTCAAACCCGACTAACCAAATCTCCAAAACCTATCCTAGTGGATGGAGAACTCGAGTTTGAAGTCAAAAGCATTCTGGACTCCAAGATCTCCAAATCTAAACTATTCTACCTAATTGACTGGAAAGGCTACGGCCCCCAAGAGAGATCCTGGGAACCTGCTGAATATGTCCACGCTCCTCGCCTAATCAAAAGATTTCACCGAACATTTCCTGACAAGCCAAAACCCCCGGAGAAGTCCGGTTTGGGAGGGGCCTTGAGGGGGGGTACTGTCATGATCTCTGCTTCCAAAAGGTCAGGGTTTTCCCAACTCCCTTGGAAGCAGATCCATAACCCAGGTTCCGAGTGCCAACCAGTCCCAATTGGGACCTTTTGGACCCAGTCCTGGCGCCAGTGGCACCAGGCTCATAAATATGCCCAGTCCCAGCGCTGGAAGCGCCGGGCTCATAATGCTTGGGTGGACTTACCTTCAGCAGACCATGCTGCTTACTTGCCTGCCAGTTGAGCCTCTGATCCTCTTCTGTTTGGAACTACTTTTCCTGTTGGGTGGGGCTGGAGCCACTCCCTAGATTCAGAACACTGGAACTCTTCTGGAAGGCAGGAACTCTTTTCTTACCAGGAACTCTTTTCTTACTTAGGCGTGGCCGTGGAAGGAGACACCTAAGCACTACAGGAGGCTATTTAAACCACACCCGGTGGATGAATCTTGCTTTGCGTTATTCTGCAACCTCTGCAGCAGAACGCTCATCGTGTCTTCTGCATCCGGTCCTGGGCCTAAGGAAAAAGGCTTACCATCCTGAATCCAGTCTTCAGCAACACCTATAAAGACAAGAAAGAACAGGTTAGCATTCCGGCATCTGAAAGGCAAAGGCTTACCATCCTGAATCCAGTCTTCAGCAACACCTATAAAGACAAGAAAGAACAGGTTAGCATTCCGGCATCTGAAAGGCAAAGGCTTACCTACTCTTCGTACGCTCCGGAGGCCTTCGGCGCTGCATCCCGCATCTGAAAGACAAAACAAGGGGCGTTTAAAGACATTGGGGAACTTTAATACTCACGTGCCATTAATCCTTTCCACATCTAATCCAGTGGGTATTCCGGCACCCTGCAGCCGCTCCGAACTCGTACCTGCAAAATAAAAAGACAGTTAGAGCGCATAGTGAAGCAGGCAACAAGCGCTTACTTACGTGCTTCCAGGCGCTTCTATTCATCACACGGGCTCCATCTTCAACTCACTTCAGCCCGTCATCCGCCATCGCCGGAACCCTGCAAAACAAGAGACATCATTACTAAAGACTTTAAAGACATTTGAATGACTCGAAACTTACCGTTCGTGCAGTAAACGACGGACAGCAGTCCTCTGAAGTCAAGAGGCCTGCGCTACCTATCCAGTGAAGAAACTGGTTACAGCACCCTGCCCCGAGGCAGATGGAGAGCTCGGCGTTCACTTACCTAAGGTGAGAGCGTTAACCTTTGGGGGTCTACAGGAGAGGAGAAGAGGAAAGAGATAGGGACACCCCAATAACCCCAGTTCATTAACCCCATATTTTCTATCTGCAGACATCTTACTCTACACGTCAGGCATACAGTGCACAGAGGTCCAGCCCAAAGAGCCAACCGGGTGCTACACATCACCTTTGAAGATACGGTAGTCGCCCAGTCAAGACCGGCGCCTCTGCGAGAATCAGGTGAGCGTTACAATATGCTACATATAACGGTTGATGATGCTGTTTATTTTGTTGAATAATGGAGTTCAGGGTGATTAAATTAATAGCTGTTCCCAAACCGGGAACGAACCCTGTCTGAAAAGGATCTCTGTGGCTTAGATGATTTAGCCATTTGTTAAACTCACCCAATATCATACGGGCGAAGATTTTCCCCGGACAATCTAACAGCGCAATAGGTCTATAAGAGGCCGGATTTGTCCTGCCGCCTTTTTTAAATATGGGGAGAATAATCGATGTTTTCCAATTCAGGGGAATAGTGATAAACATCACCGTGGGTTCATGCCAGCGTTTAGCATCCTTCTCCAGCCAGCTGAGCGTTCTCACGCTAACGCTTACCAGCACCTCTTGAAGTTTAGCGTCTTCTGAGACCCGTTTTATTCCTGGAGCACCTGAAAAGAAAGCAAAGACAAGTAAGCACAAGGTTTCCTCAGTCCCTCCTAAGCCCAGTGGATATAGACCTACCTTTGGTCAGCTTCGAACTGTGCATCTTTCTCGCAAGTCATAATCAGCATTGCCATCAACCGGAACCTAAAAAAGGAAGATAAGACTGACATTATTTGAGAAACAAACAACGCAGCTCCACATTGTTGTTTCCGATGATCACGAGCCGTAGAGCCTTTAATATCGAACCTGAAGAAAGGAGAGAAAGGCATAATTAGAGACATTAATAAAACACGAACTACACACAGCATATTAATACAGCAGCTTGCATGCCAGAATAAGAGCAGTTTTAGCCACTAAAAAGTAAGAGCGTGCCATGGGACAGTAATAAAGGAAAGAGACAACGGTCAAGAAACTAATTCCAAAAAAGAAAACAAGGTGAAACAGTCGCACTGCTTGCAGCAGGACTGGGCCAGAACCAGTGAAGCAACTAGTTGGGCACAACTCATCACCTGCACTCTTTGATAAGTCCAATCCTCATTGGGAGGTATAGGGACTATTGGGATGCATGGTAGAACTCCATATAAAAACGCTTCTCTCTCCTTAGGGGAAGCCGCTGAAGAATAGCTACTCTGAGGGCAGCCCGCTTCACCACAAAAATCCAATTTCCTCTCAGCCTAGGCACGCTTCAGCCAATAAAGAACTCAATTTGTGTCTGTGTCGTCATGTGGTGCGACACATTCCACAAATAGCCTGACTTCCCTGCAGAACTTAAGTCAAGTGTTACAATATCAACCACCAAAAGGGAACCAGGTTCCATGCTGGCACAACTCGCTTGATTATTTGGCACCTGAGCCCTTTTCTGTTGATTTCAGCCTCTTGTATCAGGGAGGTGAACAAACAGAGGGAAGACTAGCTCAGGCTTTGTCCTCCAGTGAATCGCCCCCTCTTTTACCCCAAGAGATGTTCCAGAAACTCTGCTGGCAGTTTGGGTTCCCATACATGGAATTATCTTCATCAAGTGAAAATGTTCAACCTCAGAGATTATGTGCTCAAATGTAACTTGCCCTTACATGGGGATGCCCAATTATTGATTTGCTGAGTATACCAGCGGCCTTGCCACCATCCCCACTAATTATAAGCACAGTGACAACAATACAAGAGAAGGTATCATTCTGGTAACCCCCTTCTGGCTGAGACGGTCCTGGTTTCCCATGAGGCACAATCAGCAGTGGCTTCCATTTGGCCATTGATGCTTCTTCCATGCTACTATGAAGATGAAATTAATTCTACTGCCTCTCTCGCTGACCGTGACTGGAATGACTGCGCTGTTTTCGTAAAAGTGCCTCACTCTTCCCTTCCAAAAATGTCTTCTTTTGCACTGAAAACTGAAAGAGGCCATGGAGCCACCATTACCAACTCCTTTGGCGGGGAAGATGTGAACTCCAGCCGCTGGGATGAGCCTCCCAACCCATAGATTGGACACTGAATTCCTCAATGTCTGAGAGAACTTCAACAGCTCTGCTCCGAATGGACACTCTGACATGAGAATGGTCTTGTGAGGAATATTAAGATCAGTGGTTGGGAGGGGTGCTCCTCTACTTTTTTTTAATTTCGTTTTACCGCTCCCATACTTAATTTAAAGAGAAACCATTCCGGAAGGGTTTCATTTTAAAATAAAAGTGTAGGAATTTGTTTAAACGTGCACCACATTCCCTTAAACATCAGACATATTTGATTTTTGCCTGCCCCTTCCTGGGGATTTGAACTTGGCCTTGGCTGGATAAGCTCCAACCTCACATCATGGTGAGCTATCTTAAAACTGCTGGAATGCTGTTATTTTCTGTTGTGTCTTGACTGTCGTGTAGGCAGAAGAGACCTCTGTCCACAAGTGCCGCACAGAGATAGTCCAAATCACTCTCTGTGCAACCTTTGAGGCCACAGGTGGGAGATGTTCTTCCGGAGCCGCAGACTTCCGGGAACCCCTGGACGACTGCAATAAAATTACCGGTTAAGTATCAAGCCAAAACAACATCCACAAGCCAAACAACAAAGAAGTGGAACGGTCTTACCAATGGGTGACAGCAGAGATTCGTCTGAACCTATGGAAGGGGTTCCAGTACCCACCAGTGTCTCGTTCCCGGCACAGGACAGTGAGCTCAGGAGGATAGGTGGAGGTGCGTGTGCCCGGCCCACCTGCAGTTAGAATCCATGCAAGGAAATCCAGAAAATGTAGTACTAAGGTATGTAGCAAGTAGAAATCCAAAAGCAGCCCGTGATCCATAACAAGAGTTCCAAATATCCAAAAGCCAAAAGTCAGGGAAATCCAATAACATTCCCTAAAGCAATCCGAGGTCAGTTTCCACACAATCCAAACATAAACGAACAAAGCGCCAAACAGTGTCCAAGAAAAACAGCTGTGAAGCACTGAGTGCTATGATGTGGGTGTTTAAATACTGGCACTACGGATGTCTTCGGGTCACGTGACCTGCGCCCGCATCACGTGATCGTACTTTAGTAACACGTGAGCGGGAGGCGTTGGTCATGTGACGCGGAAGCGGAAAACGAGGCCAATCTCCCAACCGCCACGGAATACGCCAATGATGCGGGCGTCTTTGTGAGCGGTTGGCCTGCTGACACACCCGCCCTGGTACACGGGGAGTCGAGGAGAGCACACGTGGGTCCCGGATCGGGGCAAGAGGACGGGGAGGAGTGGAGGTATGGGGACTGGAGGTTTGGGGAGGGACTTTGGGGATACGGGGAGCCCCGAGGGACGTGACAGAGCCCCCACCCAAAGGCCCACGACCCCGTGGGCACGAAGGATTGTCCCTGTGGAAACGTGCCACCAGGCGGGGAGCACAGACGTCAACAGCAGGCACCCAGGACCTCTCCTCTGGCCCAAACCCAGACCAATCCACCAGATACTGAAGGCGACTTCTACAGATACGGGAACCCAAGATACCAGAGACCTCAAAGACATCGGGGGAGGACAGAGACACCGGTGCCACAGGCGCACGAAGCTGTGTAGGACTGGGGCAGGACTTGAGGAGGGAGACATGAAAAACCGGGTGAACCCGCCAGGACCTCGGGAGTGCAAGACGGTAGGCCACAGGGTTAATGACCTGGGTGACCACATAAGGCCCCACAAAGTGAGGCAAGAGTTTGCGACAACCCACTAGCCGCAAGTGGCGCGTAAACAACCAGACGCGGGACCCCACTGAATACAACGGGGCCATCACCAGTTTCCTATCTGCCTGAGCCTTCATGGATGCCTGAGCCTCGAGGTCAGAGCGTGGATGGAGGACAGGTCCCTAACACAAGCAGTGGCAGCAGGGTTGACGGAATAAGGCATGTCAAGGAAGGGCAGAACACGGGGATGTTGACCATACAATACATAGAAAGGGGAAAACCTGGTAGATGAATGTTCTGCATTGTTATATGCGAATTCTGCGAGATGCACCACTCTCAACCAGGATGTATGCTGCTGCAGGGTCATGCAATGTAAGTACTGCTCCAAGGTTTGATTGGGCCTCTCGGTTTGACCATCCATCTCGGGGTGATACGCTCAGGAGAAGCGAACGTCGATACCAAGTAGTTTGTTCAAAGGGGAAAACCTGGTAGATGAATGTTCTGCATTGTTATATGCGAATTCTGCGAGATGCACCACTCTCAACCAGGATGTATGCTGCTGCAGGGTCATGCAATGTAAGTACTGCTCCAAGGTTTGATTGGGCCTCTCGGTTTGACCATCCATCTCGGGGTGATACGCTCAGGAGAAGCGAACGTCGATACCAAGTAGTTTGTTCAACGCACGCCAAAAGCGTGATGATGTAAATTGAGAACCCCTATCCGAGATGAGAACTGAGGGCAGTCCGAAGAGACAAAAAACGCTCTCAAAGAACAACTTTGCCAGCGCAAGAGCAGAGGGGATGCCCTTGCAGGGTATAAAGCAAGCCATCTTGGAGAAGGAATCAATGACCACCCGCAAGGTGTCAAACCCTTGAACTCGGGGCAAATCGGTGATGAAATCCATAGTTACAGTGTGCCACAGTCTGGGAGGAACGGGCAAAGGAAGCAGAAGACCTACAGGATGACCCCTACGATGTTTACATTGTGCGCAAACTGCACAGGTGTTAACATAGCGTTCCACGTCCCTCTTCATAGAGGGCCACCAGCACCAGCGTTTCAACAATGCTAGTGTACGAACCTGGCTGAGGTGTCTGTGAATAGGGGCATCATGGGACCATTCTAGGGCCATGTTGCGGGTTTCTGTAGTGGGTAGGAATAGACGATCAGCGACAAATGGCAATCCTTCATGAAACGTTGGATCCCATTTGGACAATTGATCCGGGTGTAGGGAGACCCAGTTTCGAACCGCTTCGAGTAAAGGCGGTGACGGGGTACATAAACAAACCACCTTGCAGCAGTCTGGGAGGGTGTCAGGATATGTCAGTAATGCAACCCCCCCAGGGGAACGAGACAAGGCATCGGCTTTACCGTGGGCAGAACCCGAGTGGTGCTTGATAACAAAATCAAAAGCTGCAAAGAATAAATGCCATCTGACCTGTCTGCTGTTGATGCTCTTCAAAGAGGCTAAATCCTGCAAGTTTTGATGATCCGAATATACCGTGACCTGGTGTTTAGCGCCCAAGAGATGGTGTCGCCAGACACGGAAGGCGTCCATGACTGCCAGTAATTCCTTTTCGGTCACTGTGTAATGGGATTCGGCATCAGTAAATTTGCAGGAGTGAAAAGCCACGGGGTGAAGCCGACCAGTTGCGGGACAGACTTGTGATAACACCGCGCCCAAGGCAAAGGAGGAGGCATCGGCTTCCACAATCAACGGCAATTCTGGGTCCGGGTGTTGTAGAACAAGGGCGTTAGTGAACGCCATCTTTAGAGACTCGAAGGCCCGTTGGTGTGTCTCGGTCCATAGGAAGGGAACGTGAGGGCTTGTCAAAGAAGTGAGGGGAGCCACCAGCGACGAAAAGCCAGAGACAAAGCACCGAAAGAAATTGGCAAAGCCAAGAAACGACTGCAGCACTTTCAGGGTTTTGGGAGCCGGCCAGTCCAACACCGCCCGCACCTTGGAAGAATTCATGGCCAAGCCCCCAGGCATGATATGAAAACCGAGAAATTCCACGGTGGCTGTATGAAATTGGCATTTCTCCGGTTTAGCGAACAATTAGTGTTTTTGCAGACGTGAAAGTACCTCTCGTACATGGTGTGCGAGTTCTTTCAGGGTTCGGGAGAAGATCAGAATGTCATCTAGGTAGACCACAACAAACACATCTAGGATATCAGAAAAGACATCATTCATGAACCTCTGGAATGTGGCTGGGGCATTGCACAGGCCAAACGGCATGACCGTGTCTTCATATAGTACATAGTGAGAGCAAAATGCGGTCTTCCATTCGTCCCCAGGGCGTACATGGACCAGATTGTAGGCACTGCGAAGATCTAATTTCATGAAAACAGAAGTGTGGGTGAGGCGATCGAGTAAGGGCGTGATCAGAGGAATGGGATAACGTTTCTTTTCTGTGATGGCATTGAGTCGACGATAATCCATGCATGGGCGCAGGTCGCCCTCTTTTTTTGGGGACGAAGAAGATGGGACTGGCCACTGGAGAAGTGGATGGGCGTATATGGCCTAAGCGGAGGGACTTCTGAATGTATTCTTTTAGGGCCAGGTCTTCAGTTGGGGAAAGAGAGTATATCCGGCCCGTAGGAACGGTACTGCCTGGAATTAAGTCTATCGGGCAGTCGTAGGGACGGTGTGGGGGAAGCACTTCGGAGGAACCACGGTCAAACTCCCCTGCATAGTCCTGGTATTGGGCGGGAATAAGTGTAGAAATCAGTCCAACTGTATGGTGTTCTATTGGCGGGATCATGGTGTCCCATATGGTTAAATGAGCTATAGCCCCCAGAGCCTGAGCGGGTGTGTTGTCACTCGTGGTTGCAGGAAGACAAAAGTGTTGGCATAGATCTGACTCAAAGTGGACCGAGCCCGTTTTCCAGTCTATCAATGGGTTATGCTCCTGGAGCCAGGGGATCTCCAACATTAAGCCAAACTGGGGCATCGAAATGGGGTCGAAGCTCAGGGTTTCTTTATGTGTAGCATGAATAGTTAGGAGCATTGGAGCTGTCTGTTGTTTAATGGGCCCTGATATTAGTGACGTACCACAACTGCCTGAATAGGTTCTGGCCTGGTTTTAGTCAGAAGAGGTAGGTTGAGGGTATGGGCAAGTGCGATGTCGATATAATTGCCGTGGCTCCGGAGTCAATGATGATCATGACTGGGTGTGAGACATCGGGTGTGGGTTGAAGAACAGCTTGCACTTGTACGGGCCTAATGCGACCAAAAGCAGGTACCGGATTCGGGGTGTAACAGGAAGCACTCGACCCAGCCCCCGGTTCTAGGGTCGAGCATTCCGAAAACCCAGGGTTTTGAGTTTTGGTCGACAGGGACATTCCTTAACATAATGGCCAGTCAGACCACAATAATAGCATGCATTGTCCCCCCTCCTGCGCTCTCTCTCTATGGGTGTAATTGGACTACGTATGCCCCCGATCTGCATGGGTTCATGACTGGTGTTGGGAGCTGCAGAGGTGGTAGATGGCGATGGAGTATGAGCAATACTCATGAGGAGTCCCTCATAGTTGAAAAATCCAAACCCTCATCACAGAACATTATTCTAGGTGACTTTAACTTGGGATACACCGATCCTCACGACACTCCAGCATCCGCCCTTGCCAATGCACTTGGCGAACAGAACTACATTCAACTTAACACCCTACCCACACATCAGAAAGGCAGAACCTTAGACTGGCTCGCTGCCCATAACTGCAACATTATCTGTAAGGACCCCCAACCACTCATATGGACCGACCATTTCTTATCCTCATTTGAAATTAGCACTAATAATCCACACCATATACCGTGCCCACCTGCACCAGCATGCCTGATGAGAAATAAGCGGAACATCACAGCTGAAGCCCTCATTCCACTGGTTCTACCCACTCTAAATATGATCCCCAACTCAGCGGACCTTAACCTACTAGTAGACACCTACAATAACGCCATGACCAAAGCTATCGACCTTGTCGCCCCTCTAAAACTAAGTAAAGGTAAACCTAAAGCACATCTCAACTCCTGGTACACTCCTGAACTTAAAATACTTAGAAATAAAAAGTCCAAAATGGAAGCCCTTTGGATCCTGAACCCAACAGAGGAACATAAAATCAATGTCACAAATGCATCCTCCCTTTATAAAAGAGAAATAATTTGCACTAAAAAGGAAGCCTATAATATAAGAATAAGTAATGCTAGTTCCAGTACCAAAGAACTATTCACCATCCTGAAGGAGTTAGAAAACCCTAATCCACCCACGGACACGTCCGTGAAAGACCAACTCTGGTGCACTAGTATCCAAGATGCCCTTGCAAACAAAATCACTGGCCTACAAACTAAAATTGAAAACAAAAGACTCCAACTCTCTAATAGCAGCCCCACCCCTAACCCCCCTATCCCCAGCTCACCCACCACCCTAACACTATCCCTAACCCTAACACTATCCCTAGCCCACCCACCATCCCTAACACCAACCATGGCTCACCTTTAAAAAAGTCACTGCTCTAGAAGTGCAGAAAATCATAACCTCCCTCAAACTGTCAAACTGCAAAGGGGACAGTTGCCCTGCACAGATTATAAAAGACGCAGCAAGAGATCTCACCCATTTATCTCCAAGCTCATAAACATGTCTTTCTCCACTAATTCGGTACCCAATAACTTGAAACAGTCATGGGTCCTCCGGCTACTAAAAAAACAGACTTTGGACCCAGCCATCCCTACTAATTACAGGCCTATCACAACTGTTCCCTTCCTGTTAAAAATTCTTGACAGAGATGCTTACTTGCAAATTCAGCATTACCTAGCGTCTAACCAATTACTTGGATTGCGTCAGTCTGGCTTCCGGCCTCAGCATGGAACAGAAACGGCTCTTGTTGATCTTAAAAGCCAGATTGACGAAATCAAAGATAAGGGTAAGGCGCCCATCCTACTCCTTTTAGATCTCTCAGCCGCCTTTGACCTGATTGACCATAAGATTCTCTGTAATCACCTCTCCTCTGCCGCCCACTTCTCCCCCTCTGCTGTCGCATGGATACAGTCCTTCCTGGCCAATAGAACTATGAGAGTCTTCTCTCCGGGGGCAGCAGCAGACCCTATCCCCATTAATTGCGGTGTCCCTCAAGGTTCATGTGTTTCACCAACCTTATACAATATTTTCACAAAGCCCCTCTTTGATAAACTGGACCGTCTGGGTGTCACCTACACAAACTACGCGGATGACACCCAGATACTCCTCACTATCTCGGGCAACTACAAAACTGATGTAACCGGGATCAATGAAATCTTCTCCGTCATTCAGGCATGGATGGCCACACATGGCCTCTGCCTGAATGACGAGAAGACTGAACTGCTCATTGTTGGTTAACCCAACAACTTACTAAAAAACTAAGTCCCAACTATTCCAACATCATAATCGATGGTAATACTATCCCGGTTGCCAAAAATGTAAAAACACTTGGCTTTTACCTCGATGCTAATACCAACCACGCCAAACATGTCAACTCGACCGCTTCAGCCACTGCCTATACAGGAAAACTAATTAGAGCTTGTAGACCATTTCTTTCCTCTAACAGTTGCCTCACACTAGCTAGAGCTCTTATACAATCTAAGTTAGACTACTGTAATAGCCTCTACCTAGGTGCCAATCAAGTGATAATTAGCAAACTCCAAGTCCTTCAAAATAATGCGCTACGGGCAGCACTAAACCTTCCCAGTCGTGAGCACATCTCTGCCACTAGAACCTCATGCAAATGGCTCACCATCCAACATAAAATCGATCTAAAAACCCTCTGCCTTACCTACAAAGCACTCAACCAGCTAGCCCCTCCCTACCTCCCTAACAAATTCACTCTGAAATCTTCCCATAGAATTAAGAGATCTTCCAACACCCTATGTCTCACAGTACCTAGATTTACCTCTAAAAGAGCCGGAGGTTAAAGCTTCACTGTCCTCGCCTCCCAACTCTGGAACACCCTGCCACTGAATATCAAGGCGTCCAAATCCTTCCAATCATTCAGAAAGTTTGCCATTGGGTGGCTTCTGACAAAAAGTCAACCTTCAAGTTAGACCTCAGCTATAAATTGTACATGTTGCACATGGCTCATTTCTGTCATTATTGGTTGCTATTACCGCTACTGTCTGTATATTCTGTATATATATGTACATATATCATGTATACTTGTTGATCTACTACTACTACTACTACTGATTATTACCATGTACTGTGTCTTGTAACTTGTACTAAGCGCCCTTATACTCCCGGGTCCGGAGCGCTATAGAAATATAATAAACCAACAAAAAAACAAGCAAAACCGGCCTCAGCCCTGCGTTCAGAACGCCTAGCATCTACCTGTAGGGCCAGATCCACTAGGTCCTGGTACGTCGTTGGGATAACGGCAAGTGCATCCTTCATGACGTTGTTCAGACCCCTATAGAACATGATGGCCTTTTTACTTTCAGGCCAAGAAGTCTCCGCTGCAAGCTGATTGAACCTGGTTATATACTCAATCAAGGGCCCCCACCTTGTCCCAAATCCAGAACTTCCAGATCCCGGGACTGCACCTTGTGGCGAGTGTCGAACACTCGAGACATTTCTGTGATCAATAGATTGAAGTCATAAAGGGCTGGGTTGTTGTTTTCAAGGAGGGGGTTAGCCCAGGTGGCGGCTATGCCTGCTAAATGTGATAGGATAAAGGCAGCTTTTGCGGTTGAGTCTGGAAAGGCCTGGGGTCTGCACAAAAAGTGTAGTTTACATTGATTTATGAAGTTCCTAAATTTGCTGGGGTCCCCATGATACCTCTCGGGAGCGGCCAACGGAAAAGGAGAAGGAAGTACCATGGGCATGGGGTTCTGTGGAGGTGGAACAGGAGGCGAGGCGACCTGTGGGGCAGTTGGGGCATCCCCGGATTCAGCATCAGGTGGCAAAGGATGTCTCGTACTTTGGATATAGTCTAAATGTTGGTGAATGGCAGTGTTTGCTGCGGCCATGTCTGCACGTAACACGGTTATGGCTTGGACCATAGCAGCCAAGGGGTCTTCCGCGGCGCCCTCCATTGCCTACACGACAGGATGGCTTCACAGTCTGTTGTGTCTTGACTGTCGTGTAGGCAGAAGAGACCTCTGTCCACAAGTGCCGCACAGAGATAGTCCAAATCACTCTCTGTACAACCTTTGAGGCCACATGTGGGAGATGTTCTTCCGGAGCCGCGGACTTCCGGGAACCCCTGGACTACTGCAGTAAAATTACCGGTTAAGTATCAAGCCAAAACAATATACACAAACCAAACAACAAAGAAGTGGAACGGTCTTACCAATGGGTGACAGCGGAGATTCGTCTGAACCTATGGAAGGGGTTCCGGGACCCACCAGTGTCTCGTTCCCGGCACAAGACTGTAAGCTCAGGAGGATAGGTGGAGGTGCGTGTGCCGGGCCCACCTGCAGTTAGAATCCACGCAAGGAAATCCAGAAAACATAGTACTAAGGTATGTAGCAAGTAGAAATCCAAAAGCAGTCCGTGATCCGTAACAAGAGTTCCAAATTTCCAAAAGCCAAAAGTCAGGGAAATCCAAGAACAGTCCGTAAAGCAATCCGAGGTCAGTTTCCACACGACCCAAACATAAACGAACGAAGCGCCAAACAGTGTCCAAGAAAAACAGCTGTAAAGCACCGAGTGCTATAATGCGGGTGTTTAAATACTGGCGCTACGAATGTCTTCCGGTCACGTGATCCGCGCCCGCATCACGTGATCGTGCTTTAGTAACACGTGAGCGGGAGGCGTTGGTCACGTGACGCAGAAGCGGGAAGTGAGGCCAATCTCGCAACCGCCATGGAATACGCCAATGGAGCAGGCGTCTTCATGAGCGGTCGGCCTGCTGACACACCCGCCCTGGCACACGGGGAGTCGAGGAGAGCACACGTGGGTCCCGGATCTGGGCAAGAGGACAGGGAGGAGTGGAGGTATGGGGACTGCAGGTTTGGGGAGGGGCTTTGGGGATACCGGGAGCCCCGAGGGACGTGACATTTTCTCACTGGCCTGCGTGGGACAAAGCCCATTCCGAAAGCCATCATAGCTCTGCTCCCGTAGTAGTTAGAATTGTTCCTCTTGCAACTTAAGGTGCAACTTAAGGTGAAAATACTGTAGGCACGTGCACTTGCAGTGGGTATGTGTGAGGGGTGAGTTTAATCTTTAGCATGCCTCTTTAGAGGTGCGAATGGTGGGTGATTGGAAAAGGGAGGGTGTGTAAAGCTGCATGCTGTGGGGGACAATGATTAAAGGTAATGGGGGTCCTTTAAATGCATTTTGCGTTTTCTTTCACCGTGTTTCTTTCAACCTTTACATGGTGGTGGAATGGAGAAAAGGAGAAACCCAGGTATGGGGTTTGTATTGTGCATGGTGGTGGGCATCGCAATGGGGTTTGTAGTGAGCAGGGGCAGGTCACCAGGGAACATAGTCCCACTACTTCTTTTTGTACACTTCGACCACTGTTTTATCACCTGGACCTTTCAAATAGGCTCCTTTTTACCCCCTCTCCATCTGGCTGCAGTGGGAGAAGGGTTTGAAAGTCATCTTTTTTCGCAATGATGTAGAAGCCGGTTTTTGTCACTGAGAATCTTCATCCCATGGAATGGAGTGTGTAGAGCTATCAGTTTTTGTTTTACCAAAACGGTGTGTCTCTCCTGATATGTACGTACCATTTTGCCAAAATCTTTGCACCTGAAGCCAAAGCCACCGCTCTGATCCCATTGGAGGTCAGATCCAAAATTAACTATTGGTTTCCGCATTTTCTCGATCAATCCTGCAGAGTAATTAGCTTCCTCTCCTGCTTAATGTAACCTGTGAAAGTCTATCAGGAGTGATTCTGAAATCCTGGTTGCAGAGGCATTGGCACGAAGCTCTTGATGGATACCAGTGAGAAACATTTTTGAGAGTTTTTTCTCAAGCCAATAGCTTTTATTTGAAAAAAGTACAACAATATGCTTTTTCTTTTAAAGACTGAACGCTAAAGTAATTGCTGTTACACCCCTAGAAATTATGAAAATATCTCTGTGCTTCAATGATGCAGCATTAACACCAGTCAGACTAGAACTTGAATAGTCTTTTAAATGTAAGTGTGAGATTTGCAATGTAACCCTATTTTGTTTAATATCTGAAAAGGAAGGTGTGGGGAGGCTGAGGAATTATACGAGAGAAGCAACTTGAGATAGTGTACCACAAAGCGTTTGGCTTATTGTCTCTACAGGACATTGTCAAATGGAAATCGCTAACATTTCTAAGAAAGATAATTGCTGGCCCACAGGACTCGGTTCTGTCCTATATAGCATCTGCTTTTAAAAATAATTCATCAATCGTACTGAATAATTGGAAATCCCAGTGCGAAAATTGGCTGGATGAAGTTGGATCCTCCTGGGAATGTCTCCTTAATAGACCTGACTCAGTCAAACTAAAAGTTTGGAGAGCTGATTGGTGTAATACAATCAAAGAATGCATCAGACACAAAATCTTCAGAAATGGTTGGTTCGAACTAAAAGCTATGAAAGTCATCCCACGTTATCTACAGTATTTTCCTTGCCGCCATAGTCGAATTAAATGTTTAAGACTGCATTTGAATTTGTGGAAAACAAGAGAAGTCACAGCTACTAGAAATAATGGAAACCTGATGTGTAAACTTGGCCGTTTTTGTAATACAGAGACTGAATCCCTAAGACACTTGATATACGGATGTACCAAGCTAACTACAGTGAGAAATACCTTTTTAAACAAACATTTTAAAGATTATTCTAATGTCACAATGGACACAGTTTGGATGATTATTTTTAGAAGAACATATACAAGTTTAATATTAGATATATTTAGGTTTTTAGAGTTTTAAAAAAATGGAATCTTAGATAGTAGTAATTTTATCATTTGGTGATTTTATCTGCTGTTGATTTTTAAATTGATCGTGATACAGAGAGATCGCTTTAAGTCACATTAGTTTATGAATTTATTTTTATGTGTTTTTGATGTGTTGTGTAAAAGGTTTTGCAATATAACCAAATACACTAAATAAATAATAATAAATAGGGTTCCATCATGCGTTTAATTCAAGAGTATTCTCAAGATTGGGTGGATAAAACACTGATAGAGTCCAAGGGAAATGGTCTAAAAACAAAAAAGGGATAGGTTGTCAGGGATGAGCTCACACAAAGTGAAGGGGTCAAGGTGTTTCTAGTCTCAGACCTGTTATTTAAATCAAAAGAATCCAACTCTACTCTTATGACAGACCTCATCCCTGCCGGGGTTCCCTAAACTATCCAATCCAAAGGTTCCAACAAGCTAGCCAACCCAAATGATCCAGAATCTAATCTTGAGCAGCTCTGTTACACCCAAACTGACCCTCGTATAGGCAACAAAGCCAACAGAAATCCACAGACCTACTACTATAATGTCTACTAGTACCGATTTCTTAATTTTTTTAAAGTCATCCCTGTAGCATAACTTCGGGGATACTTCATACTACCGACAGAAGATGATAACATGTATCCGGGGAGGGAAAAGGCCTAGTGTAACCACAACACTGGTCCTCTACTCGCCCATTACTAACAATGCAGAATTTTCACCCAGGTTTTGGGGAAAAGCCTGGACATTTGGGGGTCTGATGATTTTAGACGATTTTTATAATCAAGGGGCTGCTATAACATTTGAGGAGGCCAAAACTGGAGAAGTAGAATGATTTTATTACATTCGTCTAAGGCATTGGGCAATTAACCCGATAGTCAAGAAAGCCAGGACCAGACAAGCCACACCACCTGAACTAACACTGATGGAGGGTGTAACTAGGGGACACATTTCCAAATGGTACCACATGGCAGATAGGATAGAAAGCCATGAAAAAGGCTCAAATATGTCAAAATGGGAAGAAGATTTAAATATGGAAATCAGCATGGAAGCCTGTATCTGAATTGAGACTAAGGGGTCTAAAAGCCTAAAAGCCTCTAAATGTACAAAGATAAGGGAATCTGCACATGTGGTATGCCTTTGGTGCACATCTATACCCACAAAGATTATATTTATATAAAACCAAACTTGTCCCCTTTATGCTTTGTGACGAATCTGGACAATTCATCCCTTTTCCCCAGATGGGAGCCACCCATTTTGAGGCTAGGGAGGTGAGTCCGCTAAGCAAGACCCTCCCTAGGGGTTTGGAAAAGTGGGACCACACTGTGAGTTACTCCCCTCTAGGGGATAAGGACTCCCATTCCGATAAGGAACTCCCTATGAAAAATACATTGTCTGCATATATGGAAATTAAAAAGACTGATGTTACTTCTGTTTTGGATTCAACAAAATGTGACATTATTTCAATGTCTTTGGTGTCAGATAGTGCTGGATTCCCCCTGACCTCAACAGTCAACGAGGAACGGCACACCCTTTTCGTTTGTAGCGGCAAACATAAAATGACTAGGAACCTCTAATGGAGGAGAAAGTATCTTACACAGAGGCGAGCCTCTGCCAGGAAGACGTCCTGGAGGGGCGGAGCCATGCTAGTCTGCAGAGCCAGCAGTAGCTTGGAGAGCGAGCTGATTGCAAGGGAGATGCTGGAAGGATGGCTTCCCGAGAGGCAACGAAGTTGAAGTAGAGAATGAGACGGAACACTAAAAGGAGCATGGTGGTTCAACCACACCGAAGCTGTGGTGAGCCTACGGCCCGTTAACTGATGCTGAGACCAGATCGCAGTGGAGGGATCTGATCACGACCTCCGCATGAGAAGTGTGACTACTGCTGAGCCGGGCCAAAGAAAGGGAGGTGGATGCTCCTGAGAAGGTAACGACAGAGAAAGTGGCGAATGATTGTGTCCCCAAGTGCCGGAGAAACCAAGAGGGTTACGGGAGCCCGGAAAAACTGAACGCGGGCATGCACCCCATCGAGACCCAGCTGAATTAAGGATATCAGAGGGCCAGAGGGCTTTGAGGGGCCCCAAAAAAACAGAGTCAGAGAACCCCGAACACTGGATACAGGCAGACACCCAAAAGAAACCCAGCTAAAGAAAATATATCAGAATCCCAGAGGGCTTGAGGTCCCCTAGAAAACCAAGCAATATTACTATAAATGCCGGGAGAACCAAAATGGTTTTCGGAGCCCAAGAAACACAAACATTGGACACAGACAGATGCCCAAGAGAGAGTTGAGCTAAACACATCAGAGTGGCAGAGGGCTTTGAGGAGCCCTGGAAAGACAAGTAACATTGAAAAACACCGGAAACAAAGAGAACCTGGAAGGTTGCATGGCTCAAAGCCAAGCCAAGAACAATATCAAAATGCTGCAGATATCAAAGCATATTGATTTATCCATAGCAACAGATGGGTCTGAGGCTTTATGACTAAGCTTCTGGAATTTTAAGGTTCCCCAATTTGTTTCACTTTAGTCACATTCCATTCCTGACACCACTTGTAAGGAAGGCAGTGCATCAACAATAAGATAGACACAAGTGACAAGTTGAATGGTGTTTATTAACCTTCAAAAAAGGGTATGATAAACGCCTATCTAAACCTAAATCTACGGATGGGAGCAAACTACAACCATCACACAATAATAACATAGTCCTAGTGGTGTCTTGTCAAAATAAAAGGGCCTATACAAAAAAAGACTGTTCCCAATCCTTACCTCTAAATACAAATTTAATTAAATTTTATTTTAATATACTTATACCGTGACAGGCTTCTATAAACCAACATCACACATATTAAAACGTCTAAAAGCATCTCAAACATACCTTGGCACACAATCAGATATCATAAAAACGAACAAAAATCAATTCATATAAAAGTTATACATAATTTAGGACGGGCTAAATGACAGATCATCTAAAACATCCACACAACTAATATAAAATATAACCATATAAAACATCAGACACCTTCTATGAAGGTTTGATGTCACAAAACATCAAACACCTTCTACCAAGAGCCCAACCCCTGCCTGGGAGATGCATTCCAAACCTATCCATGGACACTAGACTACAATTATCACACAACGTCATGCCCACCACCTTCTTACCACAGCTGGACCTAACAGGTTCTACAAAGAACAACCTCACTCCCAATCATCCCCTGCTACTAACTCCCGCCCAATGGATCCAACTATATGCTTCAAGACCTACACCCAACCAACCTTGATTTACCAAAATTAAAAACTCCAGACTTGGTTATAGACTTTCCAGAGCCAACTACTCACTATCCAAAAGTTCCAACAAAAACCTAGCCAAAGCCACCCCTACCTGCCCAAAACAGGCACCCATTCCTGATATGACTGCCTCACACTGTAACAACAGTGTGTTAACTAACTCAGTTCCTGAGACCACAACGTGCCTCAAAGGGGGACTTATTAACGCTAGATCGCTAACAGCCTATGCACTTGACATCTGCGACCTCATTACCTTTAATGACCTAGACTTCCTAGTATTACAGAGACCTGGCTACAGCCTACAGAGGTCTTCTGCTCTCATTGGCCATTCCGGACAACTACACCATCATCAGACAGGACAGGACCTCTACAAAAGGTGGAGGTGTTGCCTTTATAGCAAAAACAACACTAGGACTCAGGCCCAGCCTTATAATCAACCCTTCCCTTCAGGTGAACTCTTCTCTATCAAGGTGCCTTTGTCGCCTTTGCAAACCATAACCATTCACCTTATGTATAGACATATCCCTACTTCTCACAGCCAACTTAAAGCCAAGCTTGCAAGTGATGTTTCTGGGTGACCTTAACCTAGGTTTACATGACCCTAATGATACCAATACACTAACCATTGCCAACAGTATTTCAGAGCTAGGCTTTACACAACGTATCACCCTACCAACCCACAACAACTAACATCCCTTCCAACCAACCATGTGCCTGGTCTGACCATCGCACTATTCTCTTCTCCCTACAAGATGTCAACAAGCATAATGCGACAGGACTATGGCACCTTCTAGACTCATAAGAAATATGCGCAATATAAATGCTGAAAAATTGCTCCCTTTACTCCAGCCCCTCACTAACCTCGCTATTTCTATTGATGACCAAACCTCTCTAGTGGATTTATACAACACCACCAAACTGAATGCCATTAATAAGATCGCTCCTTTCAAAATACGGAAAGCTAAACCACACTCACACTTAAACACTTGGTTCACCCCACACCTCAGAACCCTGCGTAAGATTAAAAGAGCCGCAGAGACCTCATGGAAAAGCCTCCCCTGAGCAACAAACAAAGAGAACTTCCTTGTAGCCTCATCCAACTACAAAATAGCTATCTACAAGTCAAAAGTTAACACTACAATGACCAAATCTCCAAAGCTAAATCAAATACAAAAGAATGGGGGGCGCGGCTAGGCGGCACGCCATGTGGTCGTGTTTGCTGTGAGCTCCACGATAAGGTGCCCAAATCATCAGATGCTGAAGCCCTGAATCAAGACTTTTCACCCGATATTTACTCCATGGGTTGCCAGAGATGAGCTGCATTGGCTGAATGAGGAATGTGTAGCTGATTGCCCCAGATTCTGAGGCTTTTCTCTAAAGTTGAACGGTGTGGCTCCTGGGGGAAGATGGTGGCGTGCGCCAATACGGGTGAGCTGGAGCCCTGACGCGGCTGGCAAGCTGCGCTGGTACCTAAGCGGGCTGACCGGTGCAGCGAGCGCTAACTGCAGCAGCCCTGCAGCCTAGACGAACAGCGAGGAAGAAGTTGACACCCCCGGCTTGGCTCTGCAGAGGCGCACAACATGGAGTTCCCTGCTGGTGAGCCGGGTGGGGCGAGCAGTGGACCGGGGGCTCCGGTGGGTGCTGACTGTTCCTCCTGGACCCACACGCCTGAAGTTGTACTTCCTGCCGGAGTGGCTCGACTTCACCGACTTTACTGATTTCCCTAGCGGGCTGGAGGAGGCAGGACCCTGTACAGAACTGAGCCATCCACAATGTGAGCAGAGCGCTGGTTGACTGGAGCGCTGCAGATGATACGCTCCGCGCCCCCTCCATCTCCGGCCGATTGGCGCCCTCTGCGCGCCTACTTCCGAATTGCTTCCCTGTTGCTGGGCCCGTGACAGGCTCAGTGGGCGCCCTCATCATACCGTGCCGGATCATCTGCCTGAAATTGGATGCCATGGCGCGGCCCCAAGCCTCCGGTTGTCTCGGCCCACAAATAAACATGAAAGATACTGGCACACCAGAGCTGCAGAAAGAAGGTTGGTGTCCGCATGCCCCTGGGGGGACTATTAGGAAGGCCGCCCAGCGGGGAGATGCGTGGTCACCCGCTAACACCTTTGGGGTTCTCCAGTTGAATGTCGCTGGAGGCATGGGCCTCAGTAACTGAAGCGGTCCCACAGCAGGCGCGGGAACCTTGGGGAAAAGAAGCCCCCCACTTCCCCATATGATCCGAGCCAGGGGAACAAGATCAATACTTGCTGAGCTCCTGGAGGGATTTTCTTTCTGTGCCTTCTAACCAATTGTAAGCCCCTGCGCTGCGGGCGCACTAACACAACTTACATTAGAGCCACTGGCAATGCCTAAAACTGCAGGAAAGCAGAAAACGCATGGCATACAGGCCTTCCTGACACCGCAGCTGGCAACTCCTTCTTGCTCGCACAGTCACAGCTGACATCCACCTGGCCCCATCTACGACACAACATTCAAACATGGCCCTCCCCAGAAGTGACTTTGAGGAGATGTTAAAGGCCTTCAAGCAAGACATTACCCACGAAATTAAAGCGGAAATTAAAACCTCAAAAGACTCCCTAGCCCAATCACTTGAGGAGCTGACGTCGCACCTTGACGGCCTTGAGACCACAGTCAACGAGTTGAAAAACATAACCTGTGAGCAGACGCACGACAGCGAGGTCCTCATGGAAAGGGTGAGGGTCATTGAGGAACAGCTGGAAGACATCTGTGCAAAACAGGCAGACCTTGACAACAGGTCAAGGAGGAACCACGTGCGCCTTCATGGTATCCCTTGGCACATCTCGGATCAAGATCTGCCTGAATACGTGGAAACACTCTTTAAATCCCTCCTGGATCTTCCACCCTCTGAAGAGCTGATGCTGGACAGAACCCATCGGGTATATTCCTCGGCCCAGCTAAGAAGAAATCTACTGCCGGATATCCGTACTCGTGTGGACTTCTTCCGTCAGAAAAAAGTGATCATGTTGGCAGCCCGGAAGTCGGACTTAGTACAATTCCGGGGGTCAACGCTACAGCTCTTCCAAGATCTTTCCCCATACACCCTTGCAAATCTAAGACAGCTACAGAAGGTGATGGCCTGGCTACAAGCTAAAAAGATTCAATACGGCTGGGGTTTCCTGTGCAAGTACATTTTTGACCTTCACAATCAGTACTACATAATCTCTTCAGAGGACGAGGCAAGTGGGCTAATGTCAGTGTCAAACAACGAAGATGCCTCTAGGCCTCGCGCCCAGGACAGGAGGAGAAAGCCCCGTGGCTGGCGTCGACTAGGGGCACCCCCGCACCAGGAAACGGAAACCACGGAAGAGGTGGATAAGCGACGTGAACCTGAGGCCCCCCTGATGTGGGAAGGGGGCCATTTTAGTGCCAACTGAACCCGGGAAACACCTGACCTGACAACAATCAGCAAGATGGAAGTTTAGGCTTCTCACTTATTCATGCCCTGCTAATGGTATCTCCTCTGATCTGAGGCTCCTGGGAATGTAGTGGAGTAGGCCAACCCGACAAGCGGAACTTGCAGTTGCTGATCAGATGGATCCAGAGACATGCGCCCGCTCTTTTCTCCCCATGGCCCTTTACACTGCTTACTTAAGCATCACTGAACTAGGGGCCCATGGCAGGGCCTCAGTCTGGACTGACCTGCATGTTTTGAGTGCAACCCGGGGAATCACGGTTCCTGAATGCTAGATGCTAGTTTGACTAATGGCGATAGAATTTCTCGTAGAATAGCAGATTTGAGCACCTGAGTGGATGGCGTCCGTTATGGTTGACGGTTTGTTAAAGTTAGTTGGAGAATTGAGGCCGATACCAGCTTCAACTACGGTGTTACATTTATCCTGTTTTGAATGTTTTATTTATATCCTTTGTTTTTTACTTCAATGTCATTGGGCTTGGTTTACGGCCCTACACACCACACAATACCTGTAAACTGCATCACAACGCAGGGTTTCTGGGGGTGCCTCTTTCATGACCCCTCCCTCCCCGACTCCTCTGCTGGTCATCATATAAGGCATGATATTTATAGGGCACAACCAGGAGGGTTGGGAGATGGACGGCGAACTAAAGAGTTCTCCCAGGGGTATGAAACCACTAAACAGAGCACAAAAGCCTAAGCGAATCCAGAATGGCGACCCCAGACATTAAATGTATCACCCTTAATGTGCAAGGCTTAAACTCCCCCCTAAAATGTAACACCTTGTTTCATAGATTAGCGACCCTAGACGCAGCGTTCCTATTTCTCCAAGAAACCCACCTTCAGCCCATTGATGAATTTCACCTTAACAACAGGCTTTACCCCACAAAGTTTTTCGCTTCCAGCAGCCTGAAGAAATGGGGGGTTGCCATTCTGGTGCACAAGGGCATCCCTCTCATGACACTCTAAGTGGTCCGAGATGAAGAGGGGAGGTTCCAACTAGTAGTGGCTATGTTAGATTGGCGCAGAATTACGCTGGTCTCCATATATGCACCGAATGCTAAGTATGAGGTATTTTTTGCAAAATTATCTAAAGCGCTGTCTGATCATGAAGAGGGGGAAATAATTTTGGGGGGTGACTTTAACACAGTAAAACCCCTTAATGGATAAAACATTGCCCCAAGGGCCATTGACAAGAGCAACTTTAGAGCACTTACCACACTGCTGCAGGAACACTCACTCATCGAGATGTGGCGTTATTGTCAACAGGAGGAGCGGGACTATACCTATTTCTCTGTGGTTCACAAGGGGTTCTTCAGGCTAGATATGTTTTTAATCTCAGACTCACTAATCCCTTCTGTGATAAATGCAGAAATACTTCCAGAAGCCCTTTCAGATCATGCCCCAGTGAGACTAACAATGTCCCCACTTCAGGCAACTCCACCCCCTGAAGCCCCCTGGCGACTAAATGATTTCCTATTGGAAGATCCATTAATTTGAACTCATATAAGGGAGAATATGGAATTATACTTTTATGAGAATTATACTGGCAAAATGAGCTGGGACATGGTATGGGAGGCTAGCAAGGCAGTGATTAGGGGGCACTTGATTGAACAGGCGGCACACAGGGGGAGGGCCAGGAGGCTATTGCAAGTTCAATTAGAGGAGAAGCTCACAGACTCGAAGAGATACATAAAGAGAAGGGCTCGCAATGCTCCCTGAGAGACCTGCGGATAGCTAGGAAGGCGCTGGAGTCACACCACACGGGGAAGGCAGCTCACCATATGATGCTCACTAAACAATACTTTTATACAAGGGGGAACAAAGCCAACAAATTACTGGCAGCTAAATTGAAAAAACAGACAAAGAAACAGGATAGACACCCTACGAGATGGTGAAGGCAGATATATCTCCTCGGAGGATGGCAAACTCCAAATTATTAAAAAATATTTAGGGAATAGGCATCTGCGCATGTAGAAACTTCCAAAGACTTCATAACAAAAGCGAACCTCCCACAAGTTCCACAAGCCCCGGTGGATCTTCTGGAAGACCTGATAACCACACAGGAAGTGGAAATGGCAATCAAATCTCTTCCCCTGGGTAAAGCCCAGGGCCCAGACTGGTTTTCGAAGAAATTTTATAAGACCTTCAGTGCAGGACTCACACCCCACCTCACGAAGCTATTTAACTTTTTATGGGAAACAGGTACTGTTACACAGACAATGGCAGAATCTGCTACGACCCTAATTCTGAAACCTGGGAAAGGCCCAACAGAGTGCACATCCTACCGCCCTGTAGCCTTGCTCAACACTGATGCAAAACTCTACAGCAAAATCATAGCTCGGCGGTTGGGGGAGGTACTGCCAGTAATAATAGATCGGGACCAGACTGGGTTTATTCATGGTCGGTCTGCACACAACATCCGCCGAGCAATAGATCTGATAGCCCTGGCCCCTACAGCCCCGGGCCCCCTCATTATTATCCCTAGATGCCCATAGGGCATATGGTAGCATGTCCTGGGACTATATGAATTTGGTGTTAAAGAGCTTTGGCCCGAAATATTCGAGTCTAATCCTGTCAAACTTTCAGATCCCTTCAACCCGAATACGAGTTAACTCACAATGGTCGCCGCAGATAGCCTTGGGTAATGGAATCAGACAGGGTTGCCCGCTTTCTCCATTGGTATTTGCGTTAGCGATGGAACCCATAGCCCAGCAGATTCATCTTCACCGAAGATTCAGGGGTTCGAAGTCGGAGGGCAAAGTCACAAAGTTGCGTTATACAATGAACTTCCCTTCCTGCCCTTATGGACCTACTTGCTCAATTCGCATGTGTCTGAGGGTTTACAATAAATACACCTAAATCAATGGGCTTGAACCTGTCGGAATCCCCTGACAACTTGGCTACCCTGCAGAATATATGCCCTCTTCACTGGAAGAGCACAGGCATCACGTACCTGGGTGTGCACTTGACCCCAATTTATGCAGCACTATTGAAGGCCAATATCCCCAACCTCTTAAAAGACTCCAAGGAAACCTTGCAGAGATGGCTCTCACAAGAGATATCCTGGCTCGGATGCATTAGCGCAGTTAAAATGGTTCTGCTCCCGAGGCTTTTATGCACGTTCCATGTCCTCCCTATACTGATCCCAGAGCGAGATCTTTTTGAGCTACAAAAAGAGATAGGCCGTTTTATATGGCAGCAAAAACACTAAGAATTCAGCGTAAGCTTCTAACTCGCGAAAGGATGCTAGGTGGCCTGGGGCTTCCCTCCATTCCACAGTATTTTCGAGCAGCTCAAATAGCAGCCTTCTTGAGCTGAACTAATCCAATAGAGCCCCCTAAATGGCAGGACATTGAACAACTATTTGGGCCACCCTGTGCCACTTGCCGTTTCCCCGACGAGAGGCGCGCAACTATCGGGGATCACTCCTCCCCAAAGTCCTATCCGAAGTTGGGATAGGGTCTGCACACAGAGAGGTTTTACATCAGGCCAAGGCCCACTTTCCCCTGTCACACAGAACCCAGCCTTTACCCCAGTGCTCCAACTCAGCTCATATCATCTCTGGGCAACTGAGAAGCCAATGAGACTACAAGATCTTTATGATGATAACCTGCCCGTCACCTTTGACCAAAAATGTAATCTCCCAGAAACTGAAAGATTCAGGTATATACAGCCCCGTCATTGGATAACGAATCCGAATACGAGACGGGTAGCCACAAGATCCCCCACGGGACTGGAACTAACGGTTTGGGAAGGCCAACACTCTTGCAGAATAGCGACTTGCTACCGTTTCCTGGAAAATGTTTCGAGGGACGAGAAACTCCCCTATATGTTGGCATGGGAGAGGGAGCTGGGCATCACTATTTCTCAAGAATCCTGGCAGAGGATATGGGGTAGGGCTCATAGATCTTCAATGTGTACTGCAGTAAGGGAAGGAGCTCTTAAACTATGTTTTCATTGGTACTTCTCCCCGCAAAAGCTACACGCAATGAACCCAGACTATCCAGACACGTGTTGGCATGGCTGTAAGGAGAGAGGGGACCAGAGCCATCTATGGTGGCATTGCCCTATCACACAATCCTTTTGGCTGGAAATTAAATCAAGGATCAAAGAAATATAAGGGGCTCTATTACCCATGGATCCACAAATAATACTGCTGGCCGATACACCAGAAGACGGGTCCTATCCACTGTCGGGCCCTAGAGCTGAATTGATTACTCAACTACTTATGGCCGCTCGCCTCACACAAGCCCGCTTCTGGAAAGAGGTAGATGGCCCTCACATAACCTATTGGTGGGTGAAGGTTTGCGAACTGCTTGGAATGGAAAATTTAACGGCTACAATTGAGGGGAAGACATCCAAGTTCGCCCGCATCTGGGGGCCATTCTTGGAATATGTAGCTGAAAAAGAACATATGTTTTTTCAACCAAGACTGATTAAATTCCTCCTTAATCCATGACAAGGCTTGGATATAAGTGATCCGAGCATGGAGGGTTTAGAACAACGCAGAATATGCCTTCTTAGATGTTAATGATGTTAATTGTCACTGGTGTGTGTACTTTTTTTTTTCTTTTTTTTCTTCCTGTTGTTTAGTCTCCACCTTTTGAAGCATCACATTGTGTTAACCGGTTTATCAGACTTGCTTGAGCGTGATGATGAATTTATGAATATCAGATGTACTGTAATTAAGTTAAAATGAAATTTCGAAGCGTTGATTTACAGAGGCGGTTAATGCTCTATTACTGTTGTGTATTATGCAATGAATTTCAAGTTGATCGAAGTTTCAATAAAACATATTGGTAAAAAAAAATGCAAAAGAATGATTTAACATCCTTACAGAGCTAGAAAACCCATATGATCTACCAGTAACCTGCACTAATGATTCTCCATGGTGCACCAATATTCAATCAGCTCTCTCTAATAAAATCGAGCTTCTGCAAACTAAAATAATGAAAAAGAAAACCAGCCTGATCACCAACACACCCCCGCCCGCAACTCAATTACCTCAATATGATAAACACGACTTGTTCAATTTCACACCTCTCGCCACAGAGGACGTTGAGAAAATAATCATGAGTCTGAATGCATCCAGATTCCTAGGCGATGCCTGTCCTGCATCAATTATTAAAGAGTAAGCGACAGAGCTTGCACCCTTTATCACAACTTTAATCAATGCCTCCTTCGCAACCAACACAGTACCAACCAATCTGAAGGAGGCATTGGTCATGCCACTTCTAAAGAATCCTACCCTAGACCCTAACGGCCCAACAAATTACAGACCTATCACCACCGTGCCCTTTCTCCTTAAAATTCTGGACAGGACTGCCTGCTTACAGATTCAGCATCACCTGGAAAGTAAAAATCTTCTAGGACTCCGCCAAGCAGGCTTCCGACCTCGACACGGCACAGAGACTGCCCTGCTAGATCTAGTAACACAAATGGAGATCATAAAAGACAAAGGCAATTTAGCACTCCTTTTGTTACTAGATCTTTCAGAAACCTTTGATCTGGTGGACCACAAAGTCCTATGTATTCACCTCTTTTCGGCAGCACATTTCTCGGAAGAAGCCATCACCCTGGACCACCGCTACTCCAATCCCTGTCACCTGTGAAGTTGCCCAAGGATCCTGCACCTCACCTACACTCTACAACATCTTCACCAAGCCACTCTTTGACGACTTAGACCATTTGGGTTTCTCCTACCCAAACTATGCGGACAACACCCAAATCCTTATCCACAACTCTGGCAACTACACCACAGACTCCAATCGCCTAAACAATATCTACCAAATCATCCAAGCATGGATGGCCAAACACGGTCTATGTCTAAATGACAAGACTGAGCTGCTCCTTGTAGGCACCCAAGACAGACTTAACAGACTTGACACACAATTTAATGCCTTCAATATTGAAGGCAACAATATCATGGTTTCAAAAGATGTAAAAACTTTAAGTATCTACATTGACTCTTCCATCACTCTGACTAGACAAATTAATGTGACTGCTTCCACCACTGCATACACGTGCGAGTTAATCAATGCCTGTAGAACATTTCTGACTACAGGCAACTGCATTACCCTAGCCAGGGCCATAGTCTTATCCAAGATAGATTACTGTAATGCTCTTTACCTCGGTACAAACCAACACAACCTAAAAAAGCTTAAAATCTTCCAAAATAATGCACTCTGATCAGCAATTAATCACCCCAGATCTCACCATATCTCACAGATAAAATGCAGTGTAAACTGGCTCTCTATTTCCTAAAGAATCAGACTTAAAACCCTCTGACCTACCTTCAAATGCTTATACAACCTAGCAGCCAAGTACTTGTGTAATAAATTCAGATGGAAATCTTCAGACCAGCCCACCAGATCCTCATATTCCAATTGCCTGGTTATTCCTAGGTTCACACTCCAAAAAGCAGGAGGCAGTAGTTTAACAGTCCTCGCTGCTAAATTATGGAACTCCCTACCAGCTACCATCAGAGCCGAGCCCTCCTTTTGCATATTAAGAAAACAGGTAAAAACCTGGCTCCAACTGAATGGACATTTACTTTGAATGCTATACCCTGTAAACATACCAGTATATCATGACAACTGTCACAGCTTTCCCCCCTTCTCACCTGTCTTTGTTGTTTACTGGAGTTCTTTGAAGGAGTCTTCTTGCGCACAGTTCGGGTCTTGTATAACCCAGTGCGAATGTCTTCGGGTTCCACTGTGCGTTCAGCGTTCGACTCCTGGAACGTTCAAAATGTCTGGGAAATCCTGGAAGCGATGAAGAGTGTACTCGGAGACGGGTACACGGAGGTCCAGGATACCTGAAGTATAAGAGGAAGGAAGGAATGAATGAGGAAGGGAAAAAATAGGGGCCAGGAACCAGGAATCAATGAAGTCAGCGAGAGTGAACTACGGCAGCACACGTCTATCCACAGCAAGTGGTAGCGTTGAGACGTGCGGGGCCACGGGGGCGTGGCTTATTTATAGAACGTGCTACCTGTGACGCAGAAGCTGGTAAACAATGTTCCGTGTTTGACGGGCATGTTGGGAGTACTGCAGAGTGCAAGCCCCGATGTGTCAGGGACCAGGAAGTGCAGAAGGGACACATCTGACGGTTCATGACAGCATGCCTCCTCCTCTGGGTTTGCCCGGGTGTATGAGATGATATCCTCTGAGTAATCTGGGGGCATTTAGGTTTGAGATTGGATCCCAGGTGCGTTCACTAGGGGGGTACCCTTTCCACTCAACCGGGTATTGGAGCTGACCACGTTTGTACCTGGAGTCACATATCCTGGACACTTCGTATTCCAGCTGGTTGTTGACAATTACAGGGTTAGGCCTAAGGGCAATCCGGGAGGACTGGATGTAAGGTTTCATTAGGGACGTGTGAAACACTGGATGGATCCTCTTCCAAGAGTCCGGTAGTTTGAGTCGGAAAGCCACTGGGTTTATGATTTCCTTTATGGAAAAGGGGCCATAGTACCGGGGAGCCAACTTATTTGGTCGTAAATGTCAAGGCAGTAGTTTCGAGGATAGCCAGACTTTATCACCCACTGCATAGGAGGGTCCTGGTCTTCTTTTGGAGTCCGCATAATGCTTGTTGTGAGTTTGGGCCCTTTCTAAGTGTTCTTTGGCTTCCTTGTGTACATTGCTAAGAGTTTCAATCCAGGAGTCGACTGTAGGTACTGGCGTAGGATGTGGGAGAATGGAAGGTAGAACCGAAGGGTGAAATCCTTGGCTGCAAAAAAAGGGCTGGTCTTGACCGCTGAGTGATCTAAATTGTTGTAGGCGGATTCAGCCACAGGTATTAAGAGTGACCAATCATCCTGTACCTTGGTAGTGAAGCAACAAAGATTTGCTCTAGGGTTTGGTTCACATGTTCAGTAGCTCTGTTAGTCTGTGGATGATAACCCGAGGAGAGGGCGCGTTGGATCCCTAGTATTCGGCATAAGTGTTTCCAAAACTGAGAAATGTATTGAGGTCCTCTGTCTAATATAATCTTGGAGGGGAGTCCATGAAGTCGAAATATGTGTTCCAGGAAGATTCCAGCAAGTTCTGATGAAGATGGTAGCTTATACAATGGTGTAAAATGAGCCATATGAGTGAATAAATCAATGGTGACCATGATAGTCGTGTATCCCCTGGAAGGTGGCAATTCCACAATGAAGTCTGTAGCGATGAATTCCCAGGGTCTCGTTGGTAGCGTAGGTTGAAGTAGGAGACCCGCCGGTCTCTTGTTATCATGGTTGGTTTGATTGCAAACTGCACCGGCTTGGATCTACAGTTGGACATCAGTTTTCATTCTTGGCCACCAAAATTGTCTTTGTATTAAACTGAGGGTGTTGGTGATGCCACGATGTCCTGAGTGAAGGGTATCGTGACAGAGATTTATAATTCTTTGTTGTAGTCTCTGTGTGGGAATGACCAGGCCATTATCCTCAAACAGATACCCGTCCTTTGTTCTTAGATTCCATCAATTCTTCCCTGTAAATTCCCTCCAGAGCTCAGAGGACTGGGTTTGCGTCAAAACGTCTTCCAGGAGATTGATTGCTTGGGCTACAAAATTGTGTGGGGAAACATTTTTGGGAAGGACCGATCTTCAAGAGTTTCGTAGTCAGGACGTCGGGGTAAGGGGTCAGCAATTATGTTCTGTGTTCCAGGGACATGATGAATCTGGAATTGGTACTTGTCAAAGAAGAAGGCCCAGCGAGCTTGACGGCTATTTCTACTCTCCAGAGACTGTAAAACTTGAAGATCCCGATGATCCGTGCGGACCTGAACAGGATGTTTTGCTCCCAGAAGTAAATGACGCCACTCTGTGAAGGCTTGACGGATGGCTAACAGTTCCTTTTCCAAAATGGAATAATGGGTTTCACTGAGAGTTAGAGTCTGTGAAAGATAAGCAATGGGATGTTCAAGATTATCCTCGAATTCCTGTTTTAGAACTGCTCCAATGGCGTAGTTAGAGGCATCCGTTTCCACTAGGAAAGGTCGATTGATGTCAGGTTGAGCCAGGATGGGGGCTTGTGTAAACTCTGTCTTTAACCGTTGGAATGCTTCATCTTGGGCTGCTGTCCAGAGAAAGTGAGTATCTTTTTTCAACAATGTAATGATCGGTTGAACTATCTCAGAAAAGGAAGGTATGAATTTTTGATAAAAGTTCGCAAGTCCTAGGAAGGATTGGATCTGTTTCACGGTAGTTTGAACAGGCCAGGATAGTATGGCTTTTACTTTTGAGTGGTCCATTCCGATTCCTTCTGGCTAAGGACAAATCCTAGATAGTGAACAGTAGAGACATGAAAAAGGCATTTCTCGGGTTTAGCCAGGAGCTTGTGTTCACGTAGCCGCTGTAACACTGCCTTAACATGCTCTTCATGCTTAAGATGGTCCTTAGAGAATATTAGGATATCTTCCAGGTATACTGACGAAGAGGAACAGCATATCAGAAAACACCCGATCCATGAAACGTTGGAAGACCGCTGGGGCATTGGCAAGTCCGAAGGGCATGAACAGGTATTCGATATGACCAAAGGGTGTTCTAAAGGCTGTTTTCCATTCGTCACCCTCCCTAATACGGATCAGATGGTAGGCTCCTCTGAGATCCAATTTTGTGAACACTACAGCTCCCCTTACTGTCTCCAGGATATCTGAAATCAAGGGCAATGGATAGCGGTCCTTCAGTGTGCACTGGTTTAAACCACGATAATCAAGACAAGGCCTAAGCTCTTTTGTATCTTTCTTGGGAAAAAAAACAACGAGGCTCCTGCTGGTGATTTGGATGGTCGTATAGTGCCATTTTCAAGGTTGGTATCCAAGTATGCAAGGAGGGCCCTTTTCTCAGCTTCAGATAAAATGAACATTCTTCCAAAGGGAATCACGGCTGAGGGTTCAGTATCAATAGCACAGTCTTCAGGTCTGTAAGGGAGTAGGGCTTGAACTATGGCAGTTGAGAACACATCAGTGTAATCCTGATAGGCCCTAGGAACCTGGATGATATTTGAGACTGTGAATGGGCCTTGCTGGTCTGTGTGTGTACCTGCAGAAGATGTCGGCGAGGAATCCGGGAATAGACAATGAGACATACAATATTCGGAACCCAGGAACAAGGATCCTGCTGCCCAGTTGATGTATGGGCTGTGCCTTTGTAACCAGAGCATACCCAGTACCATTGGGTAATGAGCAGACTTTATGATGTCAAATATGATCACCTCTCGATGGTGGTTTATCGAGACCTGTCTCTCCTTGGTTTGTAGGGTTATGGGTCCTGAAGAGAGGGGTCTTCCATCAATAGCCTCTACAGGTTGCATGATGCCTTGAGTTTCATAGGGAATGTGGTGGGTAGTGACCCAATCTTGATCTATAAATATCCCCATGGCTCCATAATCCACCAATGCCAGAATGGGGTAGGTTTCGTTCTTGGATGGCGATAGAAAGGCCTGTAAAATCCCAAGATTGTTTTGTCCAGGAGAGTTCAAAGATGGAATAGATGTGGAGCAAACATCTCTCTCCCGAAGCTGTGCTCCATCTAGGATCGGGAGCTGGCGTTTCCCGAGCGCCGTGGGGGAGGTAAAGGACATTCTCTCACTAGATGTTTATCTGAGGCACAATACATACATAGCCCAGTGTGGATCAGTCACATTCTTTCTTGCGGGGATATGGGTCCACGGAAAGCCCCCAGTTGCATGGGCTCTGGTTCGTTAGTGGGGCAGGAGTGGGCTCAGCCTTCGAGGTAGTTTCTACCTTCCTTTCCTGGATACAGAAGTCTATCTGTAGAGAGAGGTCCATAAGAGCCTGGAATGAACCTGGGCGAGCCACTCTGGCTAGCTCATCTTGTATTTCTTCATTTAGTCCTCTTCAAAAAAGGGTAAAGCAGGCTTCTGAGGACCAATCCGCTTCTTTAGCCAGTTGCTTAAAGCGTGTCACATATGTAAGCATATCTTGGGAACCTTGTTGGAAATCTAGTAGGCGTTCCTGAGCACTGTAGACCTGTTCTGGGCGGTCAAACATGATCTTTAAAGCCTGTACGAATCCATCGTAGTCATCCAGGAGAGCATCTCCAGAATTAACTAAAGGCGTAGCCCAAGTTAATGCATTCCCGGAAAGATGCGAAATCATAAAGCCCACCTTTGCCCTGGGGGTAGAGTAGTAGTAGGACTTAAAGGTAAAGTGGACTAAACAGGAGTAAAGGAATCCACAAAGGGTTTTTGAAGAACCGTCATATTTATCTACTACTCCGCCCAACAATACGCTTTCCTTGGTATTGGAATCACGGGACAAGAGTAATTGTTTTAATGCGACATTCTCAGCTTTAAGATTCTGCACTTCAGTTGTTAACTCCTACATGCCACACATGAGATCTTGAACCGCCGCCTCCATGTCCGTATCAATTTCAGTTTGTTGGCGTCTCAATCTGTCACAGGTTTACCCCCTTCTCACCTGTCTATGTTGTTTACTGGAGTTCTTTGAAGGAGTCTTCTTGCGCACAGTTCGGGTCTTGTATAACCCAGTGCAAACGTCTTCGGGTTCCAGCGTGCGTTCAGCGTTCGACTCCTGGAACGTTCAGAATGTTCGGGAAATCCTGGAAGCAATGAAGAGTGTACTCGGAGACGGGTACACGGAGGTCCGGGATACAGGAAGTATAAGAGGAAGGAATGAATGAGGAAGAGAAAAAATAGGGGCCAGGAACTAGGAATCAATGAAGTCAGCGAGAGCGAACTACGGCAGCACACGTCTAGCCATAGCAAGTGGTAGCGTTGAGACGTGCAGGGCCGCGGGGGCGTGGCTTATTTATAGAACGTCCTACATCTGACGCGGAAGCTGGCAAACAACGTTCCGTGTTTGACGGCCATGTTGGGAGTACTGCAGAGTGCAAGCCCCGATGTGTCAGGGACCAGGAAGTCCAGAAGGGACGCGTCCGACGGTTCATGACAACAACATTATTATATTCTAACTATGTAAATACTTATTTGTGATTACCTGTTATGCACTTTTAAATTCTTTGTATGCTGCTGTGATTACTATATGCTTATATAGGAAATGCACCCAGATGCCTAAGGGCTTTGCGCGCTATATAAATAAAATACAATACAATACAATCAGATTAATACTATATCCCTCCATCAGCATGTCCCAATTTGCTTTCCATTTCATCACAGTTCAACCTGTTGTGAAATGATTTACAGTAGCTTATCCTTAGTTTATGCAGGCTTTCACACTTAATTAGAATGTGTTTTGTTGACTCAATTTCCTGACAGTCGCATAAGCGACACATTCGGTTGTATTTACTTAATTTTAGGCCCACGTACCTTAAGGATAATAGTGACATTGGCCCTCATTACGACCCTGGCGGAAATCGAAAAACGATGGCGGAAATGCAATACCGCCATCGAATAGCGCTCGGTGCGACTATGACCCGTCACCGCAAAGTACGAAGCCATTAGCGACACCGTAGTGAACGCCAACGCTAACTGCACCAAGCACGCGCGCGCGCGCCATGCCAAACCGCAAACACCACCATGGTGCAACGGTACGCCAATTCCGACCCTAGCGGACATGTACCTAACGCCATCAGGCATGGCGGAATGTACCATTCCGCCATGGCGAGAAGTACGGCATCGCGAATCAACCGTAAACGGCCCCACTGAGTGCCTGTACACCGCTCCCTGCCCACAAAGTACAACTCCCCGTAGGTGCAATGAAGCCACAATGCAACCATTGAAATGTACAAGTCACCCATGCATGCCAACGAACAAAAGAAACACAAGAGGGGCCAATGGGAGCTGCAGGGCACAGATGGCACGAATACAGAAGCCATCCCAATGGACATGACCACAGTCCCCCACCAAGAAACGCACGCAAACACAGGCACCTGTGACCAGCAATATTCCGAAAACCACATCATTCAACCAGTCCACCTGGCTGACCGGCATCTGTTACACAAAACCCAATCCCCCGCCCCTGAGCATGACAACATTCAAACTGGCATATTGGCAGCCCCCATCCCTGACCTCACTGGGCTTCGTAGGCAGACGCGCACAGCACAGTACCACGCAACTAAACCCCGAAGCTGGAACCCAATGCAGATCTCCTCACAATACATCGCCCCCCAAATAGGCATATGCCACATCACTTGCAAAGAAAAACGCTACACGGGCCAAATCAGAATAGAAATTTTATGCACATCAAAATCACCAAGCACATACAGCCATCAGGCCATGAACTCCAAAACACTAATCACCATTGTGGGCTGCTTCCGCAAGAAATGACCAGCCACTACCTGTGTGTCGCCCTGTTCCCCCATGGTACACAGAGCCACATTCACGTACGAAAAGGCAACATGGAAGCGCACAGAACCGCAGGGCCGTCCCAATGGGGAGGCACTAGTCCAGCTGAAAGGCCGAAATGTTGCTCCGAGCCACCAGTACTGCGTAAGGGCATGTGGCCCATTGGCGATCGTCCCATAAGATCGTAATGCTGCTCCACTGATTAACACGAAGCAGCAGGTGTCGGGAGTAAAATCCATCTGCAGGAGTGGCATACAGATGGCAGTGGCAAAAGGGGAGGAGATACCTGTCAACCAAAAGAAAAGAAAAAGAACAGAATGGCCATCAGAACTACATACCAACAACTCACTTCAATGATCACACGAAATCCACAGCCATATGCATGCTAGCCCACTCCAAAGGAACATCACCACCCCAAAACCACTTGCGACTCATAACCATCTATATCGAGGTGCAAACACCATCACAAACGAGTGTCTGAGGGCGCCTCGAGACAGGGAGGGCTCAACAAGGCCAGATGGACGATGGTCCCACTATGGCAGCCCTGCATCACATAGCGTAGGGGAGGCGGATAGATCCCAAGAAGCCCTGTACATGGCAAACTCTGTATCAAATCACCTGCCTATGCATCCATCCATCATTCCCTCATCCCGGGATCAAAATGCCTGAATAATTACTCACATAACATTAGAAACATCCATTGAGTCTGTGCGTTATGCAGCCTGCTAAATCCACAGTGCCCCAGCCCGTAATTCCAGTGTTGTGAAGTAACATGTATTTGGGAACGGACGGCCTCATCGCCCACGTAGCTATTGCGCATCCCAAACTATTCATATCAATCATTGCTCCCTCGCCATGGGCCCTGTCTCAAGGACATAGAACAATAGAACGTTACATTTGCAGTCAGACCTGTGGGCATCTCCTCGCCGCTAGCTGGAAACCGAAAGCGCCGCCCTTCGAATTCCTCATTTGCAACATCACGTCGAAAAGGCATCTGTGGCCGTTTGAAATCACTAATTATTCCATCGAGTGCGGCTGTGTGTGAAAATGGCAACTGCCTTCACCCACGAATGGGACGCCCCGCCCGTCGTTGCAACTCGGTACAGTGATGCATGAGGGCCCACCGTTACTCGAGTACTACGTCCCACTGACCCCTCACAAGTCTGTTCGCGACTGCACAGATAGAATGTGAAACAATGGGACCACAGCAGAATGAACATATCAACCAATCTTACACGGCCATCGGGTACAAATACATGATTGCAATAGCAAGATACAATTCCCCGAATTGCAGCGTTGTGCGCGGGACGTGCTCGGCCAAAGGGGAGAGCAGTTTGCACAGGTGGAATCAATCACCACAGGTGGAGGCCATACAGCCTGAAAACACATAAATTGCACAGCCAGTCTCCTCCCACAACCACACCGAAATGCTACCGGCAGGACTCGCGATGTTGGCCCTGGGGGACCTGATAGCACTGCAAGTGCTCCGACTCCAAGAAGTAGACGAACACCAACTACAACCAGCCGCACGGAGGAGACGCAGGAGGAGGAGGAGGCCAAGGCAGGGCCAGCAAGGCCCACCAGCACAGCCACTACCACCACGCAGGCAGCCCGCAATTCAACGCCTCCGAGCACATCCGTTCAACCTCACTGATGAGCAGATCCACACCCTCTACCGTCTGGACCGGGACACCATAGCCGCCATTGTGGACATGACACAGGCTGACCTTGTCAGCATGATAGATAGCCCAACCGCCATCCCACCCCTACTGAAGGTGGTGTCTGTACTCCACTTCCTGGCCACAGGCACCTACCAGCACACAGTCGGACAGTTGCATGGCATTTCTCAGCCACTGTTCTCACGGACACTATTGCAAGTGCTCGATGCCCTCCTGAAGCACGCAGACGACTACATCTCTCTACCACGCTCGGAGCAGGAAATAACCAACACAAAAGTGGGATTCCATGCACTTGCCGGCATACCGGGTTGCATTGGTGCCATCGACTGCACCCATGTGGAATTGGTCGTCCCACATGCCATGGAGGCCCAGTACCGCAACCGAAAACAATTTCATTCCCTGAATGTACAGATGGTGTGTGACTCCAACAGGATCATTACACATTGTTGTGCCCGATTCCCTGGATCAACCCATGATTCTATGGTCTTGAGGAACTCTACAATACCACGCTACATGGAGCGACACGCAGGGAACAGATCCTGGCTACTCGGTGAGTCTCATTACATGCATGATGATGTGGGGTATGTGAATTGTCAATGACCTGCCAGGAAGGGGGGGGGGGTGTGCGTACGTATCAATGGCATTCCACATCATACGTTTCTCGTCCACATACAGGTGATGCTGGATATCCACTGAAGAGATGGCTCCTCACACCAGTCCGGAACCCACGGGACCAGCATGAGGAGGACTACAACCATGCCCACTCACGTACCCGTGTAGTCATTGAACAGGCATTCGGCCTACTGAAGACCCGTTTCCGCTGCCTCAGCAGGTCTGGCGGGGCACTCCTGTACCGCCATGAGAAGGTTGCAAAGATGGTGATGGCATGTGTCATGCTCCACAACATGTGCGTACGTAGAAATGTGCCCATGCCCCCTGACGCAGAACTGCAAGCACCTGATGATGGTCATGATGAGGGTGGGGATGTGGCAGCACCTCATGGAGTCTGCGAGGCACCGGAGGCCCGTGACATTCGTCAGCATCTCATTGATGTATGCTTCTAGCACTCACGCCTGGTGGCTGATACATGGACACGGGACTCGTGGCACTGCGTGTGTCTGGGACATGCACAATATGGACTGTACGCCTATGATGGCCTAGTACACAAAGATCAATGTCCACACTTCTCATTGGTTGATCGTGCACTTTTTATGGCATATGTGATATCATGTTGAACACCCTATCGACCCGCCACCCAAGTGAGCCCAACACACCCCCTCCACCCTCCTACCTCCCCCCCGAACACCAGTGTCCAAAGATGCTCATTGTCAGTGGGCTGTCGCTATTGCATGCCCCCTCTGCGGGTATCAGGGGCACCCCTGCCTGTGGAGCGCAGGTTCCTTCCAGATCTACGTTGGGGGCTGCCCTGGACGGAACTTGCAACGGATGATGTGTCTGCCTGCTCACGTCCATGCATGTCCCTAAGGGTTTGCGAGAGCTCAGTGAGCACACGGCGCACTGCGGCAAGTTCGGCACATACGTCTTTGGACGTCGCATGCAGTTCCCCCCTCAGGCTCTCGGTGCTACTCTCCATTTGGACTCTCAGGCTCTCGGTGCTACTCTCAATTTGTGCCCTTAGCGTCTCTGTACCTCTCTCCATTTCTGCCCTAAGAGTCTCTGTTGATGTTTCTATGTCTGCCTTGGTGCCCCCACATTCATCGGCATGGCCCTTGAGGAGTGTGGCCATTTGCTGCTGTTGGACGATTAACTTGTCGAGGGACTGTTGCCTCTGCTGGGCCATGGCCATTTGCGGTGGTGTCACAGAGGGGCTGTTGTCCTCATGTTGCCTTGCCACAGGGCTTGTGGGGGATGGCCAGTCGTCGTCTTGTGGCTGCACCTGCGTGGTATCCTCATGTTGTACGGGATGGGACAGACAGGGGGATTGGGACAGGTCATGGATGGATCTGACCTCGACATCCCCGTCTTCTGTGTCCGAGCATGCTGCCATCAATGGGGTGTCACCTATGGTGCTGCTGCCACCAGAGGCAGTGCCTTCTGTGGCATCCATTGGGGGGACCTGTGGTGGTGGTGTTGTGGCCATGCTGGCTGCTGGGGTGCCTGTTGATGTTCCCTCCTCTGTGCTGCCACCTGATTTGTGCTGCTGCCGTGTCTTGATGCGTGCAGCTGAGGTGGAGGGTCTCTGGCCGTTGGTCTTGGCCCTCTTTGCAGGTGTGCTGGTAGGGGTGTCCTGTAGCTCGTCGTTTGGATCAGACCCTGTGGTGGAGTAAAGGAGGGCGAGGGTTATTGATGGGTCAGTGGGAATTGGAATGGCATTGTATCACATGCATTGGGGTGGTACCTGAGGGTGATTTGGGTCGGGGTCTTGGAGGTGCTTTGATTTGTGTGTGGAGTGAGGGTGCAGTTGTTTGGCAGCCTGCAGTTAGGGTGTGCCTGCTGCACGTGTAGTGCGTGTATTAGGGGTTTTTAATTATTTATGTATTTATTGTGGGTTTTGACGTGCGCTTTCAGGCCGATGTGTGTGGACGTTCTCCTGGACATGTGTTTCTGTTGCACTATGTGGACGCATGGTACTTCACATGGATGGACTGTGTGGATTTGGCATTGTTTTATCTGGCCCACCTACCTGAATCTTCGGATGTCTGCACTCCTTTCTCCATCCCTCCGACTCCCTCTATGCTCTCCATTCCGATGGTGGAGGCACAGATTTCTTCCCAGGGGGTCAACTTGATGGGTGATTCAGGACCTCCCCCGGTGGCTGTGGCAATGTTGCGGTTGGCAGAGAGTATGCTGCGGACGCGTATCCGCAGGTCGTCCCATCGCTTGCGGCATTGCTGTGGGGTGCGGGGTGCGGTCCCCACCGCACTTACCCGCTGTGCCACCAGAGCCCATATGGCCTTCTTGTTTGCAAGTGCCGTCCTGGTCATTTGCGTGGAGAAGACGACGGCAGCATTCTCCTGGAGGGTCTCTGTTAGCACGGTGAGTTCCTCACGGGAGAAGTGGACCTGCCGCTTGCGGTCGCACGCTTTCTTCGCTACTTTTCCCATTTTTCTTGGTTTCGCTAGGGTGGTTGACGGGTTGGGGTGTGTTTCAGGGTAGTGATTTTAGTGGTTGTGTGGTTTTGGTGTTTTTATAGGTGTACGCCGGGATGTTTCCCGTTCCGGGCCCATGTTTTAACTTCCGTTTCCGTATATTTCCGGGCACCGTACTTTCCGGTAGGCGCACACTGCGGTGACCGCTAAGAGGGGTGGCGGTATTGCACCTAGGGCGCCGTACGGCGGCGGTGTGGGCCGTTTTGGGGTCATTTCCGCCATCGCGGACTTTGCACTTCCGCCGTGGCGTGGTGCTCGTGCCCGATGGGTCGGAATGGGCCGCACTTTGCTCCTTCGTACAATGGCGGAAACGCTATTTACGCTGTGGCGCTCCGGTCAGTCGCTTTCCGCAAGGGTCGTAATGAGGGCCATTGAATTAAAGTAACAGATATTGGCGAAATATGTAGCTGTTTGAATATGCTACTATATAGCTTGGATTCTGCTCACACTCTAGCCAGTATTGGACATAATTGCCACTATTGGTTTTGGTAGTTTGCTGCACGACATCTGTTTCACGACAATAAACATTTAGGGCCTCATTACGACCCTGGCGCTAAGGGGTCTGCGCCAGCGTTAGCTGCGCGGACCCCTTACCGCCAACTACGAGTTCCTGGAGCGCCATGGTCATTTTTCCGCCCGCTTTTTGCGGGCGGAAAAATCCATGGCGCTCTGGGACCTTGGTGTTAATTACGCCACCGTATTTTACGGTGGCGTAATTAACTCCTTCCCCACTCCCATTGAGCCCTATGGGGCCGAAATGGGAATGGGGAAGGGTAAATGGGTCAATGGGGACTTACCGCCCCGCCGACCTCGGAATGGGGCGGTAAGTCCGCCATCCGCCATGGCGTAAAGGGACTTTGCGCCATGGCCGGAAAGTCCGTCGCTGGCGGAAAAAATCCGCCAGGGTCGTAATGAGGGCCTTAGTCTATACTTAAACCATTTCTTTAGAGCCAACAAGCGATCTCCTATTACAGGTGGTACAAAACCAGATTCTTAGTATTTGTATCTTGCTTTTATTCTGCTCAAAGATCCAAACTGTTCTTCTTTGTCTAGATTCAAGAAAAAAACATCAACAATGATTGCACCATTACTTTCATTACCCAATTTCGATTAGCACATTGCTATTCTACAATTGTAATCAACAAATAAGCTTTTGTAGTGATGTCTTGTCAAAATAAAAGGTTTGCCAATCCTGACCTGATATGTCAGGTTTACATGCTCCCTTCCTCATGCTTTTAGCACGGGATAAGGTGGTTCACTTGAGCATAGCACAGTCTCTGGCTTCTTTAGAACAAGGTTACAGTTCACGCATCAGGGGCTCCAGAGCGTAAGTCTCCTTGCTTCTCAAAAGTCTCTTCACTCAAAGGTCCTGATTCAACCAAATAGATAACAAGTTCTTTTCCCTTCTAGATTTTCACAAGTATACACATCGGGTGATTCAATATCCACCCCGGATCCCCCTGAACCGGGCTCAGATCCTTTTAGCATAAAGTTCTGCACAGGTTTCCCTCTGCCAGGCTCGAGCCTGTCTTTCACCTTTCACTTTATTGCACAATGTTTGTGGGTTCTTCCTTTTCGGGTGACTCACAGCTCACCCCGGTTCCCCCTCAGCTAGGCCAAGATCCCTTTTACGCAATAAGTCTCCCTCATCTGGGCTCGGACCAATGTTAATTTTACACCAAGTATCGAAGACTTTTGAATGTGCACACAGTTTGGCTTGACCCGATGCAGGACCGCTTCCAATTCACAATTCTCTTCTTTTAACGTTTGCACCTTTTTGGTTGGATACCTAAAAGAGACTTTCAAATGAGCACCCACGTGATGCCGGACCACTCTACAATATCGTATTTTAGCTTCAAAGTTCATTCACTCATCTGCTGTCTTGTCTTAATAATCTTCTTCATACAATGTTGCCGCTTGCAACCTTGGCTCCCACACAGACCGGTCTGGTATCAGTCTCCCCAACTCAATGGCTGTGCTGAATTCACTGGTGCTGCTTTGTTGTAGGAGCCAAGGACGGTACCACAGCAGCAAATGCTTCTCCTGGGGTGGCAAGATAAACTCTGTGCATTCTGGGAAGCTACTTGATCGAGGCTGAAGGCTGGGAGAAGGCAGCTAACTGCATTTGGGCATCTGCGTTTACATCAAATGGTCAGTTGCAGCCAGGCTGGAGTTCACGACTTGCTGCTATTGTGAAGAGGAGATGTAATATTCCTGAGTACATGAAAGTTTGTTATTACGTGACATTGGAAGTCCGGCCACCTGGTAGGGTCGACTTGGAGCCAGGTAATAAACCTGCTGCAAGGGGTGCTTAAGGGCAGTGTTGGTCAATGGTTTATGGGTTTCAATCAGGTTCTCAGGAATGACCAGGGGCCATGTGTGCTGAAATGGTAGTCATTATATATTAGCAGGAAATGAGACATACCAGGGACGCCAGCAAGTCTGGCCGGATGAGATGGCTATCATCGGTACAAAGGGAACTTGTTTGCTCTTCTCCCTCATATTGTTGAAGAGTCCTTGTAATGTCATGTGCATCACCACCGGGGTTAGAGGTCCTCGACCAGATGGAACTTTTAGTAAATTAGGGTTTTTCGTACAGGAATATGTAACTATGTAGTGATGTCACGACCAGCTATGGAACGATCCCGAAAAGGAGTGTGCTGTTAATATGAGTTCATGCAAAATGTGTTGAAAGGAATTGGTGATTAAGTGAATGTATCCAATGAGAGAGTGCGAACTTGGAGGGGATTACATTTCCTTGAATAGGGCTAACCAATCATGTTTGGGTGGAGGACTTTGTAATAAAACATGTGGGAGTGTGTTAAATGCTACAAAATGCATATAATGTGAAATTGGTGTGCGGTTCGCAGAGAATCTGGTTAGTTCGGTCTCTAAAGAGTCGTCCAGCCCCTTCCAGCCGTTTGTTTACAATAAAACTTGCTATTCGGACAAACGTGTACTCGCTTCTTTAAGAAGTGAGCCAATTTTGGGTAAGGTGATTTGAGGTCCACCCCCATATTTGAAACATCAGTGGGACAGAAGAATGACAGGACGAGTAAATAAGATGTGAGTGGTAGAAAAAGTAGAAGAGAAGAGGTAAACATGGGTGTGAGTGAACCATGCTGAATCCAATATAGTAGGTGCAAGGCACTATCCCAATGTAAATTAGAAACACGAATCACTGGATAGAGTAGGGACAGTCAGGAAATCCCTTGGGGAGATTGGACAATCACCGTCTCAGCACACCATCTGAAGGTAGAAGATAAGCTTCTAGACAGTCAGAGTGAACATTCCCTAGCACAAACCCGGGGTTATGGACGCCTGGTTTAGGGAGGAGGTTCAAAAATAGACGAGAGAAAGAGCCCATTAGACCCCACAAAGGAAAACAATAAAAACCCTTCAACTGTCTCTACGAGTGATTTTTGTGAAAACTGCGACAGCAGTCCCACCATGACTGTCCTTCTCAGGATAGTCAATGCATCTCTTAGCGAACACACTTTTCAAGACAGATTATAAACAAGGCTCATCATCCTGTTGAAAAAACACATCCTCGACTCGAAAGGATCTGACAAACTGTCCTATCAGCAGGCTTCCTTTTATCGAAAAAAGATCATTAAGAAGGTGATTTTAAATCTATTTGCCAAAATTCACCAACTCTGCCTTCTTCATGATAATCAATCCGGCTTCCGCCCCAAACTCCTCAAGGAGCCATTCACCATTGTGGTGGTTGATGAGCCCTTGCAAATTATTAATAAAGATGATGCATGCCTATTGATCCTCCTTGACCTCATTCTACACATTCTACCAAGACACATTTCCATGCCCCCTTAGTCACAGAATGGGCTTTGTAGGCATGTCAGTTGTCATCATACCTATCTAGGAGACACCAGGCTGTCCAAATGGGTTCTCTAAGGTCGACACGCTGCCAAGTGACCTGGGGTGTGCCCTAGAACCCCATCCTCTCTCTGGTTTTAATCAGTCCATACATTGAACCCCTCAAAACACTCCTCACTGGCTGACATCTGAATACACCAATACACTGACAACACACAGCAATGCTAAAGAGTTATCGGTTCCCATGACATCAACCACCTCTGCCCAGGACCTGCTGCCATTCAAAATGGATGTGAAGATTCTACTTGAAACGTAACCCTACAGAGATAGAATTAGTTCTCCTAGGCTCTCGCTCAAAGGTGGCTAGACAGCATGCAACTCACTAAAATATCCTTTCAACAACACAGGGCTAAGAAGGCCAAAAGGGCTGGCATCAAATCGCCCCACGTTGTAAGATCCAACCCTTACTGCCATCCCAGGTGTTCTGAGCAGTAGTGTTGGCTCTGGTGATAGATCTATTAGTTAGGGAAAATGCACCACTAGCAGGGCTCCAAACCATGTAGCTAGCCCCCTCCTTAAGACACACCACAGGGTGGGTCCCCTCAATACCATGGCATGCAAATTCGATCCCACATCCCCTCCACTATATGCAGCCTGACTGGACACCCTTACCAGCTAGTATACTGTTAAAAGATGCCTGCATCACCTACAAGGCTACCTCAGCAGGCACCCCTATTTGTCTGACAGATAAGTTAAACACCTCTGACAGATCGTGACAGACACGCAATAGGATCATTGCCACACTCGAGAATGGATGGGGCCACAAGCAGAAGACTTGTCTCTTGCTATGCTCCGTTCCTATGTATTTCTATCCGAGTAGCAATACGGATCCTTCCTATTTCAGTCACACCAAGACATTATCTAGACTCCAAGACTATCCACCAGCCACAGAGTGACTGTAGCTCAACAAAGTGCTACTGTGTTAAATGTGTCATGGTCACACAATACGGCATTTTTGTCGGCTCCGAAACACCCTTGCCTGTTAATATTACCCTAATCCAGCTGTACAGCAATCCATTGCTTCTGAGCTACATAAATATAATAATAGTAATTGAAATGATACAACAAATAATCACCTTTCCGATTCCTGTGAAAACCCCCAACCTGACCACTTAACACCAGCCAAAGCCCTATCCAGTGTCATCCACATACACATACAGATACCTCTGCGCAGCCTCACCTTGACCCCTTGTTTACAGCATTATCCAGAGACATCTTTGCACAACTCCCATCTAGACGCCGCTCTGCACAAACCCAGTCCATATACCTGTTTTCCCTGCCTCTATAACACCATCCAAAGGGTCTGAAATTCAGGGGCGCTGGGCGCTAGTGAGCTCCTGCTTTGCATTACAGGGTGCCAGGTAAGTGTTTCCCAATAGTTTGCAGGAACATGTCATGAGTGCTTGCAACTTCTTCTGTAATTATCTATTTACGCCACCAGGTGGCAGTAGAGCGACAGGAAACAAACTAGAAGCCCCAGGAGCAGGGAGAGGTGACTCAGAGCTGCATTGAGGCTGTTAATCTGATCTGCATGGATTTCGCACACAAGAGGCAAGCGGGAGCACCATACCCAACTGCCTCCTGGCATCACACATCATCATGCAAGAGAGCTCCACAGTCCATGCACAGTGGCACAGCACAGGTCCTCATAAACGGAAACGTACGAATATTTTTCATAAAAAATCTAGTCATTTCCCCCTTAAACAAGCCTGCCCTCTTTTTTTTTACAGTGGCAGAATTTGAGGATTTTGAGGTTAAAGACACATGGCTGGTTTTGAAGATATTTGTAGAAGAAATCAATCCAAAACAGTTGTATTTTTTACACAATGAGATATATGTGAAGAGCACGCCGGCACAAATTATTACACAGTGAGGATACAAAAGACTGCATTAGGGATACAATGTGTTTATTCAATATGGCGTATATTCACATACTCCATGATTCGTTAATTGCCATTTTAAGCAACAGAGCGCTGAAGTGTCTCAAAGAGCAATTTGTATGATCAGCATAGTATAGAGCAGAGCAAGAGACCTAAAGGCTGCGGCAGCAAGCTAATTTTTTACATCATGCAAAATATGCCCATTCAAATGAGAATTGTTTGCTCTGGAAGAAGGTGCAGCAGTACTTTGGTGGACTAAAAACCAAAAATGCCTATTTTTGTATCTAAAAACTATACTATAATTAATTTTGAATGTTCCTGTAAGAGGCACGTTTTGTGAAATTTGGCACCGCAACAACTATAAACAAATAAAGCCTTAGTGGTAGTGTGATCATTACTTAACTTATAAAATACACATTTCACTGTTACCCAGTGACTAAGGGATCATCGCTACAGCCTCTTAACTGACTAGCATGCTGACTAACTCTGCTCACGTCTCTGGAATCTATACACAGTGATGCCTGCAATAAGCCTATGTCCTCTGACTTAAACCTTATTTGAGTGGGGAGATGTTTTAGGAAGTGCCGTTGTCATTTTGCAGAAAACATTTACCAGCCCAGTAACAGCACCGGGGCCCGGTGTTACAGCCATCGCATCTCTCGAGCCTGTAACTTGGACCCCAAGCCATTCCCGGCCAGTGTAGCCCGCAGAACGTGGCTTAATGCTTAATTGAAGCTAAGGGAGTCTTTGTTTCGGGGGACAGCCCTTGCATTCATATACAATCTGGAGAATTGTAGAAGAGCATTTTACTTTAGGGCAAGTTCATATTTGACTTGTGAATTGGCGGAATTGCATTTTTCAGCATAGTGTAATAAAAATGCAAGTTCAGCGCGGTATGATAGAACACACTTATCAGCTGCAAGAGCAGCACTCTAAAAGGGGAGGGGGCCCTTTCTGATATATGTGAAATTAAAGGCTTAATAAAACAAATCCATAAATCCTGGAGCGCAGATAAGTATAATAACGCGTAGTGGTAGAATGAAACACGGCAAATAGGCCCTAAAAGCTTGCTTCTGCTTTAAACATGTGCAAGCATTTTGTTCGCGGCAAAGGCTGCTGCGATTGGTGAATTAGTGCAGAGTCTGCGATCCCAGACCAGCACTACGGGAAAAACACAGTGGTTGTTACTTTTCAAGGTCAACAGATTAGAGCTCACAGGTTCCGCTAGCCAGTAATGAATACATGACCATTTTATAATTCAAAATCATTTATGAAATGCTATTTTCTAATGCCGCAGGCAAGTACCATGGCAGTTTCAAATCGCCCCATAGAATGTTTTCCATGGGAAAAGGGTTAGAGTGTCCCAGATACGCAACATTTGTGCAGCAGTATGTCTGTGGTTCAATGCTCTGATGGTGACATGGTGAGAAGCCATTCTTATGAGAATCAGAATGAGGCGACCAGGGCAGATTATCAAAGTTCTGCTGGTTGTCTCAAGTGTTTCAATGACTTTATGTTGTCCTCTGGGAATTGGGGGTGGATTGTGACATCACAAGGTATAATTGAGGGCGAAGTGGGAACCTCTGCAAACCCAAACATTGCTTGCAAAGTATGCTTTTCGATATGGGTTCAAAGTGCAAGGTTCAATAAAACTTGTGTGGGGAGATTTGTTCATGTCGCATGATCACAAATGCTAATTATTTTGGTTTCTATAAAGGTTCTTAGGGTAGGGGCGGTTCTTGACAGTGCCTTTTCATACAGTTCTGTTCCGCTATCTGTTTGAATTTGCCATCCCGGCTGCATCTGGGGCCCTGAACAAAATTGCAGTACTTCTTGCACCGGTGTACACTCCTTTTTGACTACTTTTGTAATGTTTTAGTGAATTTTACAAGGCGACCCCCGATGCAGTAGTTTGCCTTTGCTTACATTTGAGGCATTGGATTTTTGCGCCATTCTCCTGTTTTGCACAGGAATAACTTATGTCTCCATGCACTCTTCTTTTAAGTGTCACTTACAATATATCACTGCCCTTCATAATTGTAGTGCTCTCTTTTCACATCTACCTTTACAATGTACATGTTAAGAACTATAGATTACGCTTCACTTTCACGACTTGAAGTAGATCCTGTGTAATGACAATTAGCTCCTGGTAAGAGCTAGGTTCATGACACCCAGATGCTAGTGTCAGCTCCTGCTTCACAAGTACCAATTTTCGAACCCTGATATATAATAAACGAAGCATTGGAAAAGCCAACAGTTTTGACTTGAAACTATTTCCTTGCACAACAAATGTATGCAGCCCTTACAGGGCCACCTAATAGTCAAAACTATAAAAGACCCACTAACATTCTCCCTTTATAATGATGCACACAACTATTTTTAATGTCCCACCAATACCCCACCACAATGCTGCAAAAGAGGGAACGCCCCATCTCAATAAAGAAAATGTCATAGCTGCACATAAAGCCCATCATCCCAACCTCAAAACAAGCATTAGCAATGCCAACAGTTTGGGCTTTTGTGTAGCAATGGGAACTGCCGTAGTGGTATTACCTGACCATTGAGGGTAGCGGGTGCGAAAAAGTGTGAGTACCTGGGCATCTGATAGCAGTGCCTGGCAAATACCTAATAGTTGGGCACAAGCCAAAACTGTTGGCTTTGCCAATACTTAATTGTAACAGGACTTCAGTGAGGGACACACATAGTACTTTTATATTGAGTGGCGGAAGGCAGACCTGGTTAAGACATTTTTATTACACACACAGCACACGTTTACAGCTCCAATAAAGTCATTAACTCTCGGAAGAATGCTTTGAAAAAACACTGGCAGGCACTTTGAGTGCACAGTTTGATGGCAAGGCTTGATTATAGCGAGCTCAAATAGTTCCCATGAGGCGGTGCTTTAGGTGGGGCGGGGCAGGAAATGGGTGGGAATGGCCATAAGGATAAACATAGCCATGGGCAGTCAATGGGTGGGAAAATAACCAAACAACACCTAGGAGCTTTGTTAAAAAACATACTCATTTTAAAGCAGTAATTGGGAATATGGATGACATGAACCACGAGAACTGAAGGTTGATGGACTACAAATATCCTCCAGGGCACAGCCTTGCCATTAAAGGCCTATTAAGCCACACATGTGAATATCTTTAACAGTACACACCTAAAGCCATCGGTGCACAAACACTAAACGAGGCAAAAAACAGAAGCTGGAATAGGAACATTCACAAAATTAACATTTGTGTGTTGCACGTGATCCTGGCAGCTTTGTGCATTTGTTTTTTAAACCTGGAAACTTACTCGGCTCACAAAGTTTCCATTTTTATTTAAGCATGGGCAAAGGTTGCAGCAGAAGAACAAGTTACTTACCCCTGGTAACGTTCTTTCGACTGGATGTTCCTCCCACGTATTCCTTATTTTTGATATTTCCCAATACCCAGTTTGCTGCATCAGAAAAAAATAAATTCCCAGTAGAGGGCGCTGTGCGTCGATGCCTGTCGAGTCGATGTCCCTCGGAGGCCTCCACGCTGATGTCGATTTCATCACAGGTATAAGTAGTGCGTGTGGCGTCCGTTTTGAAGCAAAGAAGTGTCTTAAATTAGACGGTTACTACCCTTGAGGGAGTGCAGACTGTAACCACAAGGGAAGTTTTACTGTGGGGTAGGAAGGGAGGGGCGATAAGGAATGCATGGGAGGAACATCCAGTCAAAAGAACGTTACCAGGGTTAAGTAACTTGTTCTTTGAATGGATTGTGTCCTCCCAGGTATTCCTTATCTTTGATACTCTCCCAAAGCAGTAATATAATTAGGAGCAAGGAGTAAAATTAAAGTAATTAAGTATGCACAGAGTGCAGTACTGCCTTTCCAAATTTAGATTCTTGGCCAGTGGAGGAATACAGACTATAGTATTTTGTAAAGGTGTGTGCAGACAACCATGTGCACAAAATCCTTCAATGGAACTCCCCTTTGAAGAGCTGACGAAGCTGCGATACCCCTGGTTGAATGGGCCCTAGGTGTTCTGGGGGTTCTTTGCCCGCCAATTTTTAACATTTTGCAATAGTTCAAATAATCCACCTAGAGATGGTTTGTTTCGTGATGGCTAGACCCAACTTATGACTTGTGTAATCAACAAATAATTGGTTAGTTTGTCTCAGTTTAGCGAGTCTGCTAATGTAAAAACGCATGCTTTGGATCGAGTCTGTGCTTCCTTTCTTCCTCTTTCCCTGGATGCGGAGGAGGGTAAAAAGAAGGCAAGGTTATCCTCTGAGCTATATGGAACTCAGATACCACCTTGTGAAGGAAGTTGGGCTTCACTCACAATACTACTCCATCCTTGTGGAAGACAGTGTGAGGAGGTTTGCAAGACAAGGCCTGTAACTCACTCACCCTTTGGCCAGATGTTATTGACACTAAAAAGACTGTTTTGAAGGTAAGTAGTCTTAATGGGCACGAATGGAGAGGATCAACGGGAGTACCCATTAAAAAGTGTAAGACCAAATTTAGATCCCACAGGGGCACTTGAAAAGGAGTTGGGGGGGTAAACATTAGTTAACCCCTTACAAAATGGTATTACCAGAAGCATTTTAAAGTAGGAGACTTCCTCAGCAGTATGCTTGAAAATGGAAAGCGCTGCTAGGTAACCTTTGATCGTACCAATCTGGAGTCCCAGATTTGCTAAGTGCAACAGGAATGATAACACCATCAGTGTATTGCATGAAAAACTGTCAACATTCTTATCTCTACACCAGCTGCAGAACTTATTCCAACGGCAGCGGTATAAGGATTTGGTTGCTGGCGTTCTGCCCGAAAAACAACACCTCCATTACTTTGTCCGGGAGGTCCTAATCTTTGTATCTCAGCCTCTCAGAAACCATGCGTGAAAGCTGAGATTCCTGATATCCAGATGGAGAACCCAACCTTCCTCTTGCGACAGAAGATCCTCCCTTTGTGGAAGACGAATCGCAGGACAGAGAGACATGTCTAGAAGGTCCGGGTACCACGTTCTCCTGGCCCAATCCGGGCAATTACGATCATGGTTTTCCTGAACCCCCTCAACCGCCTTATTATGTGAGGAATGATGGGGATTGGAGGAAACGCGTAGAGAAGTGGAAATTCCCAGTCCACCACAAATACGTCTCTTAGATCTCCTCTCAGGGGAAATTCCCTTGTGCATTACAGTTCACACTTCCTGTTTGCATTGGTTGCGAACAGATCCACTTGAGGGGTCTGCTCAGAGCATCCGCCGTCGTGCTCTTCTCTCCGGCTAGATGAACTGCTGACAGAGAAATTCCTTCTTGTATTGCCCAGAACCAGAGCTGCATTGCCTCTCTGCACAGTGCTAGTGTCAGACTTCGTCCTTGGAAACTCTGGCAAAGATGGAAACATTAGAACGCTCAGGATTTGTTTTAGCGTTCTAGTGTTCCCCCAACATAGCAGCCACAGCTTTATATGGAGATCACGCCCCTTGGAACAGCGCGTTGTATCGTCGTTTTGACTTCCAAACGCTGCTGTGCTTCGCTCTGTACTTTTTCCTCCTCTTGTGACTTTTCCCAACTCCAGCCTCTCGAGAACCTCCGTTTTCTTTCTCTCTCGCCTCTCCTTCCTTAGTTAGATTTAGTTTCTCCATTTCCTCTCTCTATTTGGGTAGGTACCTCCGTGCACTTGTGATTCTGCGCCGGTGGTTTGGCTCGGTTTTTGTCCTACAGGTGAGCCAACTATCGTTCGCTTCTTTGTTTTGGGACGTTGGCTTCTATTTCTGTGCTTCTGTTCCGGGAGTTGGACCGCTGACACTGCCGGTGAGTTTTCTCTCTAAATTCTATTTTCCTGTGGTTTTCCACGCCCTCTTGCTCTCCTCCTTGTTTACTTACATCTGTACTAATTCTGTATAGTTCCTTTCTGATTATGGTCACCTTAGCTGTCTCTTACTTACCTCCATTCTGTGCCGTCACTATTCAGTAGAGTAGTTTTTCCCTTTCGCCTTGGAACCTCTGTTCCATTCGGGGTACGCTCTCTCTCCTCTTCTGTATTTTCTTTTTGACCAATCTCCTATTTTGTCTGTGGTCTCCACCGTGCAGTTTTCTCCTTGAAGTTATTCGTGTGCCATTGTACGATATTAATAGGACTGGATACTACATCTTCCAGAAGCCACTGCTCCTCGATAGACCAACCAATGCGGCCTTGCGCTTACTTAATTTCAATCCACCCACCAAGGACAACTCTTCTGCCACCCAGGGTTTTTTGTGCCGTTGGCTTTTTCCCTGACTTGGGGTTTGGCTCCTTGGGGATCACTGAGGACAGGTTCTTAATCCTGCCAAGGTGGCCTCTGAGGGAGCCAGACCTTATTTGCACTACAAGAAAGAAAAGAAACCTAAGGAAAGAAAGCTCCAGGATTCAAAAAGGACTTCCTCCAGGAGAACACCCAAGCACCGATACAGTTCTTCCGAATCCTTAGGTGAGGAGAAGGTTCGGGAGGGTATACATCATCCCAGTCGGTCTGACAGGTAGTGACCCAACACCTCCTCTCTTGTTGAGGTATTACATGGGCACTGTGATGTCCATCCTTATCAGGACATTATTTCCCCGTACAGATGGCAGGAAGGCCTTCAGCGTTAGTCTGATTGCCCTCAGCTCTAAAAGGTTGATATGTAGTTTGGACTCTGATGGAGACCAACGACCGCTGATGGTCAAATTGTTGGGAATCTAGCGGCCTTGATTTCGTTGTGTAGCCGTAGAATTCCTCAAGGCAATGTTCCTCTTGGGTATAGATAAAAATTAAACACACCAAGAAGTAGATTTACCAGAAGAAGATCAGTGGATGTCCGGGCTCGTACGACGATGACTCCCAACAACACTTTGGACAATGTGGTACCTAGGGAACGAATAGCAAAGGTCACCAACTAGTTGCACCAGAATGAAACAATCATGACATATAAAACATGAAGGACTGACCTGGCTAATAACAGGATATATTTCAAAGAAGTAGAGGCAAAACAGAAAGGACCTTCCCCAGAAACAATAAACAAGAGTCATAAGAAGCCAGAAAACTCAGAGCAACCAAGGCTATGACATCAGACAGAAAACCAAAGCTTACCACAGTGAGGGAATGTAAGATCTCTTCTCTGGTCTGAGAAAATATTGGACTCTCAACCCGATGGCACACAGACACATAGACCCTAAAATGGCTAGTTTCTAGTCCACACAGAGCCACCAGAACCCGACGAAACGAGGAGGCCTGATACTAAGGTGGCAAGTCTCTAGTCCCAAAGTACCACCGGACCCGACGGCACAAGGACGCCTAGATGGAGTAGTCCCCAGACCAGAGGTTGGAAGGATTGTTGTTCTCTCCTTGCAGTGCTTGTTGGGGAAAAACCAGGTAAAGAATCCCGATGTGTAGAGTTAGATCTCCGAGAACTGATGCGAGCAGAGGGATGTATTGGCTTTCAGGTATTAGTGAGAAAATATAGTACACACAGTTTGTTGGTCAGCCAATATGTAGAAAACAACGTCCTGAGTGAGTCAGTTCCAAACTCGAGGCAGCTGGTGAAAAATGAGCCGGAAACAATGATAACAGACCAACGTAATTGCAAAAGAATCTCCGTGAGGCAGGCTGGGGTTGGCAACAACAGTGTTTTTCCAAGGACAATAAACGATCTTCAAAGAATGTCCGTGAGGCAGGCTGGGTTTGGCAGCAGAGGGGTTTTTCCAAAGACAAAAATCGTTCTTCAAAGAATATCCCTGAGGCAGGCTGAGTTTGGCAACAGAAAAGCAATATGAATAGCAGACAACGTAACTTTAGCAATACAAACCAAAAGCATAGCTCGTAGTCAGGACAAAATGCGAGTAACAAAGCAGAAGGGCAAAGACAGAAGCAATCCGTTAGACAAGGCAAGAATTCAGGAAACCGAGGAAACGTAGCAAAAACACTTACAGCAGTAACGATGCCTATGAATTGGGTATCACGTGACCGTATGCCGCGTAGCACGTGACCAGTGCGGAGCGGGAGCCGGCCCAGCTTCCATGGCAACCAAACACATTCTGCAAGACGAGTTTGGGCCGTAATAAACACCCGAGGAGCTGCTTGCACAGAGCGTAGTTCAGTAACTTTACAATGTGGGGTATATAAATGCTAAGCCGGAATCAGATCAGGACACCGTTTCCTAACAGCTCCCCACCCCATGAGTGAGGCATCCATCACTACTGTTATCTCTGGCCATGGTTGCCAAAAAGGTTCTCCTTTCAAGATATTCTACCGACAGGCCCACCACGCAAGGTCCAGTGAGACTCTGTTTGGGATTTGTAGGAGATCTGACATCCTTCCCGAGAACTGTGAACACTGTTTCCTGAGAGCCCATTGGAGAGTTCTCATTCTCAGGGGAGCCTCTGGCACCAGACAAATGCAGGATGCCATGAGGCCGAACAACCTCAGAGAAGCTAAAGCTGGGAGATGCTGGGCATTCTGGAATTTTGTCACCATATGTAGAATATCTTGCGCCCTTACCTCTGGTGGCGAGGCTTTTCTCAGGGATGCATCCAGGACTGCACTGATGAATTGGAGTCTTTGTGATGGTATCATGTGGGACTTCTTGAAGTTGAGGAAGAAGCCCAGTCTGTGAAGGGAGTGGCAAGCGTAATTTAGATGATCTAGGGCTTGTTCCGGGGAATTGGCCCATATCAACCAATCGTCCAGATAGGGACAGACATGAATCCCCCCTCTCCTGAGACTCGCTGCCACAAGCACCATTAACTTAGTGAAAACCCTAGGGCGGAGGTTAGCCCAAATGGCAGAACTGGAAACTGATAGTGCAAGTTGCCAATGGCGGACCTCAGGTACTTTCTGTGTTTTTGATGGATAGGCACATGAAAGTAAGCATCATGAAGGTCCAATGATACCAACCAATGCAGAAGCTGGAGGAACTGAAGGATCTGAGAAAGGATTACCATCTTGAACTTGTCCTTCCAGAGGAACTTGTTCAAGTCTCTTAAGTCCAAGATGGGTCTCAATCCTCCGTCCTTCTTGGGAATTAGAAAATATGGACCAACCCTTGTTCCTCTCCGCTGCAGGCACTGGTTCTATAGCACCTTTCTCTAGCAGGGTTAAAATCTCCTGCATAAAGAGAGGATCAGGCATCTTCAAAGAGTTGTCTCCCGGTGGATGACTCTGAGTTGTTTGTAGGAAAGGCAGACAGTAACCTTGGGCGATTGTCTCCAATACCCAAGAATCTGAAGTAATAGCCTGCCATTCTGTCAGATGTTGAGTTAATCTGCCTCCTACTGTTGTTTTGTGATAGAAGACCTCAGAGAGGTTTTGGGGCGGCCGACGCAGATGCTGAGGGTAAAGTAGCACCTGATGTTGCGGTCTTAGTACCTCTACCCCGTCTACCACGGGGGAATTGTCTCTGGCCTCTTGTAGCTGGCTGTCCTCTGCCTTTTCCAAATGCGGAATAATAGCGAAAGGACCTATCCCTCCAGGGTGCATCTGTGGGGCGGTTTGGAGTTTGCCTTATCACAGCTCCAAGGGATTTGGCTGCCGCCTTTGAATTTTGCATATTCTCCAAACTCTCATCAGCTTTACTTCCAAATAGATGCGTGCCGTCAAAGTGCACATTGAGGAGTCTGGATTGTACGTCTGGGGCAAATTCCTGACTTCTGCAATGACCCAAATCTGTGGATCACTGGTCTAACCACCATCGCTCTGCTGATGCAGTCAACAGAGTCGAGACCGATTTGGAGGGATTCGCATATAATGTTTTTTCCATCCTTGATAAGGTCCAAGACAACGTCTCTTTCCTCCCCTTCGGGGATATGGTCAGCCGCCATTGAAACAGAATCCCAAAGGGTGTGCGTGAATCTCCCCAGCGTGCATGTGGTATTATCAGACTTTAGTGCCATGCTTAATGCCGAGAAAACGTTCTTGGCCATGGCATCAAACTTCTTGTCATCACGATCTTGCGGGATTGTAGGATATACATTCTGCTTTCCAAAAGAAGCTGCAGCCTGTACAACCAGACTTTCTGGAGTTGGTTGCTTTGAGAGATATAGAGGATCCAAAGTTGATGCTCTATACTTAGCTGTCAATCTTTTGTTAACTGCAGGGATCACCTCCAGTGTTTCCCAGTTGGTATATACCCTTTTATGCAAGGCCTTGCAAAATGGGACAATAAGGTCCTCCTGTGGTCTCTTGTCGAGTATATCTGTTAGGTCATCTTGCTCGAACAGAGGTGTGGGTCTAGTACACCCCATATACTCCATCACCCTAGTTATGAGCATTCTGTAATTGCTTTCAGCGTGATCCTCTGGATCAGGCCTACCAAAATCAACTTCCAGGGAAGGATCAATTCCACTTGCTTCATACAAGGATTCCTGCAAATGTTTTATCCTAGATTTCTCTGCCACCAATTCTTCCGGGACCGAATGCGTCCCATACTGAAGACCAAAAGGTATTTGCGCTTCAGATGATTCTGCCTCCTCATAGATTGAGGATATGGTCTTGAAATAATCTGATCGAGGTTGTGCTGTGTAATATTTCTCAAAAGTAGAAGAAGTCGCTATAGATGCCATTATTGACACCAACGGCTTCGAGGTCGTCGATTGGATCGACAGTAATGTCGACGTCTTCGACAAAATCATCAAAAGGTATAGTCTTGTACTGCATTGAGGAGGTCGACACACGAGGCATCGATGACTTCTTCGATGAAGGCATCAAGGGCGCTCTCTTTGGCTTAGCCGTATGAGTCGATAGTGATGACTTTTTGTGCGTCACAGAGGCTTTTTCTCGACTCAAGGGTTTTTCAGGCTCTCGAGGAGTCTCCACAGCCGAGGTTGAAGACTCACGGCTTCTATGTTTTTTAGTTGTTTCTCCTGGGGTATCGCCTCTAGGTGCCTTTGAGGGAGGGCAAGGCCGCGTTCTCGAACACCTTTAACATGTTTTTACAGAATTCCTCCCACTGTGTCGGGGAACTATGTTTAGCTGTACAAATAACCCTCTCAAGTGAACTGGAGGATGAGGTGGACGACGACCTATGGCACCTTTTCTTGCTGTGTTTTCGAAGAGAAAGAGTGATGTGATCCACTTTGAGAGTATTTTTTGTGACGAGGAGAAGAAGGTCTCGACTTGTCGGAGGTGCATTTGGATGGGGTAATGGACTTTTGTGGCTTACCTCTCTCCAATTTCCCTCTGCTCTCCCTCAAGGCCTTGGCCGTCATAGACATACATTTGTTGCATTCAGAATATGGATGCTCTGCCCCAAGGCACCACAGACAGACCCTTTGTGGATCCGTTAATGGCATCTTGGCCCCGCAGTCACAACATTTTTTAAACCCGGGGCATAGACGGAGCCGGTGAGAAGGCCATGTCGTCGAAGTTTTGTAGTAATTTTCACAGAAAACTCAAAGTATTTCAATGTTCTCACGGAACCGAGCGTTGCGTTCCCGAAGCTGTGAAGCGCGGAAAAACAGAACTGAGCAACTGACGCTGCACACGCTACTATACCTGTGATGATGTCGACATCAGCATGGAGGCCCCCGAGGGATATCAACTCGACAGGCATCGACGCACAGCGGCCACTACTGAGGAAAAACAAATTCCGAAGCAGCAAGCAGGATATTTGTAAATATAGATAAGGAATACGTGGGAGGACACAATCCATTCAAAATATACATTTCATTTTACAATTTTATGGCATTAACGTACTATACTGTAGAGGAGGAGTCAAGTACCCCCACCAGAAGCTCCACCCACATGCTGACTGTATGTTGAGAACCGGAAATTGTAACACGTGCAGTGCCAGTGAGAATGCATGTACCGCAAAGAATCCTTGAAACAAGGTATCCTTTGAGAAAGCCCTATATGCATGCACGAAGAAATAATGTTCTTCTGGAAGAAGTCCCGGAGCAATTTTGAAAATAAGAAAGAAAGAAGACTGGTGACGTCATGCAAAGCAGAACTGATGCACCACGAATAGATATGTAAGACGAACGAACATAAACATTCTATAAGATCTGAAGAGACAGTGTCAAAGATGAGCAACATTTCGGGCTCGAGATGAAGATGCTCAGGCGAAGAAACACTGAAGAAAATTAAAAGTAATTTTACACTAGAGATGCAGTAACGCAAGTAGAAAAAGTGTTCTTAAGGCTAACTACGTAGTGAATAGTTTGCGGCGATGCGCCAATGTATATACTTAGGAATGTATAGAACCTGGATGTTCCACGATGCACTTTAGCAAGGCTTGAAACCTTGTGATTGGAAGCGGATTTCAGTGTGGTGCAGTTGGAAAACAGCTAATGGTAAAGGAAAAATTCAAGAAAGGCTTAGCTGGCCCAGCACCAACAATTGAGGCCACTGTGAGCCTGGAAGTCCATCAAGTTGTTACAATGAACGCGAGAAAGAAACAAACTTCTGTTTGAGGTGAAATGGAAAAACACTGAAGGTGCCAAAAGTTCATCATTTAATAGTATTATATGCAGCAGGAGCTTGAAAACGTGGTCTCTAGTCACATGGTCTGATGAAAATAGACATTGGGTCAAGCTACACCGAAACCAGAAGATAAGACCATGCCATACTCCCTTTAATTCTCAGGCACAGAGAGCCTCTGCAAGGCCATGTTCAAAGCCTTAATTGGATGGCAAACGGCAAGAGTGATGATAGATGTTGGGCTAATTGGGTGGGGAGGCATGACCACGACAACCCTCCCTGCACCTGGAGTGGTAGCCTGCACGCTGCTAGCATGTGGAATATTCCAGAAGCGTACAAGCATGCCAAACCAATTGTAGAGGGCCACGTATCAAGAGAGCCCTATAGTTTGTGTAACCAATTAATCTCTGTGTATTTTATGACGATGAAGGTGATTGTATTAGGTGAGGGCTTAGCTGTCCACCTGATGTTAGAGGCCCAATCGGCATCCTCATTAGTATGGAACGTATACTTAGATGTTGCCTGAAAGCCTATCATATACCCAAGTAGGTTTTTGTAGTTTGCCACGTAGTGTGACGTCAACAATTATGAATTTTGACTATAAAAGTTATGTTTTTATGAAATGCATTGAGAGCTCGAGTGAACATCTGATGATGTCCCTTGTAACCTCCCTTTTTTAGACAATTGCAAATAAAACAGAGCCAATTTTTGCCAACTTCCTGAGTTGGTTTTGATTATTGATGTTTGAGTAAATTCTGCATCCCCATCCATCTGTAAGTATTGCTATCTCGTCTTAAAGGGCCCTAGGTCTATGGGTTCACGTGGTAGCAGAGGATGGTTCAAGATCCGTCGATCCAGTAAGCTTTTAAGGGTCTCAGAAATATTGCATGTCCTCTGCCAGTTAACTGGAGGACCGTGAGGATTCCTGTGGATAGCGGTCGCAACAAAATCTCGCAAGACAGATGGGACAGGTCCCTCTTTCACAGAACTCCCCTCCCGGTTTCTACAGGCAGCTGAGCGGACCAAAGGATAAGGCGGCCTGATGAGGAGGAGACGATCCAGAGGGTCAGGAGCTAAAAAGAGAATGGTGAGTAGACTGCGAAAGGTGGCCAGAAAAGCGGTGTATTAAATGGGGAAATTAATAATGGGAAGAAAGTAACGCAGGAATGGTTGGGTATTTAGATTGATGAATTGTACCTGTAGTTATATGATCGAAGAGTGATCCATATGAAAAGCACAGAGTGCTACGTTCAGGAACATCTAGAAGGAGTTGTTTCAAAATCCAAGTGGATATTGTTACTCACCACACGAAGGGTCGGAAGATTGGAACCAGACCTTGAAGACAGAAGTGGTGGAATTCTCAGAGCAATCAGTCTTTGACCTCAGCTACCCCTGATTTCAGTGAATCAGGGTTCCTCAAGAAGAGGGGCTCTTTTCTATGATGTATCCCTCTGCTGTGTTGATATGACAGACAGAGGTATCAATCAAATAAAAGACCGGGGTAAACGTGCACCGCTAGACAACAGCTGAAAAGGAACCACAGAAAGGGTTATATGCGGTACAGATGGAAATAGCAAGTGCAAATACAATCAACAATAATGAATACCTGAATAAAGGTTGGTTGGAGTTATCAGAGTATGTACAGTGCCTGAAAGAGCAATCCAAAAGAAAAAGAGAAACTAACGGACTTAAAGAACTCCCCTTAAACCTTAGAGAATGCACGACTAACCTGAAAGGGCATGAACATGGAGCAATTGGAAATCCTGCTGGAAAGAACACAACGACAGGAGAAAATAATAAACAGAGATGTTAGTGAGGAAAAGTACACCCGAACGGCACGAGGGACGCGCTAGGATCGGGTTGGTGCATGTTACTGGAGAGTGTCCTGAACTGCACTTTGTTAGGTAGATAGTTCAAATCCAGCACTGTGTCCAAAGTATTGAGTTGTATTCTCAAATGAGTGGGCAGGAAGGGTTAAATCCACAGAACAAACAACACAAGAGGCATGGAAACCCAGTTTGAATGGAGGTGCACTTACTGTAGGAAGAGAACCCTAAATGCCAGGGTTGACCACTCCGTCGCAGCCCTTGAGGAAGGAACCAAAAGGAATACAGAGTGTTGAAGAAGAAAAGGCTTCTGACAGGGAGCCGCCAGCAATCCGAGGAACGTTCCGCATCGTAACAGCGTGTAGAGTCGAGGACAAAAGGGAAATCCGTAAGCAGTGCGTGAAGGCAAGCAGAGTCGAGGAACCAGGAAGTCAGGTAGGTAGGAAGAAGAGGGAAGAATCGCACGGGTGCTACACACGTAAGGATACGTGTTGCTGTAATCAGCAGCACCGAGCCCCGAGAGGAACAGAGTTATGAAGACAAGGGGCGGAGCAACAGTGTATGCGTTGTGCGTAACGAACGTATCAGCTGACACGGCCGATGCCGGCGTCCATACCATCTCCATGGTAACCGATAACACTGCCACACAGATGCCTTTCCCCGGGCTGTGCGAGTCTGCGTTAATGCGGAGGGAGAGTGGCGCTGCCGAAGCGTAACAGATATATATAGGCTACAAACAGATAGATCTGTTAAAGGAAACAATTCAAACTCCCTATCAGGAGTCATTTTAGGGGCGAGAGTAGCCACGAGGAGCCTTGGAAGAGATATATGTGGGGCCGTCCAAGTCTGTCTGTTTGTGTATTGTGTGTGGTATATGTATTAAAGAAATTATGAGATGTTGAAGAGCGACAAATAATAGATTAGGGTAAAAAGACAGAGTTAATTATTTACTTATTTAGTCACTAAGAGTATTGATTGAATAGGTAGATTGAAGTAAAATAAGACAGAGGTTTGGAGCAGCGACGATTGGTGAACTGTGTCAAATAACGGTAAGTATTGACAGTCGATTACGACCTGTCAAGATGGAAGATGTTACTCCGCTCATACACCTGTGCAAACAGCTGCCGAAACACACACCCAAACTTAAGCAACATAGTACAGAATTAGTTTAGGGTACGGCAGATAAAATGTTCATGCCATGGCCACACCGGGAAACACTGTCAAAAGCAGTTTTGCAACACATGGCCACGTATTTGCACGCTGCGTACATGGGAAAGAAATTAGAAAAAAGGTTAGCTAGTCTAGAGCTTTGGAAGATATACCAGGAGGAACAGGAAGATCTGCCTCTTGAAGACTGGATGCTTAACCAGTGTAAAGAGTGGGGTGCTGAGCCTTCTACTGCCATCACCGTGCCTGAAGTAAATGGTGATAGTATGAAAGATGAGGGAATCTATTCATTAAGAGAGCTTAAAGCAGCGGCAGAATACAGTAATCCCAACGCATGAGCCGCCTGCGTATAGCAGTGATAAGAGTCCAGAAAAAAATTCCAGAAAGAGATGTGATCTCTAAAGTCTTATGGGACAAAGAGAAAAGTGAACGCCCGAGTATGACTCTAGATATAGAACGAGAAATTAAGAGATGGAAGGGATAAAAAGATAATGCTGACAAGATAGCGCACATACAGAACGAATGGATGGGCAGTCAGATATTGCTCAAACTTGATAGGAAGAGCATTGAGTAAGTACGGCAAGGGGAAGATTAAGATGAGCAGGATAGAAAAGACAGGGAACGAGAGAAGCGATTGAAAGAAGATGAGTGTAAAAGAAAGAGTAGACTGGGACAGGAACAAATGTATCAAGAAGAAAAGTTAAGAAAGTAAGAAAGCGCGGAAGAGAAAAGAAAATATGACAAAAGGCAGAGAGCAATCGAAGAACGAGACAGACTAGAAAAGAGAAGAAGAGGAAGAGCAGAAATTGAGAGAGAAAAGAATGCAAAGATGCAGAGATGAAGATGTGCCTGGAGCAAATGAAAGAAGGGAAGCAAAGAAATAGGAGGAAGAGAGGGTTAGAGAAGAAGGAATGAACCGAAGGGCATTTGATGAGGAAATAGAATGAAAGAGAAGACAGAGAGCACACGACATTGATCGCATTGAGAAAGAGCTAACGGAACCAAATCCAGTAGTAGCATGGGAGGTCATAGAGGAGTTTCTCCCATCACAAGAACCGATGCCAGGGCCCACCAGGATAAACCTAGAGCAGGATTTTGGGATAGGAGATATTGGAGAAATAATTGAAAAGGCTTTTCAAGAGACGAGAACAAAAGGTGAACTGAAAAATAAAGGAAAAGATGATCAATATGAGATTTCCCAGTGACGGGGTAGTCCGTTTAGTCTCGAGCACAGAGCTTTGTCTTTGGACAGGCTGACTTTAAACAGAGACGAGAAAGAGCACAGCCATACAAGTTGGGGACAAGATATGTCAGACAACGACAGGGAAGCCTTCCGTGTGGAGGAGGGAGCCGGTGCATGCAGTCCCAAGGGATGTTTTCAAACAGACAAGGAAGTTAGATGGCCGGATCTGGACCTGCCTAAAGAAAGGACGCCAGAGCCTATGGCGGGTTCAAAGCGATCTAAAGGGTGATCTCATAGTGAGAGTGGAGAATCGCCACCATCCGCAAGCAAACTAAGGTCATTGCCAGGAAGTAGGTGATCAGGAACCATTGTACCTACTATGGATAGACAGATGATGGGAGACAATTGCGATTTTGGGATTTCACAATTCCCTTTGTTACAGAAAGGAGGGGCCAGACCGCAATATATACCGTGGTCCCAGATGGATAAGGATAATTTAAGATTTAAGCTCCCTAGTTAACTTTGGGCACTGGGAAATTGAACTATGAGTTAGAGAAGATGACCAGAGGGATAGCCCTGATACAAGAGACACACCTTACGAAAGAGAAACTAGAGGTTATCCAGAAGAAATGGAAGGGGACGGTGGTTGGCGCGACATATTCGGCTTATGCTAGAGGGGTGATCACCTGGGTGGCGCTATATGTTCCGTTCCAGTTATTACAATCCACAGTGGAGCCAGACAGGAGGATGGTCGCAGTACGAGGGTTGGTAGAAAATAAAGAAATATGTATTATAAACACTTACTCCCCAAATCAGGACACAGTGGCATATTTTAGGACCCTGTATACCAAATTGGGTATGTACTTGGGGGAGGCAGTGATTTGGGGGGGGAGATTTTAACTGTACGCTAAAGTAGACAGATCGGATAACAAAATGGACAGGCCTGCCCCGGCTGCGAGGGTACTGCAGTCATTGTTAAAGGACTTCGGGCTCGAGGACGCTTGGAGGATGCGTCACCTGCACGATAGACAGTACTCACATTACTCGGCCCCACAAAACTTGCATACTAGGCTAGATTACATGTTTGTCACGCAAGAGCTGATGGCAGAAATAGTACAGATTGAATACAAGGCAAGGGTCTTGTCAGACCACGTGCCACTGGCCCTCACATGGCAATACAGACCCCCAAGAGCAAGGATACTGACATGGCGCCTCAGAGCTGAGGCGTTAAAAGATGTAATGTTCAGAGAGAACTTGAGGGAAGAAATTGTCAGTTACTTTGAGACCAACACCAGCAGTGTTGAGTCGGCGGGTACGCTGTGGGAAGCCTTTAAAGTGGTAGTGCGGGGTATAGCCATAGCTAAGACTAAAGGACTGCAAGGAGGGATATTAACAGCTCTGCAGGAAACGGAAATGGAGCTGGAGAAAATAATGAGGAGCGAAGGCAATACTAAAGAGGACACCGAAACGATGTGCGGGGCACTGGGAGATATTGTGTAATTTAAATAAAGAGATATGTAGAAAGACAACATGCAGGAGGAGATAAACCGGGAACGGTGTTAGCATGGTTATATAAAAGAGAGACTCCAAGACCAACAATTAGAGCAATAGAGAAGGAGGACGGGCAGGAAGAGGATACCCAAGAGGGCGTGAATGGAGAATTCCTAAAGTATTATCAACAACTGTATGGGGATGAAGGGGGGTGCGACCACAGGGACATAAGGGAGACACTGGAAGATATAGGTATGCCACAAATTAATGCGGAGGAGCGAGAAGACCTAGACACCCTGATAACCCTGGAAGAACTAGAGGAGGTGGTGGTGCAGCTACCCACTTGCAAGACCCCAGGGCCGACGGACTCCTCAGTGAATTTTATAAACTGTACAGAAAGGAGGTGCTCCCCCCTCTTTTGGACATGTTAACTGAGGCATACGAAATAGGAAAATTGCCAGAGTCCTTGAGAGAGGCGATCATTATACCACTCCCTAAACCCAATAAGCTGGGCAAAGATTGCAGATCATTTAGACCGTTGTCGATGCTCAATCAAGATAGTAAAATGCTTACGGGGGTTTTGTCAAACAGAATGAAAAGGATTATTGACAAACTAATACACCCCAATCAGACAGGGTACGTCCCACATAGAAATATAACTAACAACCTCAGGCGACTACACGGAGTTATAGAACACACAAAAGGGTAAACTTCGAAAATTGCAATTGTATCACTAGACGCAATAAAAGCATTTGATTCAGTTAAATGGCCATGGCTGATAGCAGCCCTGTCCAGTTATGGGATAGGACCTGGGTACCTTAAATGGGTCAAAATACTGTATAGCGCACTATTGGCCAGGGTTAAAACGGAAGCGATAATATCTGAAAGATGGCAACTTAACAGGGGTACTAGACAAGGATGCCTGTGGTCTCCCATGTTGTGTATCTTAGCATTAGAACCCCAGGCGATATATCTAAGGCAACAGTATGACATGATAGGGATAAACATAAATGGAGAACCGCACTTGATCTCCTTGTACGCTGATGATATGCTCTTGTATTTACAATACCCAGAGGAAACGTCCAATACGTGCTGGAAGTAATGGAACGATTTGCGGAGTTTTCTGGCATAGCACTGAACCCCAGAAAATCATGCATATTCCCTATGGGTAGATACTTCGGTATTCCACGAGAGAAATTGCCAGTTCTACAAATACTGTGGGAGGTTAACACATTTAGGTACCTTGGGATAGACATCTACCATACGGTAGAGGCAGAGCACCAGCACAACACAGAGAAGGCGGTCAAGGTCATTGAAAATAGCATGCAGTTTTGGGTATCATTGCCATCATTGCCCCTCTCCCTCTGGCGATGATGGGGAGAGGGGCAATGCTGAAAATGATGGTTCTACCCAGATTACTGCATTATTTTGGGAATATACCATATCTGATACCAAGATGATTTTTTGACAAGGTGCACAGCATGTATAGGGGGTTCTTCTGGCATGGGATGAGGAGTAGGGTCGCCCTGTGGAAATTGCAAAATGCGTATGATAAGGGGGGCATAAACTTGCCAAACTTTGAAATCTATTATCCAGCGACCCAGCTACAATACGTGGCAAAATGGCTATCAGAAGACCCAACCTCATAATCTAGGTTGTTTAGACAGGACTGTGCCCCATACTTTTTGAAGGAAATCATATGGCTGTCCAAACCAGACATGAAAGAGCGCCCACAGATGATGACATTGGGGTGGAAAATATGGCGCAGGGCCTGTCAGTTCATGGAAAATCCGACTCTGTGTTCCCCGCAGGTGCCACTGGTTGTACTGGCAGGAAAAGAGGCGCAGTTAATTAAGATAATCAGGAAACACTGAGAACTGGTGGGGATAGCGACAATAGGAGATATTTGGCAAGAGGGGAAGATAAAGGAATTTGGGATGCTGGTGGAAGAAACGGGATTACATATAGGACAATATATCACATATCACAGGGTGGTCCAGCGAATTAAAGAAACATGGTCAGAGATAGTATTGGAAGAACAACCGGACACTACCATAGATATAGTATATGATATAGCAGAGGGAGGGCATGAGATATCCAGGATATATGAGCTGGTAATGTCCAAAGTGGGTAAGGAAGTGATTCGACTACGACAGGACTGGGAAGAGGAGGTGGGTGCCCCGATGAGTGACGGAATGTGGGATCGGGCCCAAGGGTACGGCAAGAAGGTGTCAAGGAATGCGAGGCTACAGCAAATCCAGCTGTACATTACCCACAGGGCTTATATGACACCGCAGAGGATAGCCAAATTCAGTAATGCAGAAAGACAAACATGCCCCAAATGTGGCGAAGAAAATGCCGGGATGACACGCATGTTCTGGGCGTGCCCGGAAATCGAGAAATTTTGGGGAGAAATAGCGCACAGTGTCAAGGATGGCACTCTGTTAAGAGTGGCACAGGACACCCAGGAAGGGTTTGGGTGATTGTGCGGAAGTAAGATGGAGAGATAAGTACACACACAGCTGAAAGTAAAGAGAACGAAGAGTAGGCAAGTGTAGCAAGGAAATAAGGTACAACAGAATGGAGTGCCTCTTGGGGTGTATGCATATGTAGGAAAAGAGTATTCCACGGACCTTAGGAAAACTCTAGCCTTCTGCACAGTTTGCTATACCAGAGGCCCACGCTGTTTGCTTATGGCTTGAAACAACAGCTATGGGTGTCTGTAACGCAGAAACGAGACAAGGGAAAGGGCAGAGGTTGCCTGACGGAAAGCAACAGACAAGCTCTGTACAAGGGGTCTACAAACAGAACAAGAGAAGACACTAACAGACAAATCCAGGAAAAAGGAAGTCGATAGCAAACTAGCAGAAGGAAATGAAGGGAAAGCCGTATAACAGGATTGGATAGGGATAAAGAACAAAGGGTTGGAAACAAGGAAGAAAGCAAGGGGGCAGCAGTCAGGAAGCAGGGGGACTGCAATAACTGAAAGTAAATAAAGTAGGTGAACTGTTGTGGATAGCAGAGGACGGTAGGGTACAAGGTTGAAAGCTCAGAGGAGCAGGAAAGCAATGAGCAAGCCCAAAGGAGCAGGGCTGTAAGGAAGGGAGCCCAAAGGGAAAGGGCTTAGGTCAGCGGAGTAAAGCCGGCTGAATGGCAAGGAACCCAGAAGGGCCGGCAGCAAGGAGTAAGCCCAGGGGAGCAGGACCACTGACTGTAGAAGGCTGCAGAGTACTGTAGAGGGCTGCTAGGCTGAGTACCCAGCGGACAAAGGCTGTAGGTAGCAAGCAGCGGAGCGTGATCGGCTGCAAGGTAGGAAGCCCCGAGTACAAGGGCTGTTGGCAGCGGAGAGAAGCAAGCTGCGCGGCAAGAAGCCAGAAGGACCTGACAGCAAGGAGTAAGTCCAGAGGAGCAAGGCCGATGACTGTAGCAGGCTGCAGAGGACTGAAGTCCAGCGGACGAAGGCTGTAGGTTGAAGGCAGCGGAGCGTGATCGGCTGCAAGGCAGGAGCCTGGAAGACAAGAGCGGAAGGTAGCAGCTGAGCATGATCGGCTGCAAGACAGAAGCCCGAAAGGGCAAAGGTGGAGGCTGGGAAGCAGCAGAGCGTGATCGGCTGCAAGGTAGGAAGCCCTGAGGACAAAGGCGAAGGCTGGAAAAGCAGCAGAGCATGATCGGCTGCAAGCAGAGAGCCCGGCAGGGCACTGGATCCAAAGCAGGAGTAAAGAGGAACCGCATACAAAGATCCGTAGCTTGAAGCAAAAAGGTGCTGGAAGGACTCTTAATGCAAGAGACTGAGCCCCTGCAGGCAGCAGCTTTTATCCCGCCCTGCCCAGCACAGAGGCAGGCTAATTGGTTGCACCTGGATCAGCACACCTGCATACAATCTGCCTCCTCCCTCTCTGTTCCTGAGCTTGTGGGAGCAGAGCTGATCCTTAGGGCTTTTGGGGATTGTAGTTCCGATGATGACAAATAGGAATAGCCAGGAATAGATAGTTATAGCCAAGTGCATTGTGGTAAGTGTAGTTTGTGGGGAAAAATAGAAGAGCTCCAAAGTTTCGCAAATGGGAGATAAGGTCCATATTGATCGCCAATGTATGCGCCCATGGCGCAGGCATGACACACAGTTTGGAGGAAAAGGGGATTCAAATAACTGTAGGAATAGCGTGGGTGTGTCTGCTTGGGGCTTTCCCCAGAACACGTAAACTTAAACATGTAAGCAAACTAAAAGATTTGGTGTATATACTGGCGAAGCGGAGGATCACCATGGGATGGAAGGCGTGTCACAGACCTAGGATTGAGATATGGTGGAAAGACCTCCAGAAATGGGCAGAAGCCAAAACTGTAGTATGGCAGGATGCTAGTAACATGGGGGCGGGGGGGAAGAAGCAGAAACTATGATAAGCTGGAAACACCTAATAGCTACACTATTTTGGTCCACACCAGAGTGGTCAAGCAACCAGGACCCGGCGGAGAACGCGAGTAGGGGAACCTCTTTGCAAACTGCTGAAGTAGATCGCTAAGAGATGTAGGCTTGGGGGGAGGGAGGGAAAGGGAAAAGCAGTCAACAATGATTGTGGTGTCAAAAATTTGATATATTGTAAGATGTACTGCAAGTTTGGATCTTGTTTGTTGGTTGTTTGGTTGACATAAAACTAATAAAAGAAATGTAAAAAAAAAAAAAAAAGGTATGGAAGCAAAGGCATGGCCAGAAATACAGCTGAACATTGCGCACCACTGTCAATTGTTGTAAGAGAAAAATCGAAAGAGCGAAGATGCTAGGAAGATCGAGGAAGCTAAACTAGTACTGAAGAAGCTGTCGAAATATGCTATAGAAGGGGCGATGTTGACCAGTGGAAAAGGGCTAGGATCTCAGCACACAGCAGGTATGCCACAGGTGAATAACCAACAGCATATTTATGCCGAGAGGCAGGGGAGGCTTCTGCAGAAGAGGAGGCTTTCAGAATAATCAGGGGAACTTTCAGAGAAACCAAGGCGGATTTCAGAATAATCAAGGTGGTAATCCAGGCATTAGGAGATTCCCTCCTGTGTGTTGGACATGTGGAATGACAGGACATATTGCGAACATGTGCGAGCCAAGGGTGTGTACAGAATGGGCAATTCTCAAGAGGGGGGGCACCTTATCCTCCAGCATAAAGCCCACAAAGTAGGGATGGGTTTGCCCAAGATCAGACAGTGTATCAGTCACAAGCACTGCAAACACAACAGGCTTTGCAACTACAGCAAGCACCATTGAATCCTCCACAGAGGCAGTCACAACACGCACCGATGCAGATACAGCAGAACGCAAACACAGGGAAGTTATTGACTCCAAGAGTTGAGGGTGCCACTATCGAGGGTGAGAATCCTTTTACAGGTATGGGAATAAGTATGTACCCACAATAGGACAGCTCACAGGGTGACTTGATGTGTTCAGTACTATCGGTGATGCCCAATCCTCAAGAGGAACCGAGGGGTGACGTTACCATAGGAGGCAAATCCTTTTCTTTTTTAGTAGACACTGGGAAACTCGCTCATGTATACGAGAGGGAAACTTTTCAATGACGGGAAGTGCCATGAATGCTCAAGGGTTCTCTGGAGTAGAGTTCCTTTTACAGAGAAATTGCCAGTCTCCATAGGAGAATGTGATATGTCTGTCCCATTATTGTATTCGAGACAGACTCCAGTTAACATACTGGGCCGAGATTTAATGGCGTAGTTAAATATGAGGATTTCGTTCACTGACAAAGGCATAGTGTGTTCAACGCTTGGAATACATTATTTAAACATGGGCGAATTTATCATGGCATTCGCAGGAGAAATGGCTCTGCGGGAAGCACCGTTAGAGTCCGAAGTTTTTCACTATGGGGTTTGCATTTTGTTAACATGGCTACCCGATTTAGTGGTTAAGATTATGAGAATACCTGATGAATTTCTGTTCAGGCCACAGATACCCATGGACGAAGAGGGGGGACGGGGTTTTCCCTTGGAGTTACAGGCAACCATAGTGCGAGGGGAATTGGCCCTGCTCGAAGGTTGGGATAAGAGCAGGCCATGGAGAACAGTGATTGCTATTGGGGAAGGATACAGATTGACTGATGTCACTGACGAGGATATGTTTAGAGATGAACCGTCTGATGACCTAGTAGTGTTCGAAATGAGCATTACATATTGGATCAGGACAGAACGATGAGAGGTCCCACAGAAAATGATGCTAGTATGGCAGCGTCCCGCATTTTTTGATGAAGATATGGAGAAAGTGCCAATTTCTTTATGGACTAAAGGCCCATATGACGTAGGCCTGTTCAAGGGAGTGGGAGAAGTTAAGATTAAGCTGAAACCAGGAGCAATTTTACCTCGAGCGAGACAGTATCCCATGTCTCGAGAGGCAGACAAAGGTATTTTTAAGACTATGGGCCTCATTACACAGTAGGCGGTAACCATGGCGCTAATAGCGCCATGGTTGCCGCCGGTATTTTACCGTGTCTGCCTTGGTGGATGGTGGAATTACCGCCCTACTCCAAGGTGAGCGGGGGCGGTAATTCCCCATTCACCAAGGCTCTTCCCATTCTCATTTTTGCCCCCATAGGGCATAATGGGAATGGGGAAGGTACTAATTACGGTACCGCAAATTGTGGTCACGTAATTAGCTCCGAGGTCCCTTTGCGGCACCCTACTTTAACGGCTGGTAAAACCAGACGTTAAAGTCGGGTCCTGCAAAGGGAACTCGTAGTAAGGCGGTAGGGGTTTACCGGTACTAGTGCCCTTACCGGTACCGGTAAACCCCTACCGCCTACCGTGTTATATCAGCTATGCTGGAACAAGGCATCTTAGTGACGTCAGAGTCACCATGTAATACTGCAGTGTATTCTATCAAAAAATCTAAGGGTGGGTTGTGGTTTTTAATTCAAGATATGAGGCCGATTAACCAGATTCTAGAGGCAGATTTTCCTCTAGTTCCGAATACTGCGACGATACTAGGTAGTATCCCTGTTGAGGCATGATATTTCACTGTGATTGACTTGAAAAATGTGCTTTTCTCAATCCCATTGCATAAAGATTCCCAAGATTTTACGTCATTAACATTGCGTCAGACTAAGCTGAAAAGTACATGTTTGCCCCACGGGTATTTTGAGTCTCCATCGATTTTTAATAGGGTCCTGCAGATGGACCTAAGCAATATTGATTTGCCAAGTGTTGTGCTGCAATACGTAGATGATATTTTGGTATGCAGCACAACAGAAGAAGAATGCAGACGAGACTCGATTCAGCTAATGATTATTCTAGCAGACAAGGGGTATAAGGTGGGTAAAGAGAAACATCAGTATTGTCAGGAAGAGGTGTTATACAAAGGACAGTTAATCTCACATGAAGAAAGAATGTTACACCTGAAAGAGCTGCAGTGATCTTGAAAACGTCAAAACCGCACGCGATAAAGCAAATGCAACAGTTTTTAGGACTGTGCATTATGTCAGAGCATGGGTATTTGATTATAGTTCATTCACAAGAACTTTGTTGCAAGCCATGAAGAAGGCACAGGTGAAATGGAGGAGGGGTTTGATGAACTAAAAAGGCAATTTGTACAGCTCCAGTTTTAGGGATTCCCAATTATTCAGAGGAGTTATTTTTATTTTCGCCTACAAATGGAACGTTATGACAGCATGCTCACACAGAGAACTACCGTAGGGTACAAACCTATTACAGCAGGATTCTGGACCCAGTATTTAGGGGTCACTTCCCTTGCGAACAATCTTTGGCAGCGGGTGCGTTCGCCATCGATGAGCATGCTTTGTTTGCTGTTTTGAAGAAACCTAAGGGTACGCTGACGTCTCAAAGAGCTTTTGCTTATGAGGTGGTCATATTGAAACCAGCTATCAAAATAGTGAGGTGTAAAATGGTGAATCCTGCCACGTTTGTAGCCGAATCACTGGCAGAGGATGAGCAAGTGCATGACTGCTTGAACTATGAGGAATTCCATGACGAAATCCCGAGAGTGAAGGAAAATGCTCTAGCAACTGGGGAGATTCTCTTTATTGATGGTTCTTCAAAGATCGATCAAACTGATGGTGAAAGGCATTCAGGTACCGCTGTGGTAAGTCTCAAAGCTAAGGGGTAAAAGTGGTAAAAAGTGCAAAACTACCGTCTCACTTTTTGGCACAGGCTGCAGAATTGGTAGCACTCATTGCAGCACTCTAAGGACACGCAGACCAGGAAGTAACAGAGTACAGTGTGTAACGCTCACCTGGTATCCACAGGGACGTCACTCAGCCTGTTCTGACTTCTTACGACCTTGAACCCTTCCCTGGAGGCTATTCAACTGGAGACTGGGCCTGAAACACAGGATTGGTAGAGTTTAACTCCCTATTGTCTCTGTGTGCTTGAACCCCTTCTTCCCCGGGGTCCAAACCTTCCCTTTGATCCACAGCTCCCCTTGTTTTCTTGGATAGTGTGCTCTCCGTCCTGCTTTCAGCGCAGGGGCATGTTGATTGATGCGGGATAGTTGCTGCAGTTCTCCAACTTCGTTCCTTTCCTTCCTTAGATGATGGCCGGCATCCAGGGATGGCGGCGTGCTGCTCAGATGAGTAGCGCTGAAGGTGAGTGAGAGCGCAATGTGCGATGCGATGAACCCCTTTCGTATTTGTATTGAACTGAGTTCTTTTTCTGTGTCTTTTAGGTGCCGCGACGTTTTCAGCGTGGATGCCGGTTATGAAGAACAAATGTGGTGAGTAAGCGCGGTATGCAGCGCCTCTAGATGTTTCCACGCTAACCTGGAGTGTCTTTTCCCTCTTGCAGATGGATGAGAAGTTCCGGAGACAGAGTTCCCCCATAGCGGCTGGGATTCAGGTAAGCGTTTGAAGCTCATACAGTATTTAAAAATAAGCAAAGATTTGCAGAATGCTTACTAATGCCTTTTTTCGGTTCTTTTCCCTTTTCTTAGGAAGCGGCGTGCCAGGATGGGAATGACACCGCCGAAGATGCCCACAGAACAGAAGGAGCGATGAATGGTGGGCAGAGGCGCGGCAAGGTAAGGCTGTTCCTAACGGTGTACTTGTTCTTGCAGAAGCTGAGCGCAGAAGCTGAGCGCAGAAGAAAGATGCAGGCCTACTGGAGACCGATCCGAACATGGCGAGTGTCACGCTGCAGGTGCAGAAAACGCAAAGCATGTTTCTCAGCCCGGGCATGGCTTAAATAGTCTCTGGGTCTCCCAGGTGTCTCTGGGCTGAACCACACCCAAAAGACTAGACTACACATGCAGGTCTTGGAACTGAAATATGTGTGGGCATCCATCTTGTCCCCATCAATGCACTACAAGTCCAATCCCCAATGTTATCCTATGGGAGTGAGTGAGTCTGGTGCCACAAGCGCCAACTCTGACTCCTAGCGGGTCTTTGGAGGGATGGAGAGGCCCTTGAGGGCCATGTAGGTGATCATGGCCTGGCTCCAGCCTGACATCTTGGAGGGCTGGGGACATGAGGGGCAGGAATCATGACACAGTGACTCCGCCTATGTGATGTGAACCGTGCACGCAGGATTATCACGTTGGAAAAGGAGAGGCTACCTCCGAGCGGGCGGCACTCCAGTGCAACACGCCACATTATTGGATAGGCTTATTAAAGCACTAAAACTCCCAGTAGCCATTGCAATAGTTAAGTGCACAGCACGTACTAAGAGGACTGACTTTATTTCACGCGGAAAGCAAGCTGCAGATGAAGAGGCAAAAGGAGTTGCATATTCACCTGATATAATAAGTTTTGATACTCCTGAGGTGAAAGAGAAAAGGTTTGTGATAATGGTTGTGAATGAAAACTTGAATCACTTATTACGGACAAAGTTAATGGAAGTTCAAGGTGGAGATCCAACGGAAGAGAAAGACCTGTGGACACAGAGGGGGTGTTGTTTATCCCCTTCTGAAGCACTGTGGTGACAAGACAGCACTGGTAAACCAGTGAGTTCCCTGTTTCCTTATTAAAGGGTAGAGTTGGAACAGTTACACTACTCTGCGCATATTACTAGGGAGAGCCTCGCAGCAACCCTTGCGGAAGACAGGTTCGTACCGAACTTTTTAGAACACGTTGCTTTTTATGTAGTGAATTGCATCGTATGTCAAAGGTTTACTGCTGGGTACACGCTGCAGACAGTCAGATAAATAATTCCTCGACCAAATGGTCCTTTTCAGCATTTATATATCAACTATGTTGATATGCTGCAAGTCTGTAATGAATATAGGTATATGATAGTGGTAGAGTGCCCCTTCTCAATGTGGATTGAGGCGGTCCATGCACACACCCTGATGCCACTTGCGCTGCGAAGTTCTTAGTCCGAGAAGTATTTCCTAGATGGGGAGTAATTGAGGTGTTGAGACCAGATAATGGCCCCCATTTTGTTAATGAGGTATTTGAACAGATTACCTTATTGCTTAGCATTAAACACAAGTTTTCCTCTGCTTATCACCCACAAGCGAAAGGGGTATTTGAGAGACTCAATGGTCTGTTCAAAGAGAGAATAGCCAAATTGAAACTGGCACTGAAAAAGGGGTGGCTGCATTGCCTGCGCCTTGCATTATATGCATCAAGAAATCAGCCCGGCTCTGACCACCACCTCACACCCCACAAATTAGTTACAGGGAGGAGAATGAGAACGCCTCTGACTCCTCCATCGAGTACTAGAAGTGATGCCCAGGCAACTGCAGATTTGTTAGTAGATGAGCTACATGCATACTTAACATGTATGACGGCTAGTATCTCTGTCATTTCAGATCAAGTCAAGCGGATGAGGTGTTGGTCTCAGAACACAGATGAAAACCAGAGTTCAAGAATTACCTGTACCTAGACTTTTTACTGAAGATGAGGTACTAATCAGGAATTTCACAGGAAAGTGGCACAAGCCCGAATTTGGTGGCGCTTTCATTGTGGAGGACATTACTCCATCAGCAGTCAAGGTCCAAGGTAGATGAGCTTGGATACACCAAGGAGATGTGAAAGTCTATACTGGAGAGGCTGACATACCCCAAACCCATTCAGAGGCAAGCCGATGAGAAGAAGTTCAGCACATGCAGACTAGATTGATGACGTGGAAGAAGGATGGAGAGACTGTCCAGCAGACAGACAAAAGTATACATTATGACTGTGGCTCCCCTGAAACACTCATTGTAGCCTGCTATACCAAGGAGTGAGAAAGCTACTGTTCTTGAGCCACATGAGTTTGCTGACATTGGACTGTGGAGTGCGAAAGTAAAACAAAACATGCCAGATTTGGACTTCATGCTCGACGACTGGAAAAGGAAACAATGCCCCGCTCATTTCTCACTGAATTTCTCTTTGGAAGTGCCCATGGTTCTGACTTATGTTGACGTACACAGACTACTTCTTGCTGTCTTCACATTTATACTCAGAGCTTACCTGGCGCTTGTTGAGAGGAGCACTGATATCAGTGCTTTTATTCAAGATCCTAAAAATGGCCCAGCGATCAGATGTTTATTGGCAGCAATTTTAGAACAGAGAAGACAATTACCTGAACACCTTTTTGAGCGCACAAATGGTCCTGTCTAACAATGAAGCCCACAAACTACTTCCTGTGATCTTTTATTATTTGCTCCAAGTTCTTGTTTGGCGATACACCAATACTTTTGTGTTTATGCGAGATCCTATAAATCGTCCAGCTATCAGCTGATTACTTGTGGAAATCGTGGAACAGATTTGACAGCTACCGGAGCATGTGATGAGATTGCCTGAATAAAACAAGCTTTTCCTTCCTTAAAAGTAATTACAGGCAATCATATGGTCCAATGAGCACATAGTCATTCCAGAAAGTGAGCAAGGTCGACGACGTATGGAGAGACATCAATGGTGGAGCTTAATGTATTGGTGCATAATCTATGCATGTTCAAGATTCATCATTGTTTTTTTTTATTTTATTGATTCATACTACATATTTTGTTGGTCCCAAGAAAGAGAGAGTCCTTCTAATCCTTCCCACTCCAATCACCTTGGCAAACTAGACATTGTGAGAAAGCCAAGGCCTTATGTGATTGTCCCTACTCCAGTAGCTCATGTACAAGCTCCAATTTCTGTGACAGGTGACCCCAGGCTCCCTTTTGGTGGGAGGTTTGTATTTGATTTACTCTATTGTGCAAGGGAGGATGATTATGAATTAAATAATTATTTGGACAGCATAGCACATTTGGGGAACAACATGTGGTATCAGCACATGAAAGAGGTGGGAAAGAGCCATCTGAGGAGGATTGCTATGCATGTGCACTCCTGCCTTATGCTATGGGAAAGTCTAAGTTATTCATAGCTATAGAAATAGATGTTCATACGGCTCATTGCCTTACTCACCTTGCACTCTGCCATACAAGAGGTCAGTTCCAGGGCTGAACGGCATCCCTGATATGGGTGACAGAATGGACAGCACCAGATGAAGATGATTATGTTCAAGATATAAAGGCAAGAGCAAGACGCACACCAGAAATCATGTGATAAGATATGAACAGCCTGGTATGAAAGGAGCAGGAATCAGATGGGAAGTAAACAGAAGACTCAATTGTCAAGGGAAGGCTGAAGAAGAAATTCGAAGCTTCAAGGAAAGAGTCCAGATGCAGATCTGGGGAACTGTGCTTTCTCCAGACAGATGAGAAGAAGGTGTAGTCATATGCAGAGCTGTGGCAGTAACTGTTCATCGTAAACCAGTTATCGAACAAGTGGAAAATAGATGCAAATCTCTATGGCCGAGGCTTGCAAAGCTTCTGACGTGGGTCGATAACAAAGAAGGTCCATTGCAGATAGTGCCTCTGGCTAGTGCAGAGCTATGTTTCAGAAACAATGGCAAAAGGAAGGTTGGAGAAAATCAACAGTGTGGATGAATATTTGATGTGCCAGGAATGAAGGATGGGACAGTGGTGATAATGGATCACTACTGGGCCTGTGGATCCAGAGCTTACATGAAGCTGCCCAGAGATTGGGGAGGACTATGTTCTATAGTGACTGTTCATGTTCCAGCATTGGTGATTCCAAAGAGTGACTTGAACATTTGCGAGTTTCCAAAACCAGATGCTCACCTGAGGAAGAAGAGATCTGCTGAAGAGAGAAAATTATTTCTCAGCCAAATCGATAGAAGCTTTTGATGCCATTCCATATGAGCACCGATTGTTCAGTCAGACTTCAGCATTATTCACGACAATCTTTATGCCCAGTATCCAAGTGATGACAAATGCCAAATGGTTACAAATAACCAGATGGGAACTTTTGCAGACAATCAATACCACCATGAAGGGATTCAATGCAATCAAGGAGGAACTGAGAGCCAAACGACTGATGACTCTCCAGAATAGATATGTCCTGGATATGATTAAAGCTATGGATGGAGGTGGTTGTGCCATAATCAGAGAATCATGTTGTACATTCATACCTTCTCATGACAAGGAGAATGGCACCTTGACCGAGGCCATAACGATGCTGACAAACCGACACGTCAAGATGGAAGATGAAGTGGAAGATATTGCTGATGACAGTGGGTTTGGGTCAATCTTCTCATGGGTTCTACAATGGATGGCAAACATTTTCAAGCTCCTTGGTGCCCTGTTGGTGATGATCATGTTTGGATTATGTGTCATCGGGATAATAAATCACACACTGCAAGAAGACTGTGAAGAAAGTAGTAGGAATGAAGATTGTGATTGATGTCGAATCGGGGTTTAAACCCAAAGAGTTGACAGATGAAGACGTCAGAGATTACGGGAAGGCAAGTATTCATGCACCTGAGGGAACGAAGTTCGTGTACCCGAAGAACTACAAGAAGTATGTGGGGAGATGGATCTACTGCAGTCCCAATAGACAGTGTATGCTTATGACCTGTAGTGTTGATGAGCATGTAAAATCAGCAGGATGCCTAAAAGGAGTCATAAAGATGAGGATGTCTTGATGTGAAGGTTGATGAGAGAGTGGTCAATGAGTCGCCCACAGGGGGTGTTTAGAGGAGGAGTCAAGTACCCCTACCAGAAGCTCTGCCCCCATGTTGCCTATATGTTGGGAACCAGAAATTGCAACACGTGCAGTGCCAGTGAGAATAGGAATCAACTCGCCCGTCTGCAGGGTTTGGCCAAGGGGCCCACAGGAGCGGCTTCTCAGGCGCTGGACTCGCATAAAACATCAAAAAATACCTCTTGTGTATCCGGGTTGTCACCATTTCCTTCAGTTCAGCGGAGAGCACCGTTTCTAGCACGCTACCGATTACCATGGAGACGGTGGAAACTTCTCCCTACACGTCACCATGCAGGAAGAAAGCTCATGTCTCCTGTACACGTGATACAACGACACATGACAACAGGAGCATAAAGACCCGGCCTCAGTGACAGCCCGGTGCTTCCGATTGAAGTGATTACGGACTTCTACGCTCTGTTTCCCATGCTATGTTGATAAACTCTTGACTCTTGCTATGTTTCTTGGACTGCCTTGATTTAGCCCACCTTTTTGATGTTCTTGCTCTGCTTTCTATTAACTTGACTCCACGTGGATACGGATTGCCTCTGCCTTACGTTCTAATTCCTGTTTGCTGCCCGCACAGTGCCAACTCGATATGTACAACGGACTGCCTTTGCCTTACATTCTAATACCCGTTTGCTGCTCGCACAGTGCCGACTCGATCTGTACAACAGACTGCCTCTGCCTAATGTTTTATTTCCTGTTGCTGCCCGCACATTGCTGCCTCTGCCTGGACTACAGACCCCATACTTCCTGCCTCCCATCCCGGACAGCACGTGTGATAACACACCCAAAAACTAGAGACGCTTGTTACTTGGGATTATTCAATGTAGGCGTCCTCGTGCCGTCGGGGTAGGTTTTTCTGGATTCTGGACTTCTGTGATTCAAGGAAAACCTCCTGGCATCCTTCTGCCGTCAGGACATGATTCTTGAACTACATGCACTCTTTGACACAAACCATACCCTGGTAAGAACCTTTCGGTTCTCCTGATTTCAAGCACTATTTCACATTCAATTGCATTAGGGTGTGTTGTTGTTATTTATACTTTCATGTATCTGCCACACTGGGATTCTCTGGGGACATAGTACCATCTATCACCCATCTACTTGTAACCGGCCTGGCTGGCTTCCCACATATTGTGAGGTTGGTTTCCCTTAAGTATTGGAGGTTGGGTGATCCCAATACAATCCAGAGGTATTGATTGTTCTTTTCTTGTTCCTACAGCTGGCGTGTAATAGGTGTGTGTCTCCTCTTCCAACTACTAAATCCTTCTGCCTGTAACCCTTACACAGCAGAGGGTTATAATAGTGGGAAGAATTCTTCTGCGACTTCCTGGTTTCCTTTGGTCAGCACCACCTCCACGCTGTTTACAGCTTTGGCGGTGAGTCCTAACAGAATACTTGTACCGCAAAGAATCCTTGAAACAAGGTATCCATTGAGAAAACCCTACATGCATGCACAGAGAAATAATGTTCTTCTGGGAGAAGGCCCGGAAGACGTATAAAATAAGAAAGAAAGAAGACTGGTGACGTCATGCGAAGCAGAACTGATGCACCCTGAAAAGATATGTAAAACGAACAAACATAAACATTCTATAAGATCTGAAGAGAAGGTTTTGAAGATGAGCAACATTTCAGGCTTGAGAGAAGATGCTCATGCGAAGAAACACTGAAGAAAATGCAAAGTCATTTTACACTTGTAAACAAAGTGATGTTAGGGCTGGCTACGTAGTGAATAGTTTGCAGGGATGCGCCAATTTATATACATAGGAATGTATAGAACCTGGATGTTCCACAATGCACTTTAGCAAGGCTTGAAACCCAGTGATTGGAAAGGGTTTTCAGTGTGGCGCAGTTGGAAAACAGCTAATGGCGAAGGAGAAATTCAAGAAAGGCTTGGCTGGCCAGGCACCAAGAATTGAGGCCATCGTGAGCCTGGGTGTCCATCAAGTAGTTACAATGAACATGAGAAAGAAACAAACTTCTGTTTCAGGTGAAATGGAAAAACTTTGAAGGTGCCAAAAGTTCATCATTTAATAGTATTATATGCAACAGGAGCTTGAAAACGTGATCTCTAGTCACATGGTCTGATGAAAATAGACATTGGGCCTCATTACGAGATTCGCGGTAAAAAACAGTAATTACCGGCATGGCGGTACTAACACGTCTGAGTGGCCTCGACGCCGCAAAAAGCGGCTCATTATGAGATCGCGTGCACGCGCGTACCTCCATGCCGGTAATGACTGCACCACCATGCCGTTAAAGACCCCTCAACCCCCCGATAGAAGCAACATTAAACCCGCTGATACCGCCTCCGCCCATGAGCACCCCCTAAATAACAGACCCGGTAATACCATCATGGCAATACCGGGTCCATAAACACCGGACCCGGAAGTAACATCATCGCGCCGGAACGTGAAATGTGCCGGTGGCCATCTTTAAAAACACAATCCATCGCAATCCTCTAAACACAGTACTTGTACCGACTAGAGAGCACCCCGAATCACCTCAGAATGGCAAAAGCTACCAGGAACGGCGCCCCCCAGCTGCGCAAGAAGAGATTTTCCTATGACGAGCTGAACATTTTGGCCGACAAATTGGTGGCCACGCCGACAAAGTGTTTGCTGCAGACTTAAGGCATCCAGCCCAACTCCGCAAGAAAGAAATTTGGGAGTTGGGAGGAATTGGCCAGGAAGGTCACTGCGGTCGGCACCACCACCCGCACTGTCAAAGACGTTAAAAGCGGTGGGACGATCTAAGCCTCGGCGTCAGAAATATTATGTCGGCCAATCGCAGGCACGGTCTGGCAACCGGCGGCAGGGACCACTCTCCCACAAAACTCACAAGGTGGGAGGAAACATGCAGCACCACCATAAGCATGGAGGGAATCGAGGGATTCAGAGACATGGGGTTGGGAGTACCATCATCGACAGATGGAGGTGAGTGTCCCCACAAACCAAAGATAAACAAAGCATGATGTAGGCCAACGAATGTGATAGTGAAGTAAGGCAATGCATGCACCATCATACACACATTTACATATCCAGGTCCAGATGGTGGCCCAAACACTGTCACATTGATATGCATGCTGCATGCCAATTCCATAACCAATAGACACCCAACATACAGCAAAACAGCATGTGTCACACATCACGCAAACCACAATACAACGGTAGGACCCACAGCAGACACCAGTGCTAAAATGTTAGTACCCGACGTACGCAAATATGGCCCCCCCTTATTGCAAGCACCGTGTCTGCCAAAACTACAAGAATGCAATGCATCAAATGGGAACAACTGCACTAACACCAATGTATCCATCATGCACGTACCACCATCACTGATGCCCTGCCTCTCTTGGTCCCCCACAGGCACGGATTCTGACAGTGACGGACAAGTTGCTGGGACACAGGCCAGGACACCCGTCAAGGAATGCAGGCCCAGGGATGATAGCATCAACATCTAGGGCAACATCAATTCCCAAACTGCCACACAGAGCAGCACCACCAACACAGGGCAGGCCACAGGACAGCCAAACACCAGCCGAGACACCAGCTGATGAAACTGCTACACAGGACTTGTCCACTGTGGTGGAAGCAGAGGCGGACGGGACAAAGTCTGCTGCCACCAGCTCCATCGGGGAGGCAGCTGCCTCAGCCCCCATAGCGATGCCGAGGGAGAGTACCATGGTGATGACCACTCAAATGGGGACGCCCACCTCTTTTGGGATGGTGCACATACGCCGAGCCCCCAGCCGACCCCCAGCACACCACACAGGGCACCCCAGATGGCACCCCTCAGCACCAGTCCAGAGGACAGGGGAGTCCAGATCTTTGGTCCCCATCAGAGGACAGCCCTGCATTGGGCCCCCCTGCAAGTGCTCCGTCCACCTCCACAGCCACCTGTGACATGGAGGGCCGCATGACAAGAATGGAGAGCCTCCAGGAGCAGATGACCGAGCTGGTCAAGCAGTACGTCGCAGAGGGACAATTGACCCGCCGCAAACTCTGTGAAACCAATGCTGCACTCATTGTGGTCATGAACAACAACACACAGCTAATACATAACGGTTTAGCAGCAGTAACCCAGGTCCTGGGCAGGATTGCAGATCACTTACAGCAGCAGCGTCCTGCACCAACAGACGCACAAGCAGGCACGTCAACATCATCCGGCACACCTGCCAGCTCGACACAAACAGTCCTGTGAGGTTGACCAGGCGAAGCACATGGCTCTCTGATATGCAGCCCTCGGAACCCAAGAGAGGCCGCCACTAGCAGGGCCACCCTTCATGTGTTGACTGCAGTTTAATGCCAAAACATTTATTGCACATCATGTGTGGGATGTTTTTGGGGGAGGGGGTATGGGGTGTTGGGGGGAGTGGGTATGGGGTGTTGGGCGGAGGGGGGAGGTTTGTGTGTGTGAGGTGGAGGGTTCATTCACAATGATGTAGACTGTTCAATACACCCATTGTGTGAAAATAATATCATGATTGGACATTGTTTATTTGGCATGTGTTTATTCAATCCATGACAGTGCACAGTGCCCAACTCCACACACACCCTGTGTCCATATGCACACAATCCCAGTGCCCAGTGTACAACACAGAACCCTCAGCATCCCAGTGTCTCAGAAGAAATCGCCAATCACTGATTGGCGCACAGCACGTGCATCTTGTGCATCGTGACCTGGCAGAGGTGCTACTTCTCCTCCCTCATCATCATCATCATCCTCACCACGTGCATGGTGGTCAATGTCAGGTGGCAGTGGTACGTTTCTCCGGATGCACATGTTGTACAGCATGGCACAGACCATGGTGATCTTTCCCACCTTCTCAGGCCCGTAATGGAGTGCCCCATCAGACCTGCTGAGACAGTGGAACTGTGCCTTCAACAGGCCAAAGGTCTGCTCGATCACAACACGGGTACGGGTATGAGCCTAATTGTACTCCTCTTTGTGGCTGTTCTGCGGGTTCCGAAAAGGGTGAGGAGTCACGGCTTCAAGGGATAGCCAGCATCACCTGCATGGGAGCACAATGAGGTATGTGTGAGTCAATTTCTACCATGTCACCTATACTTATCACTCTAATGCCTGCAGCTATTTGGTGTTGACATGCACATGTCCCTGGATGTCTGCACACATGTTTATTTGACACAATGTGTACTGTTCTATGGTCTGCAGGTGTGTGTGGCGTTATCCAGATGATGCAGGGTGTCCACTTGCATGCTGGTGCACATGTACTGTGGATGCCTACCACTGTATTTGCACTCATATAGGTGATGTTGAGTACTTCTTATGTATTTTTACTAGCAGCATTGGCACAAGTTTTATCATGATTTGTCATTCATCGGTTATTATCCCCATGGTGACATGCAGCACTACTGTGGTGGAGGGCCAGTGACAATCAGTGTATTCCCTTGGTGGGATTTATTTGTGCGCACTCATGGATGCATGTCCTGTGTTGTGCTTTGCTGCGGTCATGTAGATTACACATACTCACTGCATGTTGCTGAATTGTGTTACAGAGGGTACGGTCTGATGATGTGCAGCGGACGTGTTGTGGGGCTGTGGGCTGCTTGCAAATCTGGCATATTGGCATTGGTGTGCAGCATTGATTATTTGTATGACATTTATGTGTCATGTTCAGGTTGGGATGTTTTGGGGCACAGGGTTTTGCTCTATGGGCATTGTCCAGTTACCTCCCCAAATCGCCCAGGTGGAGTATGCATCCCTCCCCAATCTCACCCAGGTGGAGTATGCATCCCACCCCCAATCTCACCCAGGTGGAGTATGCATCTCCCCCCAATCTCACCCAGGTGGAGTATGCATCTCCCCCCAATCTCACCCAGGTGGAGTATGCATCCCCCCCAATCTCACCCAGGTGGAGTATGCACCCCCCCCCATTACACTGCCATGGGCCTGTCAGGCAATTTACCGAGCAGCCAGGCACATGGGTGCAGTCGAGGGCACAGATACAATTGGGCATGCCTGCCAGTGCATGGAAGCCAACTTTAGTGTCAAAAAGCTCCTCGGCAGTCTGTGGTAGGGATATGTAGTCGCTTCCATGCTTCAGGAGGGCATCCAGCACTTGGTTCAGCATGCGTGAAAAGAAAGGTTGTGATATGCCCTGCAGCTGCCCCACTGTGTGCTGGTAGGTGCCTGTGGCCAGGAAGTGGAGCACAGACACTACCTTCAGTAGAGGGGGGATGGTGGTGCGGATTTCAATCAGGCTGACAATGTCATCGTGTATCATGTCGACAATGGTGGTGATGGTGTCCCGGTCCAGGCAGTACAGGGTGTGGATCTGCACAGGGGTTAGGTTGAAAGGACTTGCTCTGATGCGAGGGATTGGTGGCTGCCTATGTGGTACCACTGGCTGCACTGGTGGGACTTGCTGGGCCTGTCTCACCCTCCTTCTCCTCCTGTGTCTCCTCTGTAGTGCCTGTTGTAGTTGTTGCTCATGGAGTAGCAATGCAGGCACGTCCTCCAGCCCCAGAATCACAACAGCAAGAGGGATCATTTTGGTGTGGGAAGGGGTGTGGTGTGTGGGTGTGCTCCTTTTGTGCTGGGCCAGACTCCATTGCCTCCACCTGTGCTGATTGTGTGCACCTGTGGCAGTTGGGAACAAAGCAGATTGCTGTTACAGGTGATCCGCGATGCCGGTAATACCGGCATCGTGGTGACCCCATTTACCGCCTTCAGGATGCCGGTAGGTGCATGCCCGCGTTAGTTGTGATGTCCTCCTGTAAGCGGCATCCTGGTATTGCCACCACGAAGGGCGCGTGTACGCGTGCATGCCCGTACAGCAGGGGCACGGTCCAAGCGGTGGCAGTAATGCCGGGATGTCGACTCGATGCTGGTATTACCATTCCGGCATAATTTTTGCCTTACCGCGAATCTCGTAATGAGGTCCCTTGATCAAGCTACACCAAAACCAGAAGATAAAACCATGCCATACTCTCTTTAATTCTCAGGCACAGAGAGCCTCTGCAAGGCCAAATTCAAAGCCTTAATTGAATGGCAAATGGCAAGAGTGATAATAGAGGTTGGGCTAATTGGGTGGGGAGGCATCACCATACTGACCCTCTTTGCACTTGGAGTGGTAGCCTGCGTGGTGCTAGCATGTAGAATATTCCAGAAGGGTACAAGCATGCCAAACCAAGTGTAGAGGGCCATGTATCAAGAGAGCCCTGTAGTCTGTGTAACCAATGAATCGTTGTGTATTTTATGACGATGAAGATTACTTGTATTAGAGGAGGGCTTAGCTGTCCACCTGATGTTAGAGACCCAATCAGCACCCTCTGTAGTATGGAACATATACTTAGATGTTCCCTGAAAGCCTATCATATCACCAAGTAGGTTTTTGTAGTGTGCCACGTAGTGTGACGTCAACAATGATGAATTTTGACTATAAAAGTTATGTTTTTTATTAAACGCATTGAGAGCTCGAGCGAACATCGGATGATGTCCGTTGTAACATCCCTGTTTTAGACAATTGCAAATAAAACAGAACCAAGTTCTGCCAACTTCCTGAGTCGGTTTTGATTATTGATGTTTGAGTAAATTCTGCATCCCCATCCATCTCTAAGCAATGCTATCTCATCTTAAAGGGCCCTAGGTCTTCAGTACCTTGAAAAATTTGACTTCAGCCTCCAGATGTTGAATGTATTGAGACTGATCGTGACTAATAGGAACAATGTCATTAAGAGCGAGCATTGTTCTTTCTTCAGCGATTCTGTGTAGAAATGAGTGAATACTTTGGTTTAAAGTAGATGGCTCGAATTTTACCCACATTTTGCATAGCTCTGCTTATTTTTAATGTGTCTCTTACTGTGCAGTAGGAGACTGGGCCCAACAGAAGGGTTCTGACAGAAAAACGGATACTCATGCGTATTTTAAATTATGCAATTCATATAGTAGGACAAAATCCTCCTGTCTCTACTGAGGGATGCCAGGACCCTCTCAGGATTGCTTCTAACAAATACCCTGCACTTCTTTTGCAGATGACGCCATTTTACTTGCAACCACCCCAAAGGGTCTGCAAAGGGCTTTGACTATCTTCCAGGACAAATGTCAATTCCTGGGATTAAGTTTAAACTCTGATAAGTTAAAAGAAAAACGTGGTATTTAACCCCCTTTTTACTAAACGTAAGCCAATGGTGCTGAGTGTATGTGATTCTCATTGAGCAGGGACCCCATTTCGATTATCTACGGGTGCCTTTCCAGGAAACTAGAGGATGGAAAGCACAGTTGGTAAAGTCTGTCTTTTTTCTGTCAACATGGGAGGAGGGCCATTTAACCGGCAATGGATCTGTAACAAAAGCAAGCCCTAGCGGGATCAATGTATGGTGCTGAATTATGGGGGTGCTCAGACGTTGGTAGGATGAATATCTATGAAAGTATCTTTAAAAAAAAAAAATCTGCTACTACCAATCAATGCCCCTTCCTCTTTGGTGCTCCTAGAACTCGAGTGTGTGCCCATATACTCTCAGATAATTCTCAAACCTGTTTTATACGGGCTTAGCAAGGCATAAAATATGTGGTATTGCATCGCAGTTTGCGATACAATACAGCTTATTTGCTTTATATTTCAATAATCAAGTCGCACTAACTGCAACATGATTTACAGAGCAAAGATCATAAGTACAGTTTGCCTGGCCTGTGCGTGGAGTGCACAGTGCACAGGCGAGGCAGAGGGCCAGGCTCCCAGGCTATGCTGATACATTGCATCAATGTGTGCGCTGAGGCAATGTCCCTTCCTGTGGCAATCCCAGCAGCACCAGCGCATGGAGAACAAGGTAAATGCATCTCCGTTTACAGACCCCATGATCGCAAACTCCGCTGTCTACATTTCACAATAGAACCCCCCTCCCCCGACCCATGTCCATGTCTTGGTGGGGGGATGCAGCAGAGCATGTATTTGTGGAGCCTCTGCTCCCCACCCTCAGCGCAGAGTAAACAGTGCAGATTTATAGACCAGCTATTTCCCCTGAGGCCGAGAGTGAACACAGGAGGTGCCTGAGCAGAAAGGGGTGGGGAGCAGGCGGACACCTACAAGCGGTTCGTGCCATACATTAGACAAGTGCTGATGTGAGAAGCAGCTACCGAGATTGGTAAAGTAGCTCACTGGGTTAGCGTACCTGCTACTGAGCTATCCATGTGACTTGACAGGTTGATAGTTCAGCTTCTTTCCCAGAGAGGAGGCCGAGGTCACAACTCATTGGTAAGATCCATGGGGTGCCTTCGTAATGCGCATGGGACTGCAATGATTTACTGCCAATCCGCACTTCAAAAAACACTTACAAAACCTTGAGCCTGCATGCTGTGTACGGGGTTCGGGGCTCGCACAGCCCAGCACTGATAACACAGCCTGCATCCATATTGCCTTCTAATTTTCTTTGAAGAGCAGGACTGCAGTGATTGTGGAATCTGATAAAATGAGGAGCCTGGAATTATCATTAGACTCATCATTAGAATCAATAGAGAATCATTAGTACCCATTGATAGAGAACCATTATTCATTGTTACCCAGTTCTTATGTTACCCAGTAAGAATGATTGCATCATGTTTAGCTATCCACTGTACATTGCAGAAGTAGCATCATTATAGTATCCATATATTAGACTGCCACTTTGTTTTGCCACTTTGCCATTTGCAATAGAATGACACTTGCACATATTTGGAGTGCCATGTAGTGCTTTAGAGACACGGTATATTTGCATCATTTGTATTATGCATTAGAAATAGCACTTCGGCTGAGAGAGAAACGTATTGTTTGCAGGAGAGCAGAACGAATGAGGCCTGGAAATGACACAGTGCATATTTGAAAATGACATGAAGAGCCATTTAGAATGGCATTGTTATGCTTTGTAGTTACACATTTAGAGATATGTTTGACACGTATGTATGTATGTTGAGTGTGTACTTAGAATGAGTTTGCATTATGTAGCGCTTGCATTGTGAGAGAATAGTGTAAACACTAGGAAGCATTTAGCACAAGGCCTATGAGCCATTTCTGATGGAGACACACAGAAGTTGCCTGCGCCACTGGGCTCAGGGCGAAGATTGTTAATGAACACTGTGAAAGAAGGAATTTGTAAACATTTGCTTGGCAGACACAGATAACAAACCCTTGTCCGAGCGGGGAGAGGGAAGGAGGCTTATCAGCATCAGCATGATTGACTGGTGTTCGCAGAGACAAAGGTGGGAGGGAGCGCGACATGCAGTGGGTAGAGAGGAGAGAGAAGCCTTTTCACACAAGGAGTTGCTTTGAAAACGGGGACTAAGAGAGCATTTCGTGATGCCAACAGTGAAATAGATGGAATAGATGTTATTTTACAGGGACCGCACACAGATGGCCATGAAAGAGATATGATGTCCAATGTCACTTTGACACACTTTGACACAGCACATGCAGAGACAATAATATAACACAGACTGGCAGGCATTTTGTTAAACGCTGACAGACAGACATTCTTAGACTTATAGAATGTAAGTAACCATAGGGATGTGTGCGTCATTTGAAGAGTATAACCCAGGGAGAGAGGGGACTGTTTAGAGAGAGAGTTGCTGAGATGTGGCTGGGAGTTGCTGTTGGTGATGGTGCGAGATGCGATGAGAGAGAAGTGTCTTGGTGCAGCAGAATCCGTTGGCTTTGATGAGATCGAGAGCTTGGCAGTTGGCAGTTACCGGATCTTGAGACCTGCCACTGACTGACTGATTGCAGAGTCGTGCATAGAGGAGAGACCTGGCAAAAACAGAGCTGGAGACCAAGGGAAGCAAATGGGAAGTATGGTTATTGGCCTAGACTGACTGATTGATTAGAACAGACACTCAAATAAGGGGTTTGATAGAAGGGGAAATCAGACAGGGATTGTTTAGGGAGAGAGAGTGAAGGATTGGTGTGGATTTGCCCATGAAGGAGATGTATGCTGACGCTTGTATTTAGACTGCATTTGCATTACAGGCTTGCATGAGAATCCTGTAAGGCTTATAGTTATTGCATGGTAGATTTGCTTTGCACCAGAAGTATGAAAGGTGCAAATTAGACATAGTTTTAGGATTGTCTGCATTAGGATTGCCTGCATTATTATGCTTTGCATTCTGTGTGATCATAAATAAATGTATTCCGCTGTTATAATTGAATCGATTCATGTGTTTTCTTTGTGTCTTATGTTATTTGTATCCACAGTAGTAAGATAGGAGTAACACAGTGCACATCGGGCCTGAGATGTGAATGCAGCAGGGGGGGTATAGTGATCCATAACCCCCTAGGGGATTGTCAAAGATTGTCTGAGACCGGAGCATGCTTGCTCAGGGGGGGGGCAAGACGATGGTTAGGGATCTGGTTTTCCAGACTGACATGGTCTGCTGCCAGACAGCACTTTAAATAACATTTAGAAGGTCTTATACATGCATGCAATCCTGCCTACATTTGAAAATCAAAAACCATTAGATTTGTGCGGCTCACAGCATCTATAATTACTATAAACTCTTTCCTTGACTCACTGCTTAACAACAATTACTTTTAAGGTTTGCCAATAGTACACTCAATACTTAACGCCATGTGACAAATAAATACTGTGATCTGCTCATTGATTAACCCATGCGTTCTGCTTATTTATATGCGGTGTGGAGAAAATGGTAATTTCGGCATGAATGTAATGTATACCAACTAAAAACGGATCATGAAAATGAGACAGTTTGAAATTTCTTCTCTTGTAATTAAGACACACTTGGGTACTCAACTGGTGCTTTATTTGGGCTGTGATACAAACAGCCAATGCCTACTCAGTTCTGATCACGATTAACAAACTGGTGTTCATTCTTAAAATGCACTGGTCGGGGCTCTGACATTTGATGACTGAACATCATTGTGTACCCTTTCTCTCTTGCGCATCCTCTGATTACTGCTGAGTGAAGACGTAAACTGCTTTTATTGCTGGCCTTGATAATCCCAGAGGCTTCATGCTCCTTCCCAGAGACCCAGAGAAAAGCATGAAAACACAGAGGCTCTGAGACTATCCTAGAAGTTAGGCAGGTCTGCCTGCAGGCTGTGGTATCAGTGTGGGATTGTGTGCTATCAAGTGTCTGTGAACAACCTTTCTCCTGCCCGATGATTGGCAGAAGACATATTATTCCCAGCCGTTTGCTAGCAGTCAGCCCTGCACTGATAGCACAACCTGCAGGCTTCAGGCCTTAGGTCATGCTGAGGATGTGTCACGGCTTGTGCAAGCCCATTTCAACATGATGTTTGGTAGCCTCTCTGCCTGGAGCTGGGAAAAAGTCTGACGCACCCGGGGGTGCAAACAAAAAAATACAACCAGAGGGTTAATAGCTGCAGATTGTCACGATACTGCCATTCAACAGGTCATTGAATCACTAATCTTCAACCAAAAACCTATGAATCCTCCTTTATCAGAAATGGTCTATTTTAGAGGCAACAAGGTGATAACACTTCTAGATACTACATAGGCCCGGGGAAGGTGACGGGCTCTAGCAAATGCAGCTTGTAATGTGTGCGCACGCAAAGTGCGCATTTAAAGTACGGAATAAATGAGTATGTTGCTGTGTCATAAGATTCATAACTTGATGGGGGACACCTTGCGGATCAGGGCCTTTTCAACTGAAAAGGTTGAAAGGCCTGGATGCTGCACCTGGACTGCAGGAATTTGCTGCTGTCCTGCTCTTCCAAGAGCATCTAGGAGGCCTTTGCCTGTATGCTATATGTGTGCTATCACGTTTCTGAAAATATTATTTCTCCCGCCCGTTGGTTGGCAGGAAATATATTATTCCTGCCATTTGCAGTTGGCCCGCTCTAGTAACAATCTACAGGCATGAAGCTTCTACATGTTGGTTGAATGCCCACGTGATAATGCATGGTGCCTGTGCTTCATGGATAAAAAGGCCTGGCAATTACTGCTGCAAAACATTTCATTGTTAGGCGCAACTGCATCTTATTTAGGCAATTGCAGCATTGCAATTAACTGCTCATTCCTTTGAAAATAGATATATAAAATTGCTAATCATGTAAGTTGGGTTGCTAATCAAATTTCTTTTTTGTAGCAATTTCTGCTAATCAATTTTGCAAAACTAATTTATGCCTTGCTTAGAGTCTGGAACACCAACGGTCTAGAGGAATATTGTAATGTGTTGTCACAGATCATGCGCCCAAGCGGAAGTTAAGAGCTAAAAATGGTTCAAGAATGTAAAATCAGTACTTATCTATTTAGATAGGAATGGTCTTTGGAACAACCCGCAGGACTATTTGCCAGGGAACATAAAGCACCTGAAACTTTGTATGATAACGAGAGCTTGTGAGAAATTAATTGATGAAGCCTCTAAATTGAAAGTTGGCCAAGGATATTTGGAAAACAGAATATAGCGGGGCTTCAAATTTTATTCCCGTCCCTTCGAGAGATCATTATATTTGAACTTTAGATTAGGTATATTGCCAGTAGTGTCTTTTATTGCCCAATGGAGCAATGGCACAACTGCAAAATGCCCCTTTTGTGGAGCACCTAAAGAAACCTTGTACCATGTTACACTTATATGTGGGAAAACCTGTCGCTGGTTGTACCTGATGGTACCTGAGCCCAGTTTTAAAGTCTTCTAGTATTTCTCATTCAGCATCTGTTTTGTTATTTTTAAGCAGTGCCTGCTTTTAATTGTTGTTTTTGCAACTGCTCTCTATATCTCCAAAGTATGGCTCCAGAGGAACAAAGCCACAAAACAAGCAGTTTTAAAACCTAGGGCTAACGGGTAATACAGAATCGAAGAATGTTTTTTGCCTGATTTGTAGTTGTGTGATTCCTAATTTTAATATGGAATGTTTTATGAATCTTCTCATTTATTCCTGCTGGCAAATGTTCTCGTTATTTCTTAATTAAAATGTTGTATATGTGTTAAAGCTTCAAGGTAAAACATTGAATAAAAGCATGATAAACGAACAGTGATTTCAAATAAAGCAAAGAACAAAGGTGGAAATTGTGTAACTTAACTCCAGACAAATCCCTGGAAAACACATTCAGTGCCTTGCAGCTGAAATATCTATGCGATGGTAGTCATTATCAACACAATTCCTGCTTAAAAGGTATGCATAATGTAGACTGCTTTTTTTTTAAACCTTTATGACATTTTCTTTGCATAAAAAATCAAAAACTGCTGTAGCACCAGGCCTGCAGAAACTTCTGTGAAGGATGAACAGAGGTCAGTATAAGACTGGAATTGTCCGCGGGAACAGCTGTGCTTTTCTGTAAGCGGCGCAGGCATTTCGTGATCGCTGACATCACTTAGAACTATGGGAAAATCCCCCTTTTTATGGCAGACTTTGAAATGGGTCTCCCAAGTGTTGAGCAATAAGCAGGGCAGTGTGCTTCGGAAGAGCCTGCCGCGATCATGTTAGCAACAAGGAGAATCCCGCCCTTGCGGGGGAAAGTTGGGTGGGGAAGGTAGCGACAGTGCAAAGTATTAACCTGTACAATTTGCTCGAACGCAGCTGAAAAAGTGCGGCAAGATGGTGCGGCCTGTGTACCAAGCCGTGTTGGCACCACACAATGAAAACCATTCTGTTAACTTACAGTTATGAAAATGACCTACTTCGCAGGACTATGGATTCCGCAGAGCTTGGTGTGCCCAGAGCCAAAAGGAGAGGGGCACGGCAGCAGTAAAGCGCCACGTTGCTGCGTCACACACATTCGTGAAGAACCTGCATCACTTCCCAAATATTCCCTAGAGAAATGCCATTATCTATTTAATAAAAATGTAGTGAAACAAAAAGCCTTACTCCCTTCGAATCTCAAAACCAAAGTAAAAGGAAATGTCTACCTTGAGCAAACACAAGCAGACTCCACAGTCAATCAAATCATAGTGACATCACTAATACACTGCACAGCACATCCAATCAAGTACTAGTATTTACATCAAAAAACACTAAACCATCACCCACATGTAAGTACACCCACAAGTAAGTATGTGGACATTTTCAGAGACATTTTTCCACAAAACATATCTATAACAGTAAGTTGTCTATTTTGAACACAAAATAAATACAAATATATCACAAAATTTAAAAGCACTATTATATATTTTAATAAAAAAGCTAAAATAACTTTTTAGAAACATTAACATATAGTGGCCGCAATTTTGGAAGTAAAAATGGCTGCCAATTTCAACACACAATACAAATGCAGGTAAAGAGTGCAGAAGGGATGCAGTGATAGTTGGGAAATCGGAAAGATTTGAAATGGGCATTAAACGGGTGGACACATGGCCAAACAACACGAAAAGCCTATGTATCCATCCTCGTATGCCATCTCCACTGGAAAGCATTGCAAAGCCTCAATCACAACTCCTATTTGAACCAATTATGTTAAAACTCTTCTTTTAATGACAATAGTTGTGGCTTAAATGTAGCGCTTTCAGCATCACCTAGTAGCCAAAACTAAACAAATCATTATCCAACACACTGAGATACATGAAGGCACCACTACAAAAGAGGCCCACCCATGCCACCTCGACAAAAGCCCTGAACCCTATAGAAGGTCCTATCCATGCCCTTATTAAAAACCCAAATCCAGACCCACTTGACAAGGGCATATGATTCAGCTCCCTGATTCTAAACAGCCCAAGCTATATGCTTTGCAAGGTCTCATTACCCCTCTCCAAAGTAACATCCAAACCCTCTCTGTCAAGGTCCACACCTGTCCCACTTATAAAACCACATACAAAACCTATAAGGCATAGTTTTATCCTAAGGCTCCTTTACAAAGCCCCACACAAAAAGCCTCTGAAAAGTTATGATCCTAGTGTCTTCTACAAAGCACCACCCAGATCACCTATACAAATGTTAAATCCTGCCCCCACTCTGCAAAGCCCCGTCCAAAAGCACTATGGTAAGGTCCAGTACAGTTGCCTTCTCTACAAAGCACCATCTGAAACTGTTTTGCAAAGATCTAAAAGTGATGACCTCTCTATAAGCTCCATCCAAATCACCTCTAAGTACAATCCTGCTATATTCTCTGCAAAGCACCATCGAAAAGCAATGGCAAAATCCAATTCTGCCCCCCTTACACTGCACCTTCCAGAACATCTCTAACAAGTGGTCATGTATACCCCTCTACTACAAAGCTCTATCCATCTACCCTTCCACAAATTTGACTCCTACACCTTGCCAACACTCAAAACCACCTCTACAAAGCCACATGCCCCTTTGTTGGAGGTAGTTACCATTCTTCTCTACAATGACCATCCTGACCCTCTTTTATAAACACCAAGTGCCCCGTTTCCAAAGCTCCACACAGATGCTACACTTTCACATTTCAACTTACAAACCTGTTCCTGGTCCTGTGGAGACTGCTCTTTACAGAACCCAAACCCAAAATATAACATGATTTACTGCAATTTGCCTCTCTGCACACAATCATAAGAGATCTGCCCCTCTGTGCAGGGAAAATCCACCACTCTGTACAGGACCAGAAAGAAGTATATGCTGAAACATGTCCCTCTCTCTGTACAGGCCAAATAGCATCCATCCCACACTTCTGCTGCACACGACAAATCTCTGAATACCCACTCTGGGCAGTGGTATCACATCCCACTCTCTGCAGAGTGAATACCAAACACTGTTTTTTTGTAAGGTACACCTGTTCCCTGGTCAAATACCCCCTGCTGTGCAAGACAACAAATCCCATACTTCCCTGGCACTCTGTACAGGACAAATACCTAAGTTAGCACTCTCTGGGGCGTGGCTTGCAGCCATGCAGTAATGCACCTGAATCTCAGTGCCCCCCGAATAGAACCTTAAATACAATCCAAATATCGGTCCGATTTGAGCTGAAACCCTGCGACACACTGTCAGAACGCGGCAGGAGCAGCTGTCCTGAAAACCGCGGCGTGAAGAAGGAGCCCAGCATACGGCAGCCTTAAGTGCGGACACGGAGAGAGGCACAATTAAGATGGTGGACCAGGTCTGACTAGCCCGCAGAGAACGCTGTGCGAGGCATGGCAGCAAGAGGCAGCAAAAAGAACTGGGGAGGAAGATAGGGAGCGAGGTGGGAGCCGGCAGTGCCGGAGGTGTGTGTCCCTGAGCAGAAGGGTGATGCGGACTGCGTCAGAGGAGACGGCCACCTGCAGCAACAAGGGAGAGGGCAGGTGAGCTTCAATAAGCATACCCTGTAGCCCGGTGCAGGACAAAATGTGGAAGTAAGGCCTGAAGGTGGAAACGGGCCCACAAGTACCTTATGAGCAGCACCCCTCTCACCCCCCCAGCAACAAGAACAACGGCCTTTAACAATCCCGTAGAGCTTGTGGAGCTTGTGGGTGGATCGGGCTGTAGTGTACAGCCCAGGGAGCACATTAAACACTACAGCTCCCCAAACGTTACTCTGGGCACAAGGGCAATACTAACACAGGGCACCTTACCGAGCCCAGTGGTGAACTCCTTGATGCACAGTGTGAGGAGGTGATGCAAACCCATGCAGTGCAGACAGGGTGAGAACAGCGCTGCACAATCTACGGGCCAAGGAAGGTGCATAACACACAGAGAATAGGCGCTGTGGGGGTGCATTGCAGGCAACAAACCCCTCCCTCTGAAGAAGCAGATTTAAGGGGAGGAAGACCTGGCGCAGCACCCTGGGTCGCAACCGTGGGGCCCAACAATGTGGCCTGAGACCACCTGGGTGGAAGAACCCACTACCCCGGACTGCACAATCCATCAGACTGGGGATGCAGAACCAGATCACCCGACTGGACAGCACACTACGAACATTGGCGCTGAGGTCAGCTAAATACCTATGCCACTTCCAGGAGAGCTTAAACAAGTCTGGCTAGGCCGCTCCCTGCCCGCTACAGCGACAGCCACCGGTGCAGCTGCGGAACCCAACAGGAGATTGCAATATGCCAGACAAACAGCATGGGGGCAAAGCCAAACAGACCAGTATGGGATCTTATGCTCACAAGGGTGAAAACGGCCCGCGCACTTCTGCAGACCCAGGCGCAATGAGGCCAGATCAGCAGATGATGCAAGAGGATGACCCTATCCTAGAGGCGATGGCAGCACTGAAATCCGCGCTCGAGCACAAAATGGACGCACTCATTGTAGACGTCGGCCTGCTGCGCCAGGACGAGAGGACCCTGGCAGACAGAATGGGCACAGCTGAACAGCAGGTTCAGGACAATACCAACAGCATTGCCAGCATCCAATCCCAAATTTCAAACATGCTCAGAAGAATACAAACCTTGGAGCACAGAGTTGAAGATACGGAAGGGAGGGCTCGAAGAAACAATATACGCATAATTGGCCTACCAGAGGGAGAAGAGGGCAGAGATACCACAAACTACATAGAAAACCTGCTACTGTAGGAGGTTGGAGCAGGCACACTGTTGCAGTGCTTTACAGTGGAAAGAGCCCATAGATCCTTGATCAAAAGGCCCCCTCGAGGCATGCCCCCTCGAGGCATCCCACCGAGGCCCATGATAGCCAAACTCATGAACTTTAAAGACCGAGAAAAGTTCCTCACTTTCTCAAGAGAAGGCAGTGCAATTATCAGGAATTCCTCAAAGCTAGCAATTTACCCAGACTACACGGCACTTGTACAAAAGCAGAGAGCGCTGTTTGGCCAGACGAAGGAGCGTCTCAGGAAAGCGAATTTACGATACATGCTATTACACCCTGCCAAACCAAACTAAAAGTGTTACATAATGGATGTTCCTACTTCTTCGATAACACTGCTGAAGCCCACTCCTGACTGGATCAGCAGGATATACCTCAACTGGTGGCCAGGAACAATAACAACGACAACGCACCTGCATAACTAATCAAGATGACATGTACCGGGAGACCTCAAGAGGAATGTTAACCTTCACTAAGGATGTGGAACCAAGACTGACATGATCAATAAGCAGGAGACAGCTAAAGAGAACTCCCACGGCTGCCCGACAGTTGCTACGGTGGGCACTCCCAGGACGTTTGGAGAAGATGCCAGTTGCGAGGCATTGCGCCATTTCCAGGAAACTGCAGCTGAGCAAGAGAAGCAGAGGAGCCTGAGCAGGGGGAGGGTGGCTGGGCAGTTGTTTAAAGTTCAAGTTCATTAGTTGACAGTTGAAGCTGAGGCAGGTGAACACATCATTCACAAGGAACAAACTAAGGGCGCACAGGATAAAACTGTACACAAAATGAGAACGGCAGAACCCCACATGAAATCCAAGAAGCGGGTAAAACCCTCTTGGCCTCCCCCGCTGAACATTCCAGGAAGAAGCAGAGACAAAACCTGGAGTTATGGGTCAGAAGCCGAGGACCCCAGAGGAAACGAGAATGACAGTGAACACGAGGGAGCAAATAGGCACATGGGAAGGGACAGGCCCCACAAAGAACTGCAGTGATAAGTCCTGAAGGTATATATATATATATAGTCACATAGAATGTACAGGACTGAACAACTGCGTAAAAAGACTAAGAGTGTACACATGGTTAAAGAGAATGAAAGTGAAAGTAGCACTTCTGCAAGATATGCACCTGATTAAGTAAAAACAGTCCAAGATCGCAAGAAAATGGGGGGTTAAAGTAGACGAATCAACCTAATCCACCTATGCCAGAGGTGTTCGGACGTGGATAGTCCCCAACGTCCCCTTCCCACTCATAACTGTTGAAAGAGACAAAGAAGGAAGGCTTGTTATAGTACATGAATTACTAGAGAATAGATAAGTGTGCTTAGTGAACACATATGCACCGAACCACGACGGCCACCAGGTTTATTTAGGACACTTGCCCTTCAACTCTCACCATAAAGAGGCGCGACACACATCTGGGGCGGGGACTTTAATTGCACACTCAATCCGTTATTAGACAGGCCGGACACCAAATTTAGGAAACCAGCCCCACTTGCAAAAGCCTTAATAATACTCCCAAGTCAACTGGGTTTGGCGGATGTCTTGAGGGAAAAACACGAGGGCCATGGCTACTCCCACTACAGCACTCCACAGGGCACACACACACACACACAGATAGATTATGTCTTCACCAAGACAGAAACCCTAAGTGAGTTTACAGAAATAGGATTTAAGGCACGGATCCTTTCGGACCATGCCCCGCAAGTGGTGGTATGAATGCATACAACCATTGGGGCCCCTACGCTAACATGGTGGCTGCGGGCAGAAGCACTATTGGAAAGGGAATTCGAAGACCACATGCAGGTGGCCATAGAAGAATACTTTCAACGCAACACAGGGAGGCCATCCCCTCTGTGGGATGGCTTTAAAGTAGTGATCAGGGGCGTAGCGATGGGGAAAATGGGGAGGGTCTCAAGAAGAGCATGCTAAGGGAATTATCTGACATAGAAAAGCACATAGCGGAAGCTGAGCAGGAAAACGGACTAACAGGGGTAGAACCAGCTGGACTAAGCACTAGGTTGCAATGTATTGCTCTTTGGGAGAAATGAGGGAAACTAGATTATGGGAAATATATACAGAAACTGCATGCTGAGGGCGATAAGCCAGGCAGACTACTTGCTTAGATGGTAGAAGGTAGACTTAGACACGCCAGATTGGGGCAGGGTAGCTGGAATGCAGCAGGCCCTCATGACTTTACGTCCTGGCAATATGCCATTTATTTTCCAGAGCATAGCGCTCAATGCTTTTTGAACCATCTATTGACGCTTCTACAACACTTGCCAGTGATTAGAGACTCATTGCAAATTTCCCTTCAAGGCTCAAAAGCCAAGACTTTATTTGTGCAATATAGAACTTTTTCGTGTGCCTTGAGAAGGACCTGTATGTTCAAAATTTGTGTCTGCACTACTGGTCTCTTAATTAACACAATTAAAAATGTCTTTATCAACTGATCTTGCATTTTAGTTCTGAACTTCTATTGTCAGATGTTAGCGCGTGTTTAGGGATCCATTGTGTTTTTCTCAGACTACTTGCTTGGTTAACTAAGCAAGAGGTATGAAGGGACCCGATTAATGCAATACGAAATTGGAAAGGGTAAATTGTCAGAACCCAAGAGGATATTAACCAAGTCTTCTCTCATTTCTATAATGAACTGTATTACCCAAACCTGAGCACGGAAGACAGGGATATACACGAGGCTCTAACCGAAGAACAGGTAGCAGTTCTAGATGCCCCACTAACAATAGAGGAACTGGAAACAGTAATCGTAGACCTCCCAATGGCCAAGACCCTGGGTCCGGACGGACTACCGGAGGAGTTTTATAATAAATATAAAGCCATAATAGCACCCAAACTACTCGAGGCCTATGAAGAAGCATATGCACAGGGCCAACTACGGACAGTACACGAGAGTCATTAATAATACCCATTCTGAAACCAGGGAAGCAATCCATTGACTGCGGATCATACAGACCACTTTTTATGATCAACCAAGATAGCAAGATCCTCACGGCAGCCCTACAGATTGAAACAGGTTAAACATACTCTTGTACACTCTGACCAAACGGGATACGTCCCAGGCCGTGACACTACGTGGAATCTGAGAAGACTACACCACGTCATACACCAAACCAGCCATAGATAAAGGAGAAAGTGTGGTTGCTTCCCTAGATGTGGTAAAAGCTTTTGATTCAGTACGCTGGGACTGGCTGCTGCACATACTGGAACACTTTGGGATGGGTATGAGTTTTCTGAAGTGGATCACGCTGATATATACGAAACCCAAGGCTAGGGTCAAGACTGGCAGACATGTCTCGGCAGAATGGGAAATATACAGGAGGCACGAAGCAAGGCTGCACGCTGTCATAAATGCTTTATATACTGGCCTTGAAGCCACTGGCAGCCTTCCTCAGGAAGGAATATGTTAGCGCAGGAATAAGCATAGACAACACCACTCACCTAATTTCGCTATATGCTGATGACATGCCAATGATATGTCAATAATCCGGAAGATAACCTGCCACACTTATTAGATGTTATAACAGAATTTGCCAAACTATCGGGCATATGTATCAACAAGGACAAATCCTCCTTGTTTCCTCTGGCGGTACTTAAAGAATGAAATATGGACCAGCTGCCTAACCTGTGCTTGAAATGGACGCGGACCTCCTTCTGCTACCTGGGGATCGATATACACCATGACCCAGCAGCATCACAAATAGGCAACACACTAGTGGCACTTCAGACCGTCACTAATTCTATGACCTACAGGAAGACGCTGCCCCTGGGGATGACGGGCAGGGCAGCCCTGCTGCAAATGATAGTACTCCCCGCCTCCTATATCATTTTACCAACATACCCTAAAACATACCCAGAGAATTCTTTAGGCAACTAAACACAATAATAGAATTCCTGTGGGGAGGGGGCAGGATCAGAGTATCCCTAGGCATACTGCAGAGAGACTACGACCAGGGTGGGATCAAACTACTGCATTTCGAGCTGTATTACCTGGCAGGGCAACTGCAGTTTGTAGCGCACTGGCTGGGAGACAAGCCTTCCCCAGACACACTACTCCTACAACGCACAATATGCCACTTCTATCTAAAAGAGATCATATAGATGAAAAAGTCTCTGCACAAAATCTCCCCTTACTACTCCCCACAATGGGCCAAACCCTATGGCAGAGAGCATGGAAGATCCTGAAAAACCCAGAACCCTGCTCAGTACATGTCCCTTTAGCGGGGCTTGTTGATAACCTACCGGAAATGCTAATACATACCCAAGGCACTAGGAAGCCAAACGAATAGCTCAAGTATGAGACCTATGGAAAGAAGGGCAGTGGATGGAGTTCCATAGCCTAATGGAAGAGAGCAATATACACAAAGGCCAATTCCTAATATACAAAAATATGGTGAAGACGATGAATAAAAGATGCTCGGGACTCAAAACTGGAGGAGAAATGAACGAAGTGCTGGACGCATACGCATGGTACGATGTGACGGAAGGAGGGTATACTGTGTCCAGACTGTACTAATTGCTTTTGCATAATCAGAACACCACAGAATTGCCCGCACGTGGGAAATGGGAATCTAAACTTGGGAAAACACTTACAGATGCAGAATAGGGAAGTGCCTTGCTGTACATTAAAAAGGTCTCCAGAAACGCCAGATTCCTACTAACTCAAGTATAGAGATGCCTTCCCTCTTATCAAGAAACCCACAGCTGATCCTTCTTGTCCAGCTAACTATCACCTAATTTCCATTACTCCCTTTCTGGGCAAACTCCTGGAAAAGTTGGCCATCTCTCAGCTTAACCTTCATTCCAATTCTGTTGGCTGTCTCCATGACCACCAGTCTGGCTTCAGAGCTGCCAGAAGCACAGAAATGGCTCTCCTGAACATCCATGAAGATCTGCTCTCCAACCTTGACTCTAACATTCCCTCTGTCCTCATCCGCCTCGATCTCTCTTCTGCCTTTGACACAATCAACCATACCATCCTGCTCAACCTTCTCCGTGAACACCTGTGTATCACTGATCAGGCTCTGGCCTGGCTGACCTCTTTCCTCTCTGATCAACCCTCCCAGGTCCAACTTGGGTCCTTCCTATCATCTATCTTCCTCTCTACCTGTGGTGTTCCCCAGGGGTCTAACCTCTCGCCCTGGCTTTTCAACCAATACCTGGCAACTCTCGGCCACTGCATTGCCATTTTCTGCTCATATTTCTAGTGCTACGCTGATGACACTCAACTTTCAGGCTGCCCTCGGCCACCTCCTCTCCCTCTCTCACCTCTGATTGCCTAACTGCCATTCAAGATTGGTGTGCCACCAATGATCTTTGTCTGAACGGCAGCAAGACAGAGATCCTCCTCATCGAAACACCTTCACCATCCTTTCCTCTCACTCTCTGGCCGGCTTCCCTTGGCCCTCCTCCTACCCCCGACCTGCGAGGCTAAGAACCTCGGGGTCATCTTTGATTCCACCCTTTCCTTCTCCGCCCACATCTCTGAGGTCTCTAAAAAGTCAAACTTCCTACTGCACCTCCTCAGAGGTACTCTTCCTTTCCTCTCCTTCCCCAAGAAGCTCATGGTATCCCAAGCTCTGGTTCTCTCTCGGTTGGACTATTGTAACAGCCTCTTTCTAAATCTACCTGCCTCTACTCTCCGCCCTCTGCAACTCATCCAGAACAGGACTGTGAGACTTGTCCTTGGCCTCAAACCCTGGGATCATATTTCTCCAGCTCTGAAATCTCTCCATTGGCTCCCAGTGGATGCAAGGATTATATTCAAAACCCTCTGCATTGTCCACAAGGCTTTCTGGATTCTGCGTCCAAAATACCTTCAGCTATCCCTCTGCAAATACCTCCCCTCTCAAGCTCTTCACTCCTCTACCTCTAACTCCCTCAGGGTCAGTCGTTTTTCAAAGAAACGAGCTGGGGTAGATCTCGGTCTTCGGCTGGGGCCTCCCTCTGGAACAGCCTCCCTGCCACTCTAAAACTTGAGAACCATCTTGTCATGATGCCTACCTCCAAGGAGCCAGGTCCGACCCAGCAACCCCAGAGGCAGGCATCATTTCCCCCAGGGGAGTGCCAGCGGGCCCAAGCTGGGGCCCTTTGGACGCAGTCCTGGCGCCTTAGGCGCCAGGCTCATGTTGGACCTCTGTCCTGGCGCCTTAGGCGCCAGGCTCATAAAGCTAGACATGTGCTCAAGTGTTTTAATGTGCACTTACCTGATGCGGACCATGCTGCCACATCCAGGCCCTCTTGAGGCCTGAATAGGAACTACTTTACCTGTGGGACTACTTTCCACCCGGGTGTGGTCGGGGAAGGATACATACCTGATCGGAGGAAGGATACACACTTGGAACTTCTTCCAAAGCTATTTAAACCACACCCGATCAGCAACTCACGCTTCGCGTTGTTCTGCTCCTTGCAGCTGGACGCTCACCGTGTCAGCTCCTGCATCTGGACTTCAGCCACGCCTGTCAGCATCCAGGGTCACCTGCAAAGGGAGACAAGAGACCTACCAGCTAATCTGCACCACAGAGACATCACCGACGATCCTGAAAGGGAAGACATCATTTTTAAAAGCATTTCGTTACGATCGCTGCAGCGCTGCATTTCACTCACCTTTCCTGGGTTCCTCCATCTTCAGCAGCGATCATCCGGATACACAGCCACTTCCCAGAGCCCAGAGAAAAAGACAGGAATAAGAGGTGAGAGAAGGAAGGGAATAGGAAAAGCTCAGTTTCCTTCTAAGACTTACCTGTTGGGTCATTCCCATTTCATTTCGGGTCTTGCTGCTTCCAAGCAGGACCCCGGCCCCTATGGGGAAAAAAGACAAAGGCCCTCATTACGACCCTGGCGGAAAGTGACTGACCGGACCGCCACAGCGTAAATAGCGTTTCCGCCATTGCAAGAAGGAGCAAAGTGCGGCCCATTCCGACCCATCGGGCACGAGCACCACGGAATGGCGGAAGTGCAAAGTCCGCGATGGCGGAAATGACCCCAAAACGGCCCACACCGCCGCCGTACGGCGCCCTAGGTGCAATACCGCCACCCATCACAGCGGACACCGCAGTGTGCGCCTACCGTAAAGTACGGTGACCGGAAATATACGGAAACGGAAGTTAAAACACGGGCCCGGAACGGGAAACAACCCGCCGTACACCTATAAAACCACTAAAACCACACAACCACTAAAATCACCACCCTGAGACACAACCCAACCCGTCATCCACCCTAGCGAAACCAAGAAAAATGGGAAAAGTAGCGAAGAAAGTGTGCGACCGCAAGCGGCAGGTCCACTTCTCCCGTGAGGAACTCACCGTGCTAACAGAGACCCTCCAGGAGAATGCTGCCGTCGTCTTCTCCACGCAAATGACCAGGACGGCACTCGCAAACAAGAAGGCCATATGGGCTCTGGTGGCACAGCGGGTAAGTGCGGTGGGGACCGCACCCCGCACCCCACAGCAATGCCGCAAGCGATGGGACGACCTGCGGATACGCGTCCGCAGCATACTCTCTGCCAACCGCAACATTGCCACAGCCACCGGGGGAGGGTCGGAATCACCAATCAAGCTGACCCCCTGGGAAGAAATCTGTGCCTCCACCATCGGAATGGAGAGCATAGAGGGAGTCGGAGGGATGGAGAAAGGAGTGCAGACATCCGAAGATTCAGGTAGGTGGGCCTAATGAAACAATGCTAAATCCACAAAGTCCATCCATTCGAAGCACCATGTGTCCCCATAGTGCAACAGAAACACATGTCCAGGAGAACGTCCACACACATTGGCCTGATAGCGCACGTTAAAACCCACAATAAATACATAAATAATTAAAAACCCCTAAAACACGCACTACACGTGCAGCAGGCACACCCTAACTGCAGGCTGCCAAACAACTGCACCCTCACTCCACACACATATGGAAGCACCTCCAAGGCCCCGACCCAAATCACCCTCAGGTACCACCCCAATGCATGTGATACATTGCCATTCCAATTCCCACAGACCCACCAATAACCCTCGCCCTCCTTTACTCCACCACAGGGTCCGATCCAAACGACGAGCTGCAGGACACCCCTACCAGCACACCTGCAAAGAGGGCCAAGACCGACGGCCAAAGACCCTCCACCTCAGCTGCACGCATCAAGACACGGCAGCAGCACAAATCAGGTGGCAGCACACAGGAGGGAACATCAACAGGCACCCCAGCAGCCAGCATGGCCACAACACCACCACCACAGGTCCCCCCAACGGATGCCACAGAAGGCACTGCCTCCGGTGGCAGCAGCACCATAGGTGACACCCCATTGATGGCAGCATGCTCCGACACAGAAGACGGGGATGTCGAAGTCAGATCCATCCATGACCTGTCCCAATCCCCCTGTCTGTTCCATCCCGTACTACATGAGGATACCACGCAGGGGCACCCACAAGACGACGACTGGCCATCCCCCACAAGCCCTGTGGCAGGGCAACATGAGGACAACAGCCCCTCTGTGACACCCCCGCAAATGGCCATGGCCCAGCAGAGGCAACAGTCCCTCGACCAGTTAATCGTGCAACAGCAGCAACTGGCCACGCTCCTCAAGGACCATGCCGATGAATGTGGGGGCACTAAGGCAGACATAGAAACATCAACTGAGACACTTAGGGCACAAATGGAGAGAGGCACAGAGACACTAAGGGCACAAATGGAGAGTAGCACCGAGAGCCTGAGAGTCCAAATGGAGAGAAGCACCGAGAGCCTGAGGGGGGAACTGCATGCGACGTCCAAAGACGTATGTGGTGAACTTGCCGCAGTGCGCCGTGTGCTCACTGAGCTCTCGCAAACCCTTAGGGACATGCATGGACGTGAGCAGGCAGAGACATCATCCGTTGCAAGTTCCGTCCAGGGCAGCCCCCAACGTAGATCTGGGAGGAACCTGCGCTCCACAGGCAGGGGTGCCCCTGATACCCGCAGAGGGGGCTTGCAATAGCGACTGCCCACGGACGATGAGCATCTTTGGACACTGGTGTTCGGGGGGGAGGTGGGAGGGTGGAGGGGGTGTGTTGGGCTCACTTGGGTGGCGGGTCGATAGGGTGTACAACATGATATCACAAATGCCATAAAAAGTGCACGATCAACCAATGAGATGTGTGGACATTGATCTTTGTGTACTAGGCCATTATAGGCGTACAGTCCATATTGTGCATGTACCAGACACACACAGTGCCACGCATCCCGTGTCCATGTATCAGCCACCAGGCGTGAGTGCTAGAAGCATGCATCAATGAGATGCTGACGAATGTCACGGGCCTCCGGTGCCTCGCAGACTCCTTGAGGTGCTGCCACATCCCCACCCTCATCATGACCATCATCAGGTGCTTGCAGTTCTGCGTCAGGGGGCATGGGCACATTTCTACGTACGCACATGTTGTGGAGCATGACACATGCCATCACCATCTTTGCAACCTTCTCATGGCGGTACAGGAGTGCCCCGCCAGACCTGCTGAGGCACCGGAAACGGGTCTTCAGTAGGCCGAATGCCTGTTCAATGACTACACGGGTACGTGAGTGGGCATGGTTGTAGTCCTCCTCATGCTGGTCCCGTGGGTTCCGGACTGGTGTGAGGAGCCATCTCTTCAGTGGATATCCAGCATCACCTGTATGTGGACGAGAAACGTATGATGTGGAATGCCATTGCTACGTACGCACACCCCCCCCCCCTTCCTGCCAGGTCATTGCCGAATCACATACCCCACATTATCATGCATGTAATGAGACTCACCGAGTAGCCAGGATCTGTTCCCTGCGTGTCGCTCCATGTAGCGTGGTATTGTAGAGTTCCTCAAGACCATAGAATCATGGGTTGATCCAGGGAATCGGGCACAACAATGTGTAATGATCCTGTTGGAGTCACACACCATTTGTACATTCAGGGAATGAAATTGTTTTCGGTTGCGGTACTGGGCCTCCATGGCATGTGGGACGACCAATTCCACATGGGTGCAGTCGATGGCACCAATGCAACCCGGTATGCCGCCAAGTGCATGGAATCCCACTTTTGTGTTGGTAATTTCCTGCTCCGAGCGTGGTAGAGAGATGTAGTCGTCTGCGTGCTGCAGGAGGGCATCGAGCACTTGCAATAGTGTCCGTGAGAACAGTGGCTGAGAAATGCCATGCAACTGTCCGACTGTGTGCTGGTAGGTGCCTGTGGCCAGGAAGTGGAGTACAGACACCACCTTCAGTAGGGGTGGGATGGCGGTTGGGCTATCTATCATGCTGACAAGGTCAGCCTGTGTCATGTCCACAATGGCGGTTATGGTGTCCCGGTCCAGACGGTAGAGGGTGTGGATCTGCTCATCAGTGAGGTTGAACGGATGTGCTCGGAGGCGTGGGATTGCGGGCTGCCTGCGTGGTGGTAGTGGCTGTGCTGGCGGCCCTTGCTGGCCCTGCCTTGGCCTCCTCCTCCTCCTGCGTCTCCTCCGTGCGGCCGGTTGTAGTTGGTGTTCGTCTTCTTCTTGGAGTTGGAGTACTTGCAGTGCTATCAGGTCCCCCAGGGCCAACATCGCGAGTCCTGCCGGTAGCATTTCGGAGTGGGTGTGGGAGGAGACTGGCTGTGCAATTTATGTGTTTCCAGGCTGAATGGCCTCCACCTGTGGTGATTCATTCCACCTGTGCAAACTGCTCTCCCCTTTGGCCGAGCACGTCCCGCGCACAACGCTGCAATTCGTGGAATGGCATCTTGCTATTGCAATCTTGTATTTGAACCCGATGGCCGTGTGACATTGGTTGATATGTTCATTCTGTTGTGGTCCCATTGTTTCACATACTATCTGTGCAGTCGCGAACAGAGTTGTGAAGGGTCAGTGGAACGTAGTACTCGAGTAACGGTGGGCCCTCATGCATCACTGTACCGAGTTGCAACGACGGGCGGGGCGTCCCATTCGTGGGTGAAGGCAGTTGCCATTTTCACACACAGCCGCACTCGATGGATTAATTAGTGTTTTCAAACGGCCACAGATGCCTCTTCGACGTGATGTTGCAAATGAGGAATTCGAAGGGCGGCGCTTTCGGTTTTCAGCTAGCGGCGAGGAGATGCCCACAGGTCTGACTGCAAATATAACGTTCTATTGTTCAATGTCCTTGGGACAGGGGCCATGGCGAGAATGCTATGATTGATATGAATAGTATGGGATGCGCAATTGCGTAGTGGACGATAAGGCAGGACGTTCCCAAATACATGTTACTTCACTAGACTGGAATTACGTGCTGGGGCACTGTGGATTTTGCAGGCTGCATAACGCACAGACTCAATGGATATTTCTAATGTTATGTGAGTAAATATTCAGGCGTTTTCATTACGGGATGAGGGAATGATGAATGGATGCATGGGCAGGTGATTTGATACAGTGTTTGCCATGTACAGGGCTTCTTGGGATCTGTCCGCCCCCCCTGCGCTATGTGATGCAGGGCTGCCATAGTGGGACCATCGTCTATCTGGCCTTGTTGAGCCCTCCCTGTCTCGACGCGCCTTCAGACACTTGTGTCCATGCACGTTACCAATCCCATCTGAAGGATTCTGTTTTCACAGGCGCATGCACAGGTACACTCGTTTGTGATGGTGTTTTCACCTCGATATAGGTAGTTATGATTCGCAAGTGGTTTTGGGGTGGTGATGATCCTTTGGAGTGGGCTTGCATGCATATGGCTGTGGATCTAGTGTGATCATTGAAGTGAGTTGTTCGAATGTAGTTCTGATGGCCATTCTATTCTGTTTCTTTTCTTTTGGTTGACAGGTATCTCCTCCCCTTTTGCCACTGCCATCTGTATGCCACTACTGCAGATGGATTTTACTCCCGACACCTGCTGCTTCGTGTTAATCAGTGGAGCAGCATTACGATCTTATGGGACGATCGCCAATGGGCCACATGCCCTTACGCAGTACTGGTGGCTCGGAGCAACATTTCGGCCTTTCAGCTGGACTAGTGCCTCCCCATTGGGACGGCCCTGCGGTTCTGTGCGCTTCCATGTTGCCTTTTCGTACGTGTATGTGGCTCTGTGTACCATGAGGGAACAGGGCGTCACACGAGTAGTGGCTGGTCATTTCTTGCGGATGCAGCCCACAATGGTGAAATGTGTTTTGGAGTTCATGGCCTGATGGCTGTATGGGCTTGGTGATATTGATGTGCATTAAAATTCTATTCTGATATGGGCCGTGTAGCGTTCTTCTTTGCAAGTGATGTGGCATATTCCTATTTGGGGAGCGATGTATTGTGAGGGGATCTGCATTGGGTTCCAGCTTCGGAGTTTTGTTGCGTGGTCCTGTACTGGGCGCGTTTGCCTACGAAGCCCAGTGAGGTCAGGGATGGGGGCTGCCAATATGACAGTTTGAATGTTGTCATGCTCAGGGGCGGGGGATTGGGTTTTGTGTGACAGATGCCGGTCAGCCAGGTGGACTGGTGGAATGTTGTGATTTACTGAATATTGCTGGTCACAGGTGCCTGTGTTTGCGTGCGTTTCTTGGTGGGGGACTGTGGTCATGTCCATTGGGATGGCTTCTGTATTCGTGCCATCTGTGCCCTGCAGCTCCCATTGGCCCCTCTTGAGGTCCATTTGTTCGTTGGCATGCATGGGTGACTTGTGCATTTCACTGGTTGCATTGTGGCTTCGTTGCACCTACGGGGAGTTGTACTTTGTGGGCAGGGAGCGGTGTACGGGCAGTCAGTGGGGCCGTTTACGGTTGATTCGCGATGCCGTACTTCTCACCATGGCGGAATGGTGCATTCCGCCATGCTTGATGGCGTTAGGTACATGTCCGCTGGGGTCGGAATTGGCGTACCGTTGCGCCATGGTGGTGTTTACGGTTTGGCATGGCGCGCGCGCGCGTGCTTGGTGCAGTTAGCGTTGGCGTTCACTACGGTGTCGCTAATGGCATCGTACTTTGCGGTGACGGGTCATAGTCGCACCGAGCGCTATTCGATGGTGGTATTGCATTTCCGCCATCGTTTTCCGAATTCCGCCAGGGTCGTAATGAGGGCCAAAGACATTAGATGAGCGAATGCAAAAACATTACCTGAGCGCTCATCTAGGATTTACCAGATCTTTACTGGAACTGCACGTTTCACTTCGGGTCGGCGCCATATCGCCGGCATTCCGAACCCCGGCCCCTATGGGGAAAAGACATCAACATCAGCGCTTTGTTGCAAGAAGTCTCCAAAGGAATCTTCATTCATCACCTGAAAAAAGACAATGAACATTATTATTTAAAGCTTGAACTTTTGAACTTGCAACAGAACTTTTACAGCGCCTTACCAGTATAATCAAGCTTACCTGAACTCCCATCCAACCTCAATCCAGTGAAGTAACTGGGTTCAACGCGCCCCTGCGTCAGAAGCAGGATGGAGAGCTCGTCCTTACAGACCCTAAGGAGAGGCTTCACGGGGAATCGTGGAAGGGTATCGTGGAGGGTTGGAAGAGAGTGGGAGGCTTGAGCATAACTCAGTCAGTAGGTAATACTCCCTTTTCACGCACAGGGGAATATTCCTGCGAGCCGGAGAAGCCAGAGTAGAGGGCCCTTCCTGTCCATCTTCAGAGTCCTGCGCTTCACCATTGAAGAAGCATCAGCACTCGAAGCCAGACCTGCGCCTCTGTGGGAATCAGGTGAGCGTTACACATCTCCGGTTCCGGAAGCACCTCAAGATCTTCCTCATTTCTACTGCCTTCGCTCCCTCTCTCCCCTGCTGATCTGTTCTCTTGGCACCATGCACCTGACTACCCTCTGTCCTCCGGGTCCAGGTACCTGCTCACCCTGCCACCCTCCGGCACTGCCTCCGGACCACCCCTTGCACTGGGGTGTGTATCTGTACCTATACAGCCCCCCCTTTTTTTCCTGCACTTATCAGACCTACCCTGCCTGCTACCTTAAACCTAGCACTTGCAAATTGCTGGCTGCACTACCACAGTTTGTTACCTTTATTATTATTTATTATCTGTTTCTCCTCTGCTTCGCACTTCTCAATGTCACTGGGCCTAGTAAGATTGCTGTTTTGTTCTCCCCTGTTCCCCTCCCTTGCCTTGTCGTGCTCTGAAACACTTGGGTACGAGCGCGATAGAAATAAAATATCAATATCAATACGTAACGCAGAGAGCATACCTCATCCCGAGCAGGATATCCAAGACGGGGAGCAAAATAAGACAGAGCTGTCCCTGAAGTGCAACGGAAGATGCAAATATGCTGCACATGTTCTGGGCCTGCTCAGTGATAATGAGATTATGGGAACAGATTAAAACAAAAGCTGCTGCAGGTGGCATTCACATGCACGCTTGGACACCAGAATCCTATTTGCTGGGACTATTCCCAAGTGGCAATGGGCAGCAAGCACATCTGGCTAAAATGAAGGATTTAATGTGCATCTTAGCAAAATGCTGAATAGCGATAGCCTGGAAGACAAAAACAAGCCCGGAGATTGAAGCATGGTGGGCAAACTTGAAGCAATGGTCACTAGCCGAGTCAACAGTATGATATAGAGCACTACAAAGAGGTACTCACGAAAGCAGTGAAAGGATAGTTGCATGCAACACACTGGTGCAAGAGATGTTTGCCACTCTGGCTGAGCACGACCAGGAGAGCCTTAGCCAGTAAGAAAGTCACTGTCACTTACCTGGGCAAAGAGCAGAATCTCAACACCAGTTGGGACCCATTGACAGTCGGGAACCGGCGGACCAGAATTTGCACCCCCTGTCCCAAAGGAACACACCCCAACAACCTACAAGAGACAATGCAAAACAGGACAAAGAGCAAGACCCAAAGGCGCACTACATAGACAATATGCTCTATGATACTCCTGCCTATTGCATGTATGGTTGTTTGTTTGTTAACGAGTTGTATATAAAAAACAAAAAAACAATAAAGAGGTTTTAAAAAAAGGTTTGCACTCTCCGCCCAGGACAAATACCCAAGTTTGTCACTGCAAATGGCCAAATACATCCTGTGCACAGGACAAACTGCTCCGTTTTACTGGAGCACCAGTAGTCTGCTATTCTTCACTACCCAAATGTGTCCCTCTGTGCAGGATAAAAGCTCAAGTATGCCCGTGTTCATCAGCTCTCGACCACAATGCTGTCTCAAGTTCCTGCCTTCCCACTTGTGCAATGATGACAAGGTGCTAAAACTGAAGGGCGCTGCAATGCTGAAGTATGCACACTGCACAAAACAAATCTCCACCCCCTGCAGCTCGTAAGAGATCCACAAATTAACCCCCTCCCCAAATCGCCCCTCTGCTATGGTGACCGGATCTCCCGATTTTGCCAGGACTGTCCCAGAATTGGGACCTCTCCACCACCCTGCCCTAAGGGTTTTTTTTTAAAATTAAAATCCCTGTCCCAGTTTTAGGGAAAGGGAAGGTGACCACTGACAGTTCCATAACGAAATTATTGAATATTGATAGTGGACAACACTTATAAGTCAAAAAAGCATTGGAATACTTAATGTATTTTGTGTATCAAATTAACCAGACTTCTGAATCGCAGAGTGGGCTCAAACCCCCAATCTTTCAGGTACCCATCACGTGGATTACTTGATTGAGCCACAAAGGCTGGTTACAAAACAAATACATAGTGAAGGCCTAGACCACTCGACATGATCACAGTAGAGTAAATACACCACGCTAGGAAATAAGGCAAAGAGATAGTTTGCAAGGATAACAAGGATTTACTGATACAAAATATACATGCCAGCAAAGAACTCTGTTGCCCGAGACGGCTATGCCAAAATGACACGAGCAGCACATTAAGATGGGAATAAGCATCATAGGGTACAAATTGGCATGTCTGATTGGTGGGGGACATATGCGAGGGCCTGCTCCATAAGGAATGTCAGGCACTAATTGGCTGGGTCTTTGTTGTCGATCTTGGTCCACATGGGTCAGCTGGGCTCATCCAAGTGGTGAAGGTCAGGACACACATAAAAACATTGTTTCTAATCTAAGCTAAACCACTAAGACCGGCTATTCATTCATTATGGCAGGCACCTGGGCATCAAAGGAAAGGAGGTGACAGAGAAAGAGGAGGGTAAAATACAGTTTTAGTGACCCCTACCTTTGGGTCTTCATTAATACCGTAGTTCCTGCCTCAAGATTTCCCCTCGGGGGTTGGTCTCTAATTTATTCTTCCTGGTACCTCATGTTACAGGAGACGTGTGTTGCGAGTGGGACGATATACAGTTGTGCGAGTTTTAGATATGTGGTGGGTACCTTGGGGAGCTTAGACCTGGGGGTCGGGTCACTGAAGGGTGGCTGGCTCCGGCCTGGCTGGGTGGGTGGTCAGAGGCCCTGATGTCAGTTTAGCGAAGATGGATGGACGCATTGCTGGGCCTGGTACTGTCTCACGCTCTGTGCAGGGTGCATTCCTGAATATGATAATAGATAGTCGCAATACTGAAGGGACAGGAGGAGAATGGACTTCCGTGGGAACAAGGATCGTGCAGAGCTGGGCTGGTGTACTGTGAGCTTAGCACCTCTGTGTAAACCCAGGATGCAAGTGCTGTAGCCCTCAGTGCGTTTCAACAGGGCCTAAATACAAAATGGAGTTGCGGGATAGGGGCGTTACTAGTGCTATTCACTCCCTTCTATGCGCTATTGGGTCTTTATATGTTCTCTGATGGAGGGGGATGGTCCCCCCTTGTGGGTTATGTAAGGTTCAGTGAACTGAGAGGGCCTCAGGGGGGTGGGATTGGCTTGTCTCCATCGTAATATTCCCCCCTTTCGTTACTTCTACAGTAATGAATTGACCAGCCCCCTATTCTTCGTTTGTTTGCCCTTCCTTCTGCCTCTTCCCATGCCAGGCTTCCTTTTATGGGCATCCATGCTCTACACACGCTTCTCAAACTCTCCCCCCGCTGTGCATATTGTTCAGGTGTACATGTCATGTATATATGCTTCCCCCATCCCCTGCCAAATCTACCCACACCTCCTTGTAATTCTCTGGGTCTGGTGGGGGGTGCAATGGTCGTGTGAGAATATGTATCTACCGCATCCCCATGTCTATGGTAAATTACGTCCATATGCTATTTTGGGCCATTGTTTTCCCATGTCTGGATTTCTACTTCCTGCGTATCATGAGGTACCTTTTTATTATTATTATTATTATCAATTGTCACCCTCATCATTGCACTATTAGGAATGGCTTTTGCACAGCAATGGAGACCCAACAGGCCCACGTAGAAAATCAGCAGGATGAGCACGATTATAGCGATCAGCATCTTCATAGTTGTCCCAAGCCAGGATGGCACCCAGCCGAATGCCATGGCTACCCAGTTGTTTTCTTGTATTCCTCCCTCTTTTTTAATTTTCACTCCAAGTTCATGTACTGCCGCAATTACATGTGATAGTGCCCATTGTGAGCGTCTGCAGAAAGTGCGTATATGCAATACCAATCTTTTTGCAAACCCTGCCCTCCATGGCAGTGAGGTCGGGGAAATACCTGTTCTGCATTGTCATTAGTAGAAGCACCCTTAGCTCCACTTTGATGACGTTGAATCCTTCTTCAGTGTCATTTGCCAACTGGATCAGCTCCCACTGCACAATTTGCAGAATTGAAAAGCTTGTACCCGTAGGGTATTTGTGCGAGAACATCAGAAGAGTCTTGTGGTAGGTAGTTGGAGGATCGTTTTGTCCTGATCAGGCGGTCATGTCGCTCTTTTTCAGGGAGGACACAGAATTCTGGGGGTGACGTTATTGCCATTATGTCAGTTCTCTCAGGTGTCACTTGTCCTTCAGAAGGCAATGGTCCCCCCTTTAGGTGCTCCTCGGGCACTACCAGTAGGGCTGAATGCAGTGTTGCAAGCGAACAGTAACCCTTCCATGATGGTGGGAGGTGAACGTATACTTTATTGCCACAAACCCAGTAGTAGTCCATCAGTGCCGGAGTTCCTTTTTGGAGATCAGGAATCAGCCGTGTTCTGTTCTGTTGCATTTTCTGTTAGACCCTACAGAAACACTCCCTTCGCTATAAAAACAGAGTTCATAATTTGGTTTGTGTTATAGTTTTGCTGGTTTTTCAAATGCTGTAACCCATGTCAGTTTTTTACATGCTCAGTCTATATTTGCGCACATGTTTTGCCCACGAGGGCCAGCGTTTTCTAAGAGTACCCGCAAAGTCCTTCAGCTTTGCACATGAATGTTGATTTTTGCCACTTGTTTTCTAGACAGCGTGTCCCCTCTATGGCCAGGAAGGGTTCCCTGAAGCACTTGGGATCAGATGAGCCCTTTTTGCATGTCCGAATGCCCGGCTGAAGAGGTTTTAGTTGGACTGTGCATGCCTGAAAAGTCCCTTTTCTACTACATAGTGCAAGGTGGATGAGATATTGTGTGTCTTTTAATGGTACCTCTTGCGGCACTAAAACCTTGGCGCCCCAAATACGTGCAGTATTAAGGAACAGACATAGCAACTCCCATTAGTCGGTCACCTTCCCATCGTACTCATATCAGAGTACCAACTATTAGAGTGGCCGGGATGGCGAAGGTCTTCCACTCTATCAAAACCTAAACCATAGTATGCATCATATTTGTTTTGGCGTGCCTGTCATTTTCTTCTATCACTTCGCAAGGGAACCTGTCGCCTCTGTAACATCATTCTATATGACCTGCTTTTGTTACATAATGATCTCTGGACATGTGGCGGTAATAACTGGACCATTAAGCTATTGCAAAGTGTGGATTGGGAGTTGCTACAAGAGGTATCAGTGTTATTTGTGGTTTTCTCTTCAGGTATACTGTTGGTTGATAATACATTACTACTCTCATACACGCTGTTTATAGTAAAGAAGCGGGAAGGGTCATATTGTTAGGCTGTTGTACTGTAAACGTTCTGGCTGACACAAGAGTAGCATTTGATACATCTATTACACTCTCAGTTATATTGACATCGTTCGTAAAAATTAGAATACCTGGGGCTTTCCTTGTAGTATTTTTATGTAGGCTTGTTATGGGTTTGTTATGCTAAATGGTGGGGTCTCACACCATTTCCATTGAAACCCATCCCATGTCCATTTGCCCCCTGCCCCTCTTCTTTTATATGAGGCCCCCAGATAAAAGATGATCCCCAATAAACCCCCAAACATAACATTAACATTGCGAATATTTTGCCGCAAACTGTAAGCCACACTGATAACTGTGCTTTCTCGTAAAACTAATCCTATCCCTACTGCTTTCTATATTTACAGTTTCATTGAGCAGAGTCAGTTCCATCATTACCTGTAGAGAGGAATAAAACGGGGTAGGCATTAATAGAGAGGCAGTAGGGGTGGTGGACAAGAGGAGAGATTGAGAAAGAGACAGAGAGAGCTTTGTAATCATTTCGTAGTTCCTGCACTAGCAGCACTGCATGTTTTTACTTTCTCACACTTTTACATGCATAAGTAAAGGTGGAGAGGAGCTACTCATGTTGAGGTAGTTACTGTCTCAGTAATGACAGTACCTTGTGGTGTGTGGTTTGGTGCTTTAAGTACATCAGAGAGATGGATCCTGTACCTTAGACCCTTCATTTTCATTGCGAGGGGTGTGCAATACACAACCTCGTAGGGGCTGTGGAACCGTGGCACATTCCACTTCCGGACAAAACTCCTTACATAAATACATTCCCCGGTTAGCAGTGGTTGGGCTGGGGAAGTGTCATGCGCAGGGTTAGGGGTTGTTTCTCTTTCTTCTGTGTGGGCAGGTGCAATTTGTCTCGATATGAATTTTATTGCTCATGTTAACAGTGTGAGGTATGCTTTGAATGCTTCCCCTAACACAGTTACTGCTTTGTGTGCATCTGATGCTCTCCTTACTGGTGGCAGTGGTGTTTGCATTCGTCTGCCAGTCACTTTTATTTTGTGGGCGGACAAGTGGTGGTCTTTGCTGGGCTGTGTGCGTAATTAGAACAGTGCAAGAGGTAAGCAGTAGACCCAATTCTTTTTCAGAGTGTTGCACAATTTGGATAACCTCATTTTGAGGAGGCTGTTTATTTTTTCCACCACCATGTTTGCCTGCAGGCGATAAATCGAGCACATTTTGTGTTTGATCCCCAAGAGGATTGTTACTTGTTTGAAAAGCTCACTGAAAAAGTGTATTCTGTAGTCGGATCGTATAATGTCACACACGCCCCATTGGGGAAACACTTCCTTCAGAAGGAACTTGGCAGCACATTTGGCATCTTGGTGGGCACAGGTCCCTGCTTTCACCCAACGAGAGAAGGGACACACCACCACAATCTGCGCTCCATTGCACCTTTCCCCCATGTCTGCATAATCTATGTGCAGCTCTCGTAAGGGTCCAGTGTGATTGCGGCAGTGTCCCCGCAATGTTCACAATGTCATACCCATGTTAAACACCTGACATATGGTACATTGGACCACCATTTGTGTAAAGTGTTCCTGCAAATTCGGAATGAACCAATTTTCTTGGAAATCGGCAGCTATATGCTGTTTCGAGCTGTGTGCTGGGAAGTGCAGCTGTTCAATGTATGTATTTGTATGTATTTTTGAATTTATAGCGAGCACTGAACAGAATGAACTGTATAATGGCGCAGATGACAATCATAAGATAGAGGATATAACAAGATTCATATCAAGCTCTATCTATCTATCTATCTATCTATCTATCTATCTATCTATCTATCTAAAGGATTATCTATCTGAACAGGAATTTCTTTAGTGCTCGGCGAAACTGAAGAAGCGGTCTCATAGTTCTCAGTTCAAGTGGCAGGGAGTTCCACAGTTTTGGACCAAAGACAGCAAATCTTCTGTCGCCCCGTGAGTTGTAGATTGAATGAGGGATAGTCAAAAGATGACTATTGTTGTGATGTCTTATGGAGAGCAGGGAGCCTTCAATGCTTTCCTATATGATGATGCTTCAGCCCTGTATGATGTCATGGAATGTTCTGATAGCATCTTTTGTATAATGTTCTAAAGTTGGACAGTTGGAGGAAAGTGCTCTAGGAGAGGAGCCTCTGAGTGTTGGGAGTCTTCTTCCTTTATATGTAACTTAAATAAATACTGTTATACTGCTTACCTGCCTGTGCCAGCCTCTTCATAGCAACTATCACTGGAGTAAAGCAGCCTTACGGGATGATATGGCTGAATAAGTTCCATCAGATATAAAGGGGGGATAACATTTAAACACTTGAAGACGATACAGGCTGTCTTAAACCTAATACGGTCTTCAATTGAGAGCCAATGTAGCTTGCGACAAAATGGGGATACATGAGCGGTTTTCTTCAACTTGAATATCAATCTGACTGCTGCATTCTGTACTTTCTGAAGTCACTGAAGTTGTTTAACAGGAATACCCAGCAGTTGACTATTACAATAGTCCAGGTGGGTGCTGGTTAAGGCTCCCACCACAGCCGCCTGATCTTCCATAGGTATATAGGAAAGCACTCCATGCAGCAATCTCAAGACGAAGTACACCGCTTGAGTCTTGGCTCTGACCTGGACTTCAACCCCAAGGTCCTCCTGCCAGATGCAGACCAGATTTTTTATCTTCGATATGAATTTTAGACTTTTGCCCAAAAGCATGGTAATAGGCAGATTCTTTGCAGTGTTCAGCAAATGCTTTGGCCCAAACAAGATAAGCTCAGTTTTTGATGCGTTGAGCTGTAGATAGTTTTTTGACATCCAGCTACTTACCTCCTCCAGGCACTGGCCTAGTTGGTTAGATGCTTCCTCGAATTTGGCAACTCAAATAAAAATCTGTGCGTCATCCGCGTACGAGTGAAAATTCAACCCGTAACACTTCAGAATTTCCAAGAGGGGTCAGATGTATAGATTGAACAGCAGATGAGACAGGGAGGATCCCTGTGGGACTCCACAACTTCATTTGATGAGGTCCAACAGGAACTCCGCCACCCTCACTCACTGTTTTCAGTCAGTTAAAGACATAAACCAGACCAGTGCCAAGTCCGAAGTATTACCCAAATTGTTCGTTTACAATTGTTCAAATGAACGATTGACCGAATTTAAAGGGTCACAATTGACCTTTTCACAATTGACCAAATATATATATATATATATATATATATATATATATATATCGTCGGTTTGGTAATATATTACATGGCCACGGTAGTGGCCATGTAGTTATGGTTAAGTTGCTGTTTCCATAGGAAGAGCACTTTTTGGGTGGCTTATAACTTTGCTCTCCCTGGACGGATCCTCACCAAACTTTGCAAAAAAAATATTTGGGTCACTCTGAATTTTTTTGCAAAGTTTGGTGAGGATTTGTCCAGGGGGGTCAACACACTCCCGGTGTCCTGAAATGTTCGTAGGGGGTGTCCTGAGGACGCTGTCCGTATTGTTCTCTGTCAAGTTGAATGTGTTCTAAGAACACCCGCGGTGTCCTGAAATGTTCGCAAATAAACAAAATGGGGGTGTTCTGAAGACGCTTCTAAGAACACTCGCGGTGTCCGGGGAGTGTTCGTAGGGGGTGTCCTGAGGACACTGTCCGTATTGTTCTCTGTCAAGTTGAATGTGTCCTAAGAACACTCGCGGTGTCCTGAAATGTTCGCAAATAAACAAAATGGAGGTGTTCTGAAGACGCTTCTAAGAACACTCGCGGTGTCCGGGGAGTGTTCGTAGGGGGTGTCCTGAGGACGCTGTCCGTATTGTTCTCTGTCAAGTTGAATGTGTCCTAAGAACACTCGCGGTGTCCTGAAATGTTCGCAAATAAACAAAATGGAGGTGTTCTGAAGACGCTTCTAAGAACACTTGCGGTGTCCGGGGAGTGTTCGTAGGGGGTGTCCTGAGGACGCTGTCCGTATTGTTCTCTGTCAAGTTGAATGTGTCCTAAGAACACTCGCGGTGTCCTGAAATGTTCGCAAATAAACAAGATGGTGGTGTTCTGAAGACGCTTCTAAGAACGCTCCCGTTGTTCTGGAATGTTCGTAGGGGGTGTCCTGAGGACGCTGTCCGTATTGTTCTCTGTCAAGTTGAATGTGTTCTAAGAACACCCGCGGTGTCCTGAAATGTTCGCAAATAAACAAAATGGGGGTGTTCTGAAGACGCTTCTAAGAACACTCGCGGTGTCCGGGGAGTGTTCGTAGGGGGTGTCCTGAGGACGCTGTCCGTATTGTTCTCTGTCAAGTTGAATGTGTCCTAAGAACACTCGCGCTGTCCTGAAATGTTCACAAATAAACAATATGGTGGTGTTCTGAAGATGCTTCTAAGAACACTCACGGTGTCTGGGGAGTGTTCGTAGGGGGTGTCCTTAGGACGCTGTCCGTATTGTTCGTTGTTATGTTGAAAGTGTTCTAAGAACTATCGCGTTGTTCTGAAATGTTCATAGGGGGTGTCCTGAAAACGGTGTCCGTATTGTTCGCTGGCAAGTTCAAAGTGTTCTAAAAACACTCACATTGTTTGCGGACATTAAACGTTTCCCATAGATCATAGTTGAAATGTTTGACTCTATGGATGTGATATGCTGCGGTGGTTGTTGCCAGGGCATACAGTCTTGGGTGCATGGCCATTTGGCCAAATAAACAAAATTGGGGTGTTCTGAAGACGTTTTTGAGAACACTCACGGTGTCCTGGAATGTTCGTAGGGGGTGTCCTTAGGACGCTGTCCGTATTGTTCGTTGTTAAGTTGAAAGTGTTCTAAGAACTATCGCGTTGTTCTGAAATGTTCGTAGGGGGTGTCCTGAAAACGGTGTCCGTATTGTTCGCTGGCAAGTTCAAAGTGTTCTAAAAACACTCACATTGTTTGCGGACATTAAAAGTTTCCCATAGATCATAGTTGAAATGTTTGACTCTATGGATGTGATATGCTGCGGTGGTTGTTGCCAGGGCATACAGTCTTGGGTGCATGGCCATTTCGGCCATGCACCCAAGACTCTATGCCCTGGCAACAACCACCGCAGCATATCACATTCATATTTGCTTATAACTTTGGGTGAAAAACAAATGTATAAGGAACAAAGGTATTAGATACTATGGATGTGATATGCTGCTATGGTTGTCCTTATTATTGTATACTTACTGTTTGGTCTAGTAATGGGAGTCCATGTTTTTCTTCTTCATTTCTGTGATAAAAGAAAATAGCATGTTAGTATTAGTATTTTGTAATGACTTATTACATTGTATAAGCAATATACTTTTATTTTTTTTCCACCCTCATATTTAGTAGAGTACAAATCAGAGTACTGTGCAATTTGCTCAGTTTCTGTATTTGTTGCTAAAATCATTGGGTCTGTGGGAGAAAAAAAAATCCATGTTGGATTAAAAAAAAAACCTTTTTCTGTTATGCTACAGTTTATTTGTTTGTTTGTTTTCAATGTTCACTTTTTGTTTCTGGCTAATGCTTTATACTTTGCTTTGTTGTATTTTTTTGGAGCAGTAACAGATTCTTCATTTGTTTTGATATTATAAAATTTTGGAGCAGTTAGATACCAATTGGCGTATTCTAACTGTCTATTTTTTAAATATATTTTAGTGGTTTTGATTTATCTATTTGGATATTGTTAAATTTTGGGACAGTTAGATACCAATTGGCTTATTCTACCTGTGTATTTTTTGGCCTAATTTACTGGTATTCATTTATCTGATTAGTTGTTGTAGAATCATTGAGCTGTTAGATAGCTTTTGGAGTATTCTAACAGTTTATATTATTTTAACACAAATTTATAATTTTGGGACAGTTAGATACCAATTGGCGTATTCTAACTGTGTATTTTTTGGTCTAATTTAGTGGTATTCATTTATCTGATTAGTTGTTGTAGAATCTTAGAGCAGTTAGATAGCTTTTGGAGTATTCTAACTGTTAATATTTTTTTAACACAAATTTACTTAAAGGTTTAAATACAGTTTATTTATCAAATTATGGTTTTAAGAACATCAAATAAGCGTTTATAAGATTTGCTGGTAATCTCTGCTTTAGAGTAATGGTACTATCATTACATTCAAACCATCCACATTTCTTTTTTATATATGCCGTGTAGTGCCCTGAATTGGTTGTGGCTCCTGCGTGGTAGATTATACCTATTGTTGTGAAGGTTTTCTCACCAAGTGATATTTGACTATGTGTGAATCCAGTCAGCTTGCAGTTGTTTTTGGTACCATCTGCATTGTAACGTAGAAGCATTAGTATTACGTATTTACTATGTGTTTGTATTACTAATGTGGAGCGATTATCTGAATTGCAGGTAGAGCATAATCTACCATGGTTTGCATTTTGTACAAGTTGCTGAAATGGAATGGATTCACAATTTGGTATTGATATATATATGAAGCGTTCATTGGGAATTTCTTCTTGTGTCACATTGTTGCACAGAGTGCATGTATGTTTCCACATGTATGAAATCTGGAAGATTTCATTTATAGGTATGTTTTTGTTTTCCAGTACTAATAGTAAGTACATTAGAAGTTCTTGTGGATCTTCCTGTGAGTTTATAGTGAATTTCACCATTCCAGCACAGTAGTCCAATTGTCGTCTTATTCCAAAAATACTATATGTGTTGTCAGGATTGTTTGCTGCATTTCTGTGAAGTACTAACATTTGCAAACACAAAGGGTCTGGACTGTGTAAGTAAATGTTATCAACAATTGGTGGTAATTGAAATAGAATATTCATTGCTACATTTGCATAGCAACTTACACCAACTATATTTGAGAATTTAAATGGTCCAGGTAGTTCTGTATCTAACTGCTTTTTTTGGAGTTTGTCTTCTTTCTTTAAAGAAGTACCTGGTTTACTTTCTCTAATTGTTTCTTTTTTGTTTGTGGTACTTGATGAAGTATTAGTTTCTTTTACTCTCTTTGGAGGATTTGCAGTGACGTCCTGTTGCATTTCTGTTTGATTTAGTTTTCTTTTACAACGTTTTAGTTTTTGTGGAACAGAATATGTGTTTAGATGGGGAGTGTATAGTGAGCGAAGTCTATTATATTCTAAAATGCAAGGAATATCAGCGTTTACTTTACTTGCATCAAAGTTGATTAGAAATAGACCGTCAAGTGTACGTAAGCGTGATAGTGCTACGTAGCTCATGCCTTCTTTAAAGACTGTGTTACCAATATCTATCATTGCTTTGTCTAGGGTAAGACCTTGTGATTTATGAATCGTGACTGCGTATGCAAGAGTTAGAGAAAATTGTTCTCTGCGTACATACATATCTTTGAAGAGAAGGAATCTAGCTGTTGATCGTCCTATCCGTTTTACTCTGAAAGTTTGTCAAAGAGTATATTGACAAACTGAATTTTGTTGTCACGTGGGTATGTTTGAAAGCCAACAACTGTACCCAGTGCTCCATTAACTAGTCCTTGGTCCACGTCAAGGTTACGTTTAAGCATTACTCTGCAATTTAGGGATAATTTTAACATCTTTTCTAAGCCTGCTGTGTTTGAGATTGATTTTTCTAAATTATTTAGTCTTGTTGTGGCTTGGTCACACATGGGTAGTGTCATACCATGTACATCTAGTTTGTCTGTGGCGCTAATTTCCATTATTGGTTGCATTTCTTTACTTAACATTATTTCATTGAATTTGAGACAGCTTGCAAGAGTTGGCATTAAGGCTATACAATTGACATTTTTGTGGGCTAATTGTTCCATAACATCTGTAGCACATGCATTATCGCCATAAAGTGCATTAATGTGCCGGGTTTTCAATGTTGCTTCTGCTTCTTTAGAAAGTATACCAACTCTCAAACTTTTTAAAATGTTGGCATAAGTTAGATCTGCAGATTGGCGCATGTTTTCTGTTAATTCTCTGTATTGGAAATGTTGCCAAAGGTTGACATTTCCAATGCTGCCAACAGTTTTACGGCAGTTTGTGCCCTAATGTTTTAAAAATAGGTTCACCTTTTACTGGTGTTAATTGAAGCAGATCTCCAAAAACAATCATGTGTCTTCCTGCAAAGAGCTCTTCATAGTCTGTTTTGAGTACTTCTTGCAATATGAGGTGAATCAAAGCTAACATCAGGTTGGAGACCATGCTCACTTCATCTATTAGTAGCATTTTCATTTGTTTCAATACTCTGCGTAATTCCATTGCAGCTTCTGCAGAAAGTTTGTAATAGTCTAATTTGTTCTGGTCTTCTACTGGTAATAGTAATAATCGGTGTAATGTAACACCACCTGTGTTGTAGGCAGCTAAACCTGTGGGGGCAGTGACAACAGCTGACAGTTTGTTGTTTGTCAATTGTTGAAGGAACTTACTAATGATTTTGATTAGGAATGTTTTGCCAGAACCAGCTTCACCACTGACGTACAGTAGTATAGGTTTATAATTATGGCAGGAACATTCTTTATTTTCATGTTTTACACCATGTGCAATTTGTTTTGTTACTTCTTGAAAAATGCTACTTTGCTCATTATTTAGTTTTGATTGTAGTATAGTTAAGTCTTCCTTATCTTCATACTGACACATGGGGCCTCATTAGGACCCAGGCGGTAAGGGGTTTACGGCGGCGTAAACAGCGCCGACCCTTACCGTCTGATTCCGAGGTCCCTTAGCGCCATGGAGGTTGTAACACCTGCTTTTAGCAGGTGTTAAAATCCATGCCGCTAAGGGACCTTGTTAATTACGCCACCGTAATTTACGGTGGCGTAATTAACGCCTTCCCCACTCCCATTATGCCCTATGGGGCAAAAATGGGAATGGGGAAGGGTAAATGGGTTAATGGGGACTTACCGCCCCACTCACCTCAGAATGGGGCGGTAAGTCCGCCAACCACCATGGCGTAAACATAGTTTACGCCATGGTGGTAAAGGTACGACCCAGGCGGTAACTTACCGCCTGGGTCGTAATGAGGCCCATGGTGTTTTCTACTTCTATCATAGCTAATTCTGACTCATTTGTTGTTAGTGGTTCTCCTAGTGGTTCTTGGCTTCCTGTTACAGAAGGTTGACTACTGTCAGGAGTATCCTTATCTAGTTGGGCTTGGAGTTCTTCTTCATGTTGCTGTTCATTGTGCAACATTGTTTTGTACTGTGTAAAGTTTACATCAGTTATAGTGCTTTCATTTGCTTTGAAAGCATCCTCATATGAGTCATAGTTATCTAGTAATTGTTCTTCTTTTCTCCATGGTTTGAATAGTTGTAGCAGGGACATGTAATATACTTCTTTATGTTGAGGAGTCTTCAATGACAATTTGATATGATTAATTAAATTTGGTTTAGTGAGTTTAACTAAGCTGCCTTCACAGTTTGGGCTATTTGGTATAGACACATGTTTTCCAAAGTATTACTTCTGTTTGGGTAGTATGTGTCTAATAAATTGTTTTTTAAAATGTCTTGGCTGTTGGGATCATGTTTGGCTATTGTTTCTATATCTTCATATGATTTTAGAACTCTTTTTCTAGATTTAGCTGGACCAAGATTTAGCCATACTGTATTTTCAGATTTACCATACAATGAAGTACCAGTTAAACGATCAGCTGCTTCATAAGATCCACATTCTCTATGGGTGAGCATTTTTATGCCCAAGCTGTATAATTTCTGAGATACTGTTTTATCTGATGACAGGTCATTCCGGAGGTCTTGGAGCTCTGTCTTTTCTGCTTTAGTTAAGTATGCTGTGACATATCGTGCAACTGCAGTAGAATTGTCTGCAATGTACTGCACATCTATGTTTGCATTCCATAAGTGGGCAATGATTGCATTATAATCATTGATATATTTTTCTTCTTCTTTTCTTTTTATGTAATATGTATTTTTAGGTGACTTAACTTTAACACTATGTCTAACTGAAGACATGAGGTTGTTTACTTGACCTGTATTTGTAACTGGTCTAGGGAAACCAAATCGGCATTTGGTGTAGTATTTGCCTTTGTTTTTGTATTTGCGACGACAATATTTTCCACATTTGTGTCTTTGAAATTGTAAAATTTGTGTATGAAGATCACTATTTGTGGCTTCTGATGGAATTTCACAAGTGACATATTTTTCAATAAACTGTAAAACAGTGGCATCACTGTCTTGACCAAATTTAGGAGCATCTTTAATCCATAAAAGCATGTGGATATGTGGTGCTCCTCTGGCTTGGTATTCTTTTCTCCAAAAGAAGTGTTGCACTTCTCCAAGGGGAGGAACAGTTTTATTACAAATAAAATGTAGCATAGCAATGAAGCGATGGTGAAAATATCTTGAAACATTAACAGGATCCAAAGAACAAAGTTCTCCAGGTGTTAGAATATCTATGTTTGTTTTGTTTTTATTTGATATGCGTAGGAAATCATGTAAATCTTCCCATGCATATTCTGCACAACTTAATGTAACAAACCAAGTGGGTGGGCCAAGGTTTCTGATCATACAACGTACATCTCCATGACGTCGAAACCAGTACTCTTTAGTACCACGCATATTTGCTAATAGATTTGTAATATTTGATTGTAAAACCTCATCCTTTTGTTGCACTTTCTCTAATAATTGTGTAGCTGTCATATTTTGAAAGTGTGATCCTGATTTTAATATGTGTGCAACTCCGTAACAAAGTTGCTAGTTCACTTTCAAAGAGTAGGTGGAATATGTATTCCACATTTTGTCTAAATCTGGGATCTTCAGAATACATCCGTAATGAGCGGTATTCTGAAGCTGATATTTGAATAGGTCTGTCATCATACCTTCCTCCTTTGCCAGTAGGAAAGAGTAGAGGAAAAGCACGTGCTTCTATACTTTTTTCCCATATACTGATTGGCGATCCTTTTGTTTGACGCATTTGGTAAGTTTCCAGTACATCTTGTATGGTGTCATTACAGTGCAAAGGATGAATTGTATAATGGTCTAAAGTATTTGATATTGTAGCAGGATCTAGTAGCTCAAATTGACCAGCTTCTTGTGTTTCTTGAATTATTTCAGTTGTATCTTTCAAGTTTTCTTCAATATTAATTTCTTTGTAATATTCATTATTCTCTTTAAGATATTGGAAGGCTTGTCGAACTTTATATAAATCTACCAGCTGTTGCCATATTTTTTGTCTTTTGTAGGTACTCCATTTACTAATATAATTAAAGATTGCTGCATTGGACGTTGCACTCCTAGAGTATGCACATTTTCTTTTAGATTTAATGGTAAATAAACTACTTTTCCACGAATGCCTTTTACCAATTCAGAGGGAGGTAATTTTGCTGTTTTTGGTTGAAGGCCTATTGTTGCTTGAAATGGGTGTACTGTTTGAATTATGATGCTCTCATATAAATTAAGTTGTTGTAGAGGTTTTGGTACTGGGTATAATTCCAAATTATTTGTGATAGAACGTGAAGGAGTTTGGTTGTTGTCAAGTTTTGTAGTGCAATAACTGCAAAGTATTAAGGGCTCAGTTATTTCATATTTGTTTTCTGCTACAAGGTAGAGAGCTAATTCAAACCATTTAGAATCTTCATTGTCTTCTATTTTGTATGATTGGTCCACAGTTTTTGCGTTACTTTTATAAAAAATTCTACGGCAACATACACATACATGGTTTGGTACTTCAGCTGATGTACTTTTAAATTTTAGTATTTCTTTTTTGTATGTGTTTAGCAAAAGGTTGCCATGTGTAGAATTGTTGCTTCATTGGTTTAAAGCTATTTCATTCTGTAAATGGCTTTCACTTCCAAAATATTTTTTCTGGATATAGTGAATTTCTTCAAATAGGTCTTTTGCTGTACCATGTATAAGGATGTTATTTAACTTTGCTAGTGCTAAAGCAGGACTTTTAGCATAGTATAGTTTATAGACTAGATTTCTTATAGTTGAATGATGTGTTGATATCCTTTTGATATCATGGAAAGTGGTTTTACAAGTAGGTCCTGTAATGCAGGCCAATGAATGTCCTTGTAGTCCTGTGTACTTGCGCACTGGACAGGTATCTATATTTTGCAGTAATTTAATTTTGATTTTGTCTTTGCTTTTTACATATTTATTGAGGAATTGGCGTAAAGATTTCAAACATTGTTTGGGAATGTTACACATTGACGTGCATGGCCATTTGTACACTAGACGTTCTGATTCAGTTGAATGGAGGGGTAATTCTAAGTTTTCAGGGCATATTTTTGTAAGAAGTACTTCTTGTTCCATTATGGTATTATTCACTTTTTCATAACCTCGATCACTGCTACGTATGGCAATTGTATTCGTTTGCTTTTGTTTGTACGCTTCTTCATTAAAATATGGTTCTGTGCTTGTAGTGTGATTCCATTCACCTCCGCTGATACTTAAGAAGTTCTTTCTGTTGATATTTTGCTTATTGAGAAGTCTTTTTTGTAATTTAGTTATTCGTTTTGTTAGTGGTTTCATTTTGTTTAACAGTAAAATAAATACATTTCTTTTGAGAAGAATTGCACTGTCCATCAATGCTTCTAAGATTAATTTCCTACGATAGGTTTTAAGCTTTGAATCTGATTTCTCTCCTGTTTTTATAAGATTTTGAAGGACTTTGTGACGGTATATTTTGGCTAAAATACTTTTCTTGGTATGCTTACTTTGCACTATATTAAAATTTGAAGAAGTAGTTTTATCTGTACTGATAGCTGATTTTCTGTTAATTGTTTTTTGGTTTGTTTTACATTTTGATAGAGGAAGCGAAGTTGTTGTACTTGAAACTTCTTGTGTTTCACTAAATGATTGTATTAGCTGTTTTGTTTCAACTTTTTTTACAAATTCTGCTAGAGATGGATGCTTATGTTGGACACATTTATTTTCATTTGCTCTACTTTTGCGTTGCTTTCTACGGACTTGACTTTTGGTAGGCATTCTTTAGGGTCTGTTGAAAAAAATAAAGAAGATATGGGTTGGGGTGTTCTGGAATGTATGTGTGCTGTGCGCATGAGTGTTTGAGTAAGATGATAAAGATGTATGTAATGGTGTGTGATTGTGCATTGGGAACTAAAACTAGTAGGGATAGGTATTCTTGAATTTATGTGTTACTAAACTGGGGTTCAGATGACAAAAAAAAGTAAGCTAGTGGTGTGGAAAAGTACAAATAGTAAATCTAATGTATACAATTAAAACAGTTGTTTGTTCTATAATATGAAAATTGTAGTGGTTCAGTTGGGTAATTTGTGTGTCCAAAAATAGAAATTTGTGGGCCATTCTGGCTGTAAATCGCTGTTTAAGACATGGAAATTTTTGGATAAAATGGTACAAAATCTCTATTTTTAGAAACCGAAATAGCTCGTATTAACGTTATAGTATATTTGATTAATAATACAAATATTATGGTGATATTTACAGGTAACTTCTTAGTTTTTCTTTCTTCTTCGAATTTGGCTGCTTCTTTTCAGGAAACTGGTCTTCACTGCAATTGTAAAAGCTTCAAATTAGTAACTTTGTTTGTATATAGCACTGTTTTTAATTTAGATATTGATTTTTTTAATTGAAATCCTCAGTGCCTTCTTTAAAACCATTTAACTAATTTATTTACATAAGATACATTGCATCAGTTCAGTACATAGGATATGTTCGTAATGAACAAATTGTATTGAATGACTAACTGTAGCAAAAGAAAATATTTTTACTATGTCTTGTGAAATTTATAATATATTAGTGAATACCACTATTTCTGTAAGTAAACTGTTCTAGGTAATAGCACCGCAATGTCATGTCTAATTTAAAGTAATTAAGTAAATAAATAAATAAAAACAAAAAATATGAAATTGTATAAGTATTTTTATAAAGGTTTAAACATAGATTGTGTTTGCATGCAATTTTGTTTGAATATATGTAGTCTATATATTTCATTTAAAAAATGTTAGTTTAACATGATTTGAGTGTGTGTGTATAAAGAAAGTAAATAGTATAAAGGTTTATAAGTGATAGTTGATTTTAGGAAATTGAAAAAAGTACAGTAAATTCATTTTACAGATTTTACAAGGTAAAAGTCTGTTTGAAAATGTGTTCATCTACTATACAGAAAATATGCATACCTGAAGTTTGTGTTCATGAATATGGATATGCATGGAGCTGCAAGTAGAAATCTTGAAGACTTGTACAGTATTTCTGGTAGATGCTGCTTGCCAATGATATGACACTTGTACTAAGAGAGATTCAGAGTACATTTGCAGTGCTGATCTATGATGATGCAGTTAGATGTAGAGGTCTTGAATGTGATTGGTGCATGGTCATGTGATTTTTGAGGTACATCCAATGAGGGAATGGCAGAGAGAGTGTAGTGGAAATGGTAGAAGGGCTGTTCATGTTACGATATGTCCGCGGACATGGCGGTAGTTCGCGGACATCGGGAATTACATCCGGGGATTTTTGGGTTCAGAAGTCATGCAAATGAGAATAAGCACTGAAAGGGATTGGTCAGGAAAGTTTAGTGGGTGTGTTGTGCCAGGAGAGATTTTCTCAGATACTCTTTTTGCTGAGAGAACAAAAGATAGCTATGGCTGTGTGTTTCAGAAAACAGATTGTTTGGATTTTAGGAGATTCGTGGATACATTGGTTGAAGGTGCATGCAGAAAGCTGTGGAGTAGCTGTAGATCTTGGATTCCCACATGTGGAAGTACACTGGCATGGAGTAGGTGGAATGAAGTGGTTGGACTTGCTACCTCTCTGTGCTACTTTGGAGACAGAGCAACATCCAGACATAATTGTAATTCATTGTGGAGGGAACAGTTTAGGACATGTGACTGGAATTTTTTTGCAATGTGCTAAGAAAGAAGGACTTAGGAAGGTTATGGACATGTTTCCTAATTCTCAAGTGATATTTTCACGGATTGCGCAGAGACAAATGTGGCTTCGTTCTTCTTCACTTGGTCCACAAATGGAAAAAGCAAGGCACAATGTTAATAAGGCTGTTTGTGCCTTTCTAAGAGATTTTGGCATGTCTTCTTTTCACAATGAAAATATTATGTTTTGTAGTACATACATTTTTCGCAGAGATGGAGTCCATCTTACTTATGCTGGCAATCAGATTTTTCTGAGAAATGTACAAAATGCATTGCGACCTTTTTTGGAATTACAACAACGATTTTGAAGTAGATGTTAAGCATTTACAATTTTTGACTTACAAACACCACCCAAAGGCTCTTTTCAGAGCCACCACTTCTTTCCAGAGAAAATTACAATGTTTGTGATGGAGTAGCAACCCAATTTTTTTAATGTTCGCGAACTGTCCGCGGACTTCTTAAAAATACAAAGAGCCCTGCTTCATTTATTTTCACTTCTTTTTTTTAACTGGGAAAGGCGGCTCTGAAAAGAGCCTTATTTTTTTTTGATTTTTGTATTTATTTTGGTTTTTCAGACACGACACACTAGGAGAGGAGGGTAAAGGGGGGGACACCAACCACAGGGATAAGAAAGGGCGAGCTGAGAGAGGAAGATATAGAGTGGGTTTTATTTGGGTAGTGAGCAGGTCTTCTCGTGCTCTGAGACGATAGTCTCAAAAGCACTCCGAAGTCGCTCGCCCCTGCAGAGTACTGTGTCACAGTACATACATACAACTGTGACCCTCGAAAGGTAAGGGTCATCAGCATTCTGTATGGCCTGTGAGGCAGCTTGAGGAAGACGCTGTCCCACAAAGGTGGTCCTTGTGGTGACAGGATCAGAAACAGAGGATGAAGTAGAGGAAATCAACCTGCTACGTTCTTCGCAAGGTACAACCCTGCGAATAGCCCCAGAGTGAAATGACCTCAGGTGTTGCTTCATAGTAGTGGTCCCAAAGCTGTACTTACCGTGCTTCCCGCGACTGAGTATCATTTTGCACTCATTGCAGGTAACACGGTTCGCACGAGCCTTAGGAACATTACCATGAATGGTAAATAACTGCCACACCCAAGACTCACGCCTAGTGCGGGTAGTAGGGTTTTCCTCTACCTCATTCTCATCATCCTCTTCTTCCTCCTCCGCATCCTCACTCCTGTTCCCCTCTTCAGGCCCTTGGGGAGGTGGTGGTGATGGAGGGGGTGGGGGTGGTGCTGAAGCAGGTGCAGCACCAAGTGGCAGTTAAGCAGCCAAGGATGCCATCTTGATGATGGTGTAGTCTGCAGGTGGCAGCAAAAATCACTGTGTTCTGAAGAATAGCCAGAAACACAATGGGAATAAGCTCTTGGACGTGGTCTTTTATAGGGGTGCTTGTGCGCGGTGCGCAGACATGCGCACTGTCCGCGGACAGATCGAACACAAAAAAAGGATCGGAAAGTTTCAAAAGGTATATAGAAACTCAAGATTGCTATGTGGGACTTGTGCCATGGTGAGATTTTATTGAAAAATATTATGGATTAACTGAAAATGTACTTTTAAATTGTTTGGGGACACGAACAGTGTCCGCATTTCAGAACACACGATGAGCGTGGGCGCGGTCATATGATCCGTTCGCGAACTAGTCCGCGAAGGAAGCGCCTGTCCGCAGGACACCAAGTGCACGGAGATTGGTTAGCGCATGCGCATTGATGTCCTACGGACACTGTTCGGGTTCTGTCACACGTGAAAGGAACATTTCAGGACACCGCGTGTGTTCTTAGAACAGTTTAAACTTGGTAGCGAACAGTAAGGACAGATATAGTGTTCTTCAGGAGACGTGTAATTTTGTTTATGTACGAACATTTCAGGACACCAATTGTGTTCTTAGAACAGTTTCAACTTGCTAGCGAACAGTACGAACAGGTGTGGTGTTCTTCAGGACACCTCCATTTTCGTTTATGTACGAACATTTCAGAACACTCGCACTGTCCGCGGACACTTTTATTGTTTTTTTAAAAAAAAACGGAAACTATTCACAATACAATATAAAAATTAAACTTTATTTAACATATATTAATAATTTATGACAGAGACGGTGAGGCAGAAACAGAAACAAAAACAGGAGAATTTGGGGTTTCAACATGATTGGTATTAGGTGAAGAAGGGATGGAAGTCTCATCAAAACGTTTTGGATTATGGAGAGGGTTTGGGGATAATTGACTGGGATATGGTGAGGAGGGACAAGTACATGTGGGGCAATGGTACGAGGTTTTTGGTTTGAAATGATTTTCTACAAAAGTTTTTAAATTATTAAAATTAGCCAACAATACATCAATTTTTTCTTCTATATTGTGAAGACTGTTATCCATAAAAGGGTTTTCTGAAGTTTTTTCTATTTTGGTATGCTCTTTACAAAAAAATAATATATATGTTAAATGTATATAAAAAAATAATAAATAAATGGTTTATATTATAAAGTGTTTACCATTAGTTTCACTATCTTGTGACATATCTTCATGTGGGAAATTGTCCTCTAGCCATTCCAGAGTACTAGACATTTCTGAGAAGAAAAAAAAAAGATAATATATTTTTTAATCTAATACAGAAAGTTTATAAATATATGAGTAAAATGAAGTACACTTACTATTTCTGGTAAGATAAGTCCTATGTATTCAGTGGGTCTGGTCTTGTTCTCAGTTCTGTTGTGTCTGTGAGGTAATTATGTTGGAAGCCAATTTATCTTCTTGTGGTATATTCCATTTCAGAACATATTGTATTTAAATGAATGGTTAGTGTGTTACATATATGGGTTACATTTCTTATGTATTACTATATATAATGTGTTTGTGTGCTGCTTTTTGAATTTGTTAAATGTTCCTATATTATGATATAACAATCAAACATACCCCACCACCCCCCCACAGTTTTTAGGCAGTGGTACTGTTCTCCGAACATGTCCGCGAACATTAAATAAGTTCGCGGACATCAAGTTCATAAGAAGAGATCTAGTCAGTTCCATATGACATGTATATAAAGTCAAAGTCATTATTGTTAAGTTGTGCTACTAAAAAACTATGAAATTCAGTGAAAAAACTTTGTTAAAGGAACGTTATGGTTAAGTTGCACTACTAAAAACCTATGAAATTCAGTGAAAAAAACTTTGTTAAAGGGACGTTATGGTCAAGTTGCGCTACTAAAAACCTATGAAATTCAGTGAAAAAACTTTGTTAAAGGGACGTTATGGTTCCAAGTAAAACCGAAAAACCCTTGAAATTCGCCAGTTATGGTAAGCTAAGCAACCATAACTCGCGCCACCACCGTGCACTGCTAAGACTAACACCCAGGACATCAAAGATGACATCACAAATGTCATTGATGACATCACTGATGACATCACATGTGTATGTACTTCTCATGAAATATGTGTAGAAGGGATTCTTATTATGTTGCGAAAAAAGTGTCAAGAATCATTGCAAGAAATATACCCTAATAAGTGCATTGAACGATGCATTGATATAAATAGCATCCTATTATGGGGTTCTATCTAGTATATACTAAGCTACTCATACAGAAACATAACATTGTGTGCAGAGTACAAGATGAAGGTATGATATTCGTAATGTTAATATGTTGAATAATGAAATGATAATTGTTTTCTTAATAGATTTTTATGTACTGTGAAATATGTAATAAGTAGCTAATAAAACCCATGTATTACATAACTGCATTACTATAGACAAAACACAAAGACACAAGAACACATACCAATATGGGTATATACAGGGAAAGTGAAGTTAGCAAAAAAGCACAAGTAGTAGCAGAAACAATTCATAACTTAACTGATTAGATTCATGCAAATAAATGATTGCTCTGTTTCAAAGCTGCTATTTACCCTATGTATGTGTATCACTTGATGTGATTGGACCCTAAGGAAAGTAGTGTGAGTACAATGTATACAAATATGAACATATACAGGGAAAGTACAGCCATAAAAAAAAAACAGAACTATCAGAAAGTGCTCATAAGTCTAGTGATTATCCTCATGCACAAAAAGGATTTCTGTCTTTCAAGCTTGTGTTTTCCCATATGTATATGTTTCATATGATGTGACTGTACTCTAAGGGAATTACTGTAAGAACCTACTAGAAGGATATGTCTACAAATAAAATAAAATTCTTAGTTTCTGACTGTTACTGAAGAAAACCATGTGGCCTAGATATGTCAGCAAAAGAAAAAATAGTGTGCCAGACATGTGATGTCATCAGTGATATCATCAATGACATTTGTGATGTCATCTTTGATGTCCTGGGTGTTAGTCTTAGCAGTGCACGGTGGTGGCGCGAGCTATGGTTGCTTAGCTTACCATAACTGGCGAATTTCAAGGGTTTTTCTGTTTTACTTGGAACCATAACGTCCCTTTAACAAAGTTTTTTCACTGAATTTCATAGGTTTTTAGTAGCGCAACTTAACCATAACGTCCCTTTAACAAAGTTTTTTTCACTGAATTTCATAGGTTTTTAGTAGCGCAACTTAACCATAACGTCCCTTTAACAAAGTTTTTTTCACTGAATTTCATAGGTTTTTAGTAGCGCAACTTAACCATAACGTCCCTTTAACAAAGTTTTTTCACTGAATATATATATATATATATATATATATATATATATATATATATATATACATATATATATATATATATATATGGGTGTTGGGGGGTTTGGCGTTGGGTGGGGGGTTGTGGGGGGTTTCCCCCCACATATATGGTACAATTGACCTTCACAATTCGGTCAATTGTGAAAAGGTCAATTGTCATTCGAGCAGTTGTAAAACTAACAATTCGTATACAACCAAGTCAGAGACTCTTCCTACTTCCTGCAGCCGTTCTAAGAGGATATTATAGTTCACAGTGTCAAAGACTCTGGACAAATCCAACATCACCAATAGTGAAAGTTCTCCTTGGTCTGCAGCCTTTAACAGATTGTCCTGTACAGCCAGGAGTGCAGTCTCAGTTCCATTCTTTGGCCGTGACGGTTCGCCGGTCGCTGCCTGGACACTTTGCCCCCCTATCCCGCTGTGAGTACTCGCTATCTTATGCATCCTCCCCCTATTTGACTCCAAGAGCTCCTAGCCCTATCACTGCATTGGGTCCCCATCCCCAGAAAAGACTCTGTAACCTGCTATCTACAACCTTCAGACTTATATTTCCCCGCTCTGTTGTGCAACGCATACAGAGGCACCAAGGCACTCTGTTTGAAAGCGCTGCTCGCATATCACGGACACCCAAGGTGGAGTCCTTTCCATACTCAGTCTATGCCTCAAGAGTGATACACATGGTCCTTCGGAGAGCATCAGCCTCTTGCCTGCCCACGGCGAGACAACCAATGCTCCTGCATTGCCCCACTACTGCCAAACCATTTATAGGCTTCTGTACAGGATAGATTTGTTTACTCGACTGTTATAATGCCGATCCTTATACCCAACGTATAACTTGCAACGTATAACTTGCATTTACTGCATATTTGCACAACATTATTCATTGGCTACCCACTACTCAATGTTTAGGCTGCCGCTTACCTGTACGCACCAGCACCAAACGCTTAGCTATTGCCTACGTTCTCACTAGAGCGCCTCCTGCATTGTTTATCTGAATGTGTATTCTTGTTGACCCTCTTTACCTATACATTCAGCCTCATTACACGGACGGCGGTAAGGGAATAACGGTACCGGTAAGCGATCTAATTACGACCCGGACTTGCCGCTATTAGCACAACCGGTAAGTACGGTGCCACTAATAGCGGCAAGTCCGTGGGCGTGTGACCCCCAGGTTGGAAATAGCGGTATGGCGCTAATAGCATCCCATCACAAGCTAGGCGGACATGGCAATAGCGGCTTCGGAAAGACCCAAAAATCCCTTACCGGCATGGCGCAAATATCTGCATCGCGAACCACTGTTAAGAGACCTGAGCAGTGTTTCCACCTGCCACAGCAGCGCAAAAGAGCACACCACACCCCTTCCCACACCCCTTCCCACACATAAATGCTTCCAATACTGCCAGCATTACATGGGCTGGCGGACATGATTGCAGTGCGGCAGCACCAACAACAGGCAGCACAGAGGAGACGCAGGAGGAGGAGGAAGAGGAGGAGTAGGGTAAAACAGGCACAGCAAGCACCACCAGGGCACCCAGAAATACCACAGAGCAAGCCACCAATCTCCAGGATCCAAGCCAGTCCATTGAACCAGACACCTGAGCACTTACAAACCCTGTGCCGTCTGCACTGGGATACCATCACCATCATCGTGGATAAGATTCATGACGACAGCATGAGACTCATAGACATCAGAATTGCAATCCCCCCTCTAGTGCAGGTGTTGACTGCACTCCACTTCCTGGCCACAGGCTCGCAGCAGCACAATGTGTGGCAGATGCATGGCATCTCACAACCAGTATTCCCATGCACGCCGAACCAGGTACACAATGCCCTCCTGAAGCTTGGACATGAACACATATTCCTGCCACGGACTGCCCAGGAGATTGCAAACACCAAAATATGCATCTATTCACTTGCAAACATCCCAAGTAGCATCGGGGCCAGCAACTGTAACCGTGTGGAATTGGTGGTCCCACATCACAATGAAGTAGTCCACAGAAACAAAATATTTTCACCCAATAATTTTCTAAATGGCATGTGATGCAAACAAGACAATCACACATTGTTGCGCCAGACATCCCGGATCAACGCATGATTCAATGGTCCTGCAGAACTCAACCATATCAAGCAACATGGAGCGACAAGCTGGCCAACGATCGTGGCAACTTGGTGAGTAGCAGGCCATGCACAGGGCGGTGTGATTGGGGGGGAGAGAACGATACACCAACTGTGAATTGTCTGGCGTGCGTGGGACAAATGGTCATACAGATGTACTTCAATGTCCATTGGGGGACTTCACAATGAACTTGATAAGACCCCACATGAAATGCGAAGCTGCACAACATTGCATACATTCCAACATTTCAAAGATGACACATCCATCCACAACCACATTTCACATCATGCCACACCACATAATACACAAATCATCATCTTGCCCTCAGGACAGTCATACAGAATTTGTGCAGCACAACATCATTACCGCAATGTGCCCTAGAATGCATGCAAAGGAATCACCCCTAGCCATGGAACATGACCACAAACCCATAGCACCACTGAAGTGATGCACCGCAGCACAGCAACATGGATGTAAGGATGGCTGCACACTGGCATAGCGGTACAAATTTTGCCTGGGCCCAAGGACACCTGAGGCCTGGCCTCAGCCAGGACATTTCCATTACTTGCGGAAGCATGTTTCGGGCATGTCGACTTGCATGGTTGAGCCCAGCTTTGTACATTGCAGTCCTGCAGATTGTCTGCATGCATGCTGTCAGTTGTGACTTCCAATCACAATGCAAAGAAGACATATGTGACATGTACAGTCCACAGCAGGGTGGCCGGTAACAGGTACCCATTCTTCACCCCATACAGGCAAAGCCAGCTATCCCCGGAAGAGGTAGCACCTAACCCCTGTATGGAACCCACAGAACCAGCAGGACGAGGACAACAATATTGCACATACCCGTACCTGCGTCGTGATGGAGCAGGCATTCGGCATCTCCAACACACAGCTCTGGTGCCTAAGCCTGCGGGTGAGGCTCTCCTGTACGGCCATGACAAAGTGCTGAAGATAACCATGGCATGTGTGATGCCGGACTAAATTTTCATCAGACGGAATGTGCCTATGCCACCTGACATGCAAGCGCCAGATGAGGATGATGTGGATGATGATGAGGATGGGTCAAAAGGCCCGTAAGGACATGCAAGTGGCCATGGCCAGGAGGGACACGATGTGCGTCAGCATCTGATGTATCAGATTCCATGACATCCAAGGTATGACTATTTGGATGCAGATGGGTATTACTGCCCTGATGCATGTGGTCAGTCCCACAAAGAACCATCTTCCCAATACAGTACACACACACAATGATGAATACCAAGCCTGTGTTTCAACTTTTCAACAGTGTATTGTGAACAAAAGACAAAAATTAAGGTCATGGCCCCAACTGTGCAAACGACTTTACCCCCCTCCCCCCACAACACTCCCAAGAACACCCTTACCCCCCTCCCCCCACAACACCCCCAAGAACACCCTTATCCCCCTACCCCCCCACAACACCCCCATGTGAGCCACATGGTGTGAACGTGTCCTTCTCCACATGTGCCACCTATCCCTTGCTGGCCCTAATTGTCAGTGCCTCCTCCGCCATTTGGTGGTTGGGATGTGGTGCGTCTCAGGTTGCGCAGAGACCGGCGTAGGGGGCTAGTTTGCCGGGAACTCCCAGAGGAGGTGGTGCCCGGTTCATCCTGTGTTGTCAGTGGGCATCGGCGCTCAATCGCGTCTGCTATACGGATCATGGCCTGCCTGAGTTGGGCCATTTCATTGCAGATCCTGTTGGTGCATGCCTCCATGCCCTCCCTTGTCTGCCGTGCATACATACTGAGGTCCTCCCTCAGACGGCCTGCCTCAGCCACATGCTGCCCTACTAGCCCAGTGATCTCTGCCTGCCTCTGGATGATGGATGAGAGGTCCTGTTGCATGCTAGGTGCTGGTGGGATGACTGCTGCGCCTTGATCCATGGCACTGGCATCAGGTGAGAATACCTGGGGACTCCATGACCATTCCAGTGTGGGGGTGGGTGATCCACCATGGCTACCCGGACCTGATGACAACCTTGGGCTTGCCAGTATGGAGCGTGTTGGTCTGGGGGTCTGGCTTTGATCCACAATGCCATGTGCTTCCTCCTTGTCCGAAAGTGGGGCAGTGGCTGCTGCCTCACCAGTTGAACTGGTGGCAGCAGAGTGCGTGCCCTCCATGCCGGTTTCACTTGCAGGGAGACACACTACCGTGGGTGCTACGATGGCAGCAGGCATGGCCTCGGGCTGCGTGGAACTGGTGCTCCTGCTGCCTTTGTCCCTCTGGTCATGGTCACTCCTCCCGGTTCCCCTTGAGGCTGTGGCAGTGTCCCCTGTGGCATCTCTCCTGGGTTTTTTGGTGGATAGGGGAGCAGGTGTCACAGTGCGTGGCTCCTCAGTTTCTGTGTGTGATACTGTAGGGGTGAGAAATGGGGATATTCATAATTTATGGTTCGACCTGCCTTATGCTGAATGATTACGTCATGCCGCTCTATGCATTTGGGCCTCTTTATTGTGGATTCAGGTAATGGGGATGTTGGTTGGTTCATGCATGAATGGGTCTGTGTTGCACGTGTATGTGGTGATGCATGCATGTATGTTTGTGGCTGGATCCACGGCATTAATATGGACACATAATTGGGGGGCCCCTCACACTTAACTGTGCATTTTTTGATGCATACACTCACCTCCATCGGACGAAGTGGCCACGCCATGCTCCATTTCTCCAAATCCCTCTATGGATTCCACTCCAATTGTGGATGCATAGGTCTCCTCCCACTCACGGAGTTTGATAGGCGATTCGCTGCCTCCTCCTGTGCCCATAGCCAGGTTGCGGTTCGCTGCCAGTATGTTCCTGACACAGAGCCGGAGGTCGTCCCACCTCTTACGACAGTCTTTAACTGTGCGGGTGGTGGTGCCCACCGCGCTGACCTTGTTGGCAACCTCTGCCCAGATGGCGTTCTTCTTGAGGATGGTCTCCCGCCGCATGTCGTTGCTGAAGACCACATGTGCATTTGCCGCTAGTGTCTCGGTCAGCATTATGAGCTCCTCATTGCAGAATTTTTCCTTGCGTTGCCGCTCTGTCGATTTTTTTACAGCCTTGGGCATCTTTAGGCTGTCCTGGAAGGATTTTTGTCCGAGTTTCCTGGAAAGGTGTCCTGGATACGGAGGATGGCAATGGATTGTGTTTTTAAAGATGGCCGCTGCGCTCTTTCCCGTTCCTGTGCGATGTCGCTATTTCCGCTTTCGCGTTTTTGCGGTGACCGCTATTAGCGGTGACCGTAATTTGCATGCAGTAAGAAGGCGGAGGTGCTATTAGCACTTTGGTCGAATCCGTTAATGGACTTTTTGGGGGCTTTTACGACATGGCGGTAGGAGGATTACCGGCATGGCGCTATGCTTGTGTCCGCATACTCGTAATAGTCTGCAATTTGCGGGCTCTTGCGAGGGCGGAGACGCAAATAACGCCATGCCGGTATATGCCTTTTTTTACCGCACAACGTGTAATGAGGCCCATTGTCTGTGAACTTGTGCCACCCTGACGGTTACATTTGCCTACTACTGCACTACACTAAAATATTATGTCTGCTCCACTGATACCTGCCCACCTCTCTAGTGCATTGCACCCACTGAGCCCACCTTGCTGACATTGGCCTCCAACAAAGGTACCATATTGGTCTCGCCTCTTAAAAATGTATGCCGCCTCGGTACCTATGCACCTCATTCTAGAGAGTCCTGGCACTAGCCAGCAACTCTGTAATCTGCCATACTAAATCTACGCACATTCCCCAACGTAATCATGCATCCCTCCAGCAGTAACTCAGATCTGGTTAGCTGCTATTTCCTTGCTGCTACTCTTTGTACCATCCAGACCCAACCTCACATCCAGCCAACTGATGCAAATGTTTTCACCCGTGTGCCCAGAAGATGCTCAACCATGGCTAAGCAACCCATCCAAAAAATCAAAGACCCCATCAAACTCTCCTATTTTCTCCCTCCACTAAGCCTTTCACTTTCGATTAAACCTACCCCATTCCTTCCGCCTTTTAAGCCTATCCTCGCCACACCACCCTCAAGACCCTCACCTCTGCCTGTCATAGGGACAGCCCTTAGCAACCACAACCAGTCAGAAACCATCAGGACCCCCAACCATGTGCCATCATCTGCCATCCCTACCATATTGACCACCAATTGCCCTTGCCCTACTAGCTTTAGGAATGCCAGTGTCACGCTATCCTCTCATTCCGTCCCTATTTCACAAACATCTAGGACAGGCAACACTCACAATGCATCAGTTACCCCAGCCAGGTTCCCATTTCCTGTCACTCACAGTGGACGGGTGTCACGTGAGCGGGTTTACCCCAAGGGCCACATATGCAGACTCAGGGATTCCCCGTTCCTTCACTGGCGTCTGCCATGGCGTCTGCAGGAGGGAGCTCACAGACGCCGGCTGCAGGACGCTGCGTGCAGAAAGTCATTTCCGCGATCATTGAGATCTAAACAGCGCTCACGTGTCGCGCTTGAAGGTCAGGTGACGCGTTCATCCATCTCACTCGCGGAACATGTGACGTGGAAGCATCCACTACTTAAGCGCTGAACTTCCGCACTTCTGCGCTTCACAACTGTTCTTTGGTGGACTCTGTACGGCGTTCGGATACTTTGTGTTTCACGGCTCTTGACTCTTGGACTGTTATTCGGGTTTGCTCTGCTCATGTCCTTTGGCTCCGTTTGCTGGATCATTTGAACTCGGAATGCTTTTTGGACTGTCTTGGATTACCCTGAATGGACTTGGCATTTTCCTCTTCACTGCATTACGTTACCAAGTACTTTGGATTTTGGTCCTTTCGTTTTCATCAATTACAGGAGGGCAGGTTGGGTCTATACCCAGTCTACAGTTCTTCTCCCTATTGTCATCGTAGAAACCAGCTCACGTGCCCCTCCACGGAATTATCACCCATCATAGGATTCTGGGCTCCATCACCCATCAGCTTAGGTAAGCACTGCACTTTATCCTGCTTGTTTGCTTTTACTGTGCTCATTTGATTGCTAATAAAGGTTTTCCTTTACAGCTGCCTTGGGTTTCGACATTCCGTGGTTCCGGGCTTCAAGAACTATCAACCTGTGGCCTCAATGATCGCATAGGGAGTAATCTTGTATTCTCTCTCTGTGGTACTTGGGGACGGAGGTATCATACTCTTCACGACAATCAAGCAACCTGACAGCCAGGCTCAGCCAGATACTCTGCAAATCATATAGTTTGCCTCTAATCCTAAAGTCCTCAAATAGCCTTCCACAGCAGCTACCCAAACTATCACCAAAAAACCCTAAAAACCTAAAACTTTGACCTCAACCTCTCTCACGCCTGAACCCTCTACCCACTTCAAAAGCCCCACTACAATCCATGGGGCACTGATCAACACCAGGTCCTTGGTCACCCATGCTGTAGCCATCGCTGACTTGATTTTAACTAACAATATAGACTTCCTAGCAGTCACTGAGACGTGGCTACACGCAGCAGCAGGTCCCTCCATCCTCTTGGCAACCCCAGACGATTACACTGTCCTCAAATCGGATACTGAATCCTCCAAAGGTGGCGGAGCAGCCTTTATAGCTAAATCCTCATTGGGACTCAGAATCGCCTCTCACACACCTACCAAGTCCTGTGAATTAATGACTGTGAAACTTCCCCTCACAAACTCAGGTACCATCACTATGCACCTAATCTACAGACCCCCCGGACCTATGGGCGCATTTGAAGAAGTCAACACCCTTTTATCCACAACACTAAACCCTTGTCACAAATCCTCGTACTAGGAGATTTTAACTTAGGCTTCAACGACCCCACAGATCATTCAGCAGCATCTGTGGATATCTCCTTAGCGGAACTCGGCCTTACTCAAAGAGCCCTCCACCCTACCCAAGACAAAGGAAGAATCCTTGACTTAGTAGCGTACCTTAATTGTACAATCACTATCAACTTTATCAAACCCCAACCGTGGACTGACCACTTCCTTCTGTCATTCAACCTCCAAGACTGCACCTCTACCAAAAAAGAAACCCTCATTGCTCCACCTATGCCCACCAGGAACAAAAAGAATATCACTGTGGACAAACTTAAGCTTTTTCTCCAACCCTTACTTAACCTTTCAACAGCTCCTTCCAACCTAGCAGAACCGGTGGACCTTTACAACAAAACCCTGACCACTGCTCTTGACAGCATTGCCCCCTTAAAAATGCATAAAAGTAAACCCAAAGCACATCTGAATACATGGTTTATCCCTTAACTTAAAGCTTTAAGAAACGAAAAAAGAAAATGTGAGTCGACCTGGAAAAATAATCCATCCGTAACTAACAAAGACATCCTCCAAAAAATCTCAGCCAACTACAAATAAGAAATCCTGTTAGCAAAAAGGGATACCTATAATAATAGGATTGAGAAAGCAAGCTCAAGTTCTAGAGAACTGTTCACGATCTTAAGAGCATTTGAATCTCCCAGCCCTACAACAGAGAACTGCATCAAGGACAAGATCTGGTGCACCAAAATCCAAGAAGCCCTATTCAACAAAATCACTATGTTGCAAAAGAAAATAGCCGACAAAAAACAAAACCTGGTACCCCAACCCATCACACCCAAAAGAGCCCCTACCTCCTATCCACCGCAACACTTCAAATTCACGCCAGTGTCAACACAAGAGGTTATCAACATTATTGCTTCACTCAAACCCTTAAATTGCCAAGGTGACACTTGCCCAGCTTCCTTCATAAAGGAGGCTGCCAAAGAACGTGCCCCCTTAATTACACGGCTCATCAACTCCTCTTTCCACACGGGTTCTGGCCCCACCAATTTGAAGAATTCCTGGGTACTACCACTTCCCAAGAAGCCTTCCCTAGACCCTACTAACCCCACCAACTTTAGACCCATTACAACTGTCCCTTTTCTACTTAAAAACATTGATAAGGCTGCATATAACCAGATCCAAATGTCTTTGGAATGAAATAAACTACTGTGACTCCATCAATCTCGCTTCAGGTACCAACATGGGACAGAAACTGCCCTGATTGATCTGAAATCTCTGATTGACGACCTTAAAGATAAAGGAAAACCAGCCTTTTTGCTCCTGTTGGATGTGTCAGCCACCTTTGATTTGGTAGACCACAAGGTGCTAAGCACTCACTTATCTACAGCGGCCCACTTTTCAGCAGAAGCAAAGGTCTGGATCCAATCATTCTTAAATAATAGATCCATGCAAGCCTTTTCTGACTCAGCAGCAGCTGATCCGATCCCCATATCCTGTGGTGTCCCACAGGGCTCTTGCGTACCACCTACCCTGTATAATGTGTTCACCAAACCATTATTTGATGAACTGGATCATCTGGGTGTCACCTACACTAACTTTGCAGATGACACCCAGATCCTCCTACCATTGACAGGAGATTACAAAAGGGACCTTGCTCTCATTGATAAAAATCTACCTCATCATTCAGGCCTGGATGGCCACCCACGGTCTGTGCCTGAATGATGAGAAGACAGAACTGCTCCTTCTAGCCTCTCCCACCAACCTAAAAATACTGGGCAACCAATACCGGTCCTTCAACATTGACTGCAACGACATACTGGTGGCCCACGAGGTGAAAACTTTGGTTTTCACCTAAACTCTTCTTTGACTCTGCGCAAACAGGTCAGTGCAACTGCATCAGCGACTGCTTGCACCTGTAAGCTTATTCACTCCTGCAAACAATTTTTTCCACAGAAAGTTGTATCACCCTAGCCCAAGTGCTAGAACTATCTGAAATCGACTATTGCAACAGCTCATTGGCTCCAGGTCAAGGACCGTATCACTCTGAAAATCCTCACCATCACACACAGATGTATCCACAATATCGCCCCAACATACCTATCAGAAGCAGTATCCAGGACCACATCCCTTCGCCCCACCATAGCCCAGTACACCAGCCAGCTACACTTACCACACATGAAGAGAGCTACTGCGGGAGGTCTAGGATTCTCCTACATTGCTCCAAAACTTTGGAACTCTCTCCCGGCCACCCTTAGAGCCGAAACTTCCATCACTGTCTTCCGCAACAACCTCAAGGCCACCTTCCTCAACTAGCCCTGCCTAGGTTACCCCGATTGTAATATAACTCAAATGTATATCTATATTGTAACTTATAGCTATATTACCAACGACTATATAACTATTTTGTACCCTGTATATATATATTGCAAATGACTATGTAACTAAGATCTCTACTGTAACGAGTGCCACGATGTCCTCGGACTGTTGTGCGCTATATAAATATGAATAAAACAAACAAACTATACCTAGGTGCTAGCAAATACATCACCAACAAACTACAGATACTGCAGAATAACGCCTTAAAAACGGCCCTGGGCATCCCTAGGCGGCAACATATTTCAGCAATAAGGTGCAATAACAACTGGCTCGCCATCATAGAGAAAATTCAACTCAAAATAGCCTCCTTGACTTATAAATGCCTCAACAACACGGCCCCTCCATACTTCTTTGAAGAATTTACCAAAAACAACCCTATCCGACACACCAGAAAGTCAAACTCTAACCTCCTAAGAGTACCCAGGTTTAACCTAAAAAAAGCAGGGAGATATAGCTTCCCTGTCATGGCTGCCCAATTATGGAACTCATTACCCCCTTCACGTCGTAAGGACCAGTCCTTCTACAAATTTAGGAAAGACACCAAACGCTGGCTCATTGCCAAAGATTCACCCTAATAGACCCCTTACGCCAACCTTGTATAAATTATCCTTACTTCAATCATTGTATGGTGTACTCATTAAATAGGTCTCTGGGATTTTTGTGTAACTAATTGTATATATTCTTATCCTTGTGCATTCTGTTCTTTTTGATCCTCTGTAATTAACGGTACATATTTTTGACTTCTATGTAATGACCCTGATGACTGCCAAGTCTGTAAATCTGATTTTTGATCCTCTGTAATTAATTGTACTTTTTTTTTTAATTCTGTGTAATGGCCCTGTTTACTGCCAAGTCTGTAATGTTGAATATGCATAACCTGACAATGCGCCCAGTTACCTCTGGGTTCGGTGTGCAGTATAAATAAATAAACAAACAAACAAACAAACAATGGTGGTTTAAGAGACCTAATGAGTTTAAATATGTCGTCTTCAGCAACCGGGTGAAACTCAAATATAGATACTGGTGTCTGATTCTGTAACTCATCCGAGTTGCCTGAAGATTGGTTGGACAAGTACACAGGTGGATTGTTAGAGACCTCCTGTGCAATATCAGCCCTAATCCGTTCAGTTTTGGCCACTAAAAAGGAGTTAAAAAATAAATTAGCCTGTACTACAGAAGCGTCCAATACTGCTGCATTACAAATAGGATTGCAAAAGTTAGATATAATAGAGAACAATTCCCTTGATTGATTGTTGGCCGTTTTCAGTTTCTCGCCCAGGAAATCCTTTTTTTGCCAGATAAATAGCTAGTTTATAATCCCAAAGTGTATTTTTAACTTGAATTTTATTCTCCAAAGTTGGCTTCCTTTGCCAAATCTAATTAGTCCTATGAACTAGTTTCCGCAAGCATTGCAGGTTTTGAGAGAACAAGGGTTGAGAATTTCTTTTGGACTTGTGCTTTAATTAGGCAGTTTTGTCACAAATAGTGCCCAACATTGATGGTCCAGCTGTGAAAAACTCATTACATGAGAGTACAGAATCGATAAATGCAAGAGCCCCAGAAATTTCACTACCAGTGATTCTGTCCAAATCCTTGGCCTTTCGAGACTATATGGCCACTCTGTTCTTGATATTAGTTTTAGCGTGCACCAAGAAATTAAGTGAGAAAAACTTAACAAAATGATCAGACCAATATACTGTCATCAAATGCAACATACAATAATTTGACAGATATGACAAGTTTTCCTGTCCTCTGCTGTCACCACAATAAGTCTGTGGGTGATTGTGTGCACCCTCGTTTGTGCCAGAGTTCCTGTTCTGTGATAAGGGGCCCTTTGCTGTAGTTCAATTATTTGCACTATAGGCAGGGACGTGTAGGCATCTCCCTCCTGTGGTTTCTCTGGGGTGGTAAGGATGTATTCTGTGCCCATGTGGATTGGGAGATAGGCTGCTTTCTTTGCTGCTGCCTCTGCATTTCCCAAAGATATTTCGTCAGTGTTGTGAGTGTGAGCTGAGCATTTGACGACAGCTACTACTGAAGGTTCTGCCAGGGCCATAATCAAGTCATTCAATAATTTTGCATATTGTAATGGGGAGCCGTCTTCCCTCCTGAATCCCCTTCTCCTCCATTGGGAGAGACCGGCATGTACTGTGGTGGTTACGTATGCGGCGTCAGAATAAATAGTAACACAAAACCCCCTTGCTGTTTTTAGTGCTTCAATTAGTGCGACAAGCTCTGCTGCTAGCGCTGAAACATGTCTTGCCAATCGTTTCATAATCAGTATCTCGGATTCCCCATCTTCTAATCTAACCACTGCAGCCCCGACATTTCTTTCACCCGTCTCCTGATCTATTGATGTTGACCTATCAATGAAGAATACTTTCTTTCTCCTAGGGCACTCTCTCTTGCTTTTGGGATATCATCTCCTTCACACTCATAGGGGTTACAATCGTGTTGCTGCAAGTCCTCAACAATGCATGCCTCTGTGAGGAATGTCATGGGGTTTACTGTCTTACATCTTGCTATGTGTATATTTGCACTCGACAGGATTATCTCGCATGCAGATGCTCTTGTGTGGTCAATGTGGATTTCGACTGTTCCAGTATTGCAAACAGGGAGTGCTCAACATAGAGTGTGACTGAACACCCCATCGCGATAGTGAAACTTTTTCCAATAGCAAAGGCCATGCTGCAAGTGCTTGTTCGCAAGCGAACTGGCCCTGCATTACTGAATCAAGTGTGCCGTTGTAATAGGCCAGGGGCTTGTGGCCCATGGAGCTCTTCTGTGTTAGTACTGCTGTCATCAGCGTGCCATTTGAATGTGAAAACAGGTATAATTCCTGCTCATAATCTAGTGTTGCTAATATTGGGGCTGTGCATATTACGTTCTTTAGATCATTGAACACGGTCACCATTTCTGCTGTCTAATTTATGAGCGTCCTTTCTTTTTGTGCCTCTTTGAGGCCTTGTAAGGGTGGTATGGTGTATGTTGCATAATTAAGGTTCTAGGCCCTGCAGTAACTGCAAAGCCCTAGGAATTTCTGCATCTCTTTAACCGTGGTGGGTTTGGCAGTGGCACAAACTGTTGCTGCTCGTTCTGGTATTATTCTTTTGCCATCTTTAGAGATGAGCAGAAGTACAGGACCTCTGCCAAACAGTACTGGAGCTTTTTCTTATCCACTATGTACCGCTTTTGTGCTAGCAATTGGAGTAATGTGATGGAATCTCTGCGACAGTCTTGTTCATTGTCGCTGCAGACCAGTAGGTCATCTACGTACTGAATAATCATGCTGGGGACCTGAATGTTGCCACAGTCTTCATGTAATATTCTGTTAAAAATGCTCGGGCTTTCAGTGTATCCCTGGGGCAAACTACGGTGTTCATATATTTTCCCTCCTAAGGCGAATGTAGTAAGGTCTCGGGAGGATAGCTTAGGGGCAACGTGCTCGCCTTGGAAGCAAGGCGACACGGAGCAACACAGGTTCGATCCCGGGTCTGCTCTTAGAAACCTCTGGGTATTAAGCGCGTTATAAATAACCTATCATATCATATCAAGGTATTGTGATTCTTGGTCAAGGGGTACTGAGAAAAAGGCATTCTTCAAGTCCATTACCGTAAAATGGGTAGCTTGCTTGGGAATGCTACAAAGGATTGAAGCAGGGTTCGGAACCAGAGGGAATTCTTTCTGGATCACATCATTAAGGGGGCAAAGGTCCTGGATCATTCTTCAACTACCCCATTGCGTTCTTAATCGGACAAATTGTGGTATTGCATGGTGATGTGGAGGGGCCAATGATACCTTCCTGTAGGAGGGCTTGTAGTGTTTCCTGTATCCCCTCCTCTGCTTTCCGTTTTACTCTTGGTAATACAGCACCAGGCTTGAACTTTATTTTTACTGGGGTCACTTCCTTGAGCATTCCCACATCATGTGGATTGGTGGTCCACAGATGGGGTGGGACATGTTGCAAATCTGTCTCTCAAAAAGCTGGAGGCCCGCTGACAATGGCCATGAGGGCGCTCTGCACTCTTTGATATTGGACCATGATGTTGCAAGGAATGCATATCTCTAGCACTATTTCCCCCATCATCATTTGCATCTTCAAACAGTTATTCATCAGACATTTCTCGCAGTGGGGTATTGGGATCAACGCACAAGACTGTGCGCTATTGGCACCTATGGACATCTGTCCCTAGTACTACTATTCTTTTGGTAGACACTTGCAACCCTTCCAGATCTAAGAACACGATGGTGCCAGCAACCACTTCGGGGAGTGCTAGAGGGCAGAAGAGAAAATTAGAATGTACTCACCACTCTTTCTTCGCGAGTTCGGGCACAGCTTGAGCTAACACTCAAGTTCCACAGATGAACATGTCTGATTAACTGGGACTCCTCTTACCACTAATTCATTTGCCACAGAGTGAATCATTAGCATGGCAGGGAGGGAGCACATGCCTGGGGTGGCTCAAACAATCCCTCTGTCAGTGAATGATATGGTCATGTTCAACCTGCTGAGCAGATCCCTCCTTAGTTAACAGGTGAGCTTTCGTAGTATAAGAGTGGTGCTCGCACCATCTTTCTCCCAATTTTAATATACAAATCTTCTGTATAAGGAACCGTTACAGCCCCAGAGAATCACTGTGTGTCGAGAGTTTGGCCTGATAATGGAAAATCACTTTCACAAATGCATGATTTCTCCGCCTCTGGGTCCACCATGAAAATTGATTGCTGATTTGCTATCTCTGCCACCACCAGTGGTTCCTCTTCTGGATTTAAGGTCGTTGGTAGTACTGGACACGCAAGAGCTCTCTGTGGGCGGTCCTAGTCTGGGTACATTTCTGTCCCTGGACAGGCAAAGGTGTCTCCGCCTAAAACACAGGCACCCTGGTATGGTGCTGCTGCCCTATTCGGAGTGGTGGCAAAAGGGTTTCTGTTTCCCCCTCCCTGGCAGTTGGGGTGGTGTTGTTGTGACTGCATGGCAGGAGGGGTGTGACGATAGGTGGCGAGCACAGGCATTGGGGAGATTGCTGGGGGTACGCTTGTAACTCATATGGGTTCATCATTACTCCTTGGGGCTGGCCCTGGGGACTGCCAGGGTGGGGATTTCCATACTGTTGTTGATAGTAGTGGGGCTGGTTATATTGGTAATTTTCTCCCTGCCTGCTGTGGCACTATCTTGCAAAATGACCCCATCTTCCGCACACCCAACACTGCCCTTACCCCCCTCCTCTCGGCCCTTGTCCTCCAAACTCCCCTCACCTCTGTCCCCTGAATCCATCTCGTCCCTGTGGCGGCCCTCCTTGCCATTGTCGTCTGGCATACTGTTGATTTCCTCCCCACTGTCCTTGCCCATTGTCAGCCCACACAGCTGCCGTCGTCGCCCGCGTGGCGACAGAGGCCCACCCTTCCTCTCACATCTGTTCAGTGGTCGGTGCTGCGGTTACCGCGGTCACCTTTACTAGCTTGTTCTGTACTAGTTTCGCTTCCACAGACTGCCTTCTCTGAATAGTTTATTTTTCCCTTTCTTTGATTCTCCTACAGTGGTGCACAATTATGCTTTGGATTTCAGGCCAACCTTTTGCTTCCACCCATTCTATCTTGTCCAAGGACTTCTGTACTTCCTTTGGGAGCCCCCTTTTTATGATGAAATAAAACAGTGATGTTGATTGGTCCCACGTGGTCCTCGTCCTCAACATCTATTGGACTCGAAGAATGAATTGCGCAGCATCTTCCTTATCTCCCATCGTGCATTGGATTATAGAGTGCAAATCGGGAGTATCTGGGAAGGCCTGTGTATGAGTGCGTGTGTGCTTGTGTTATGAGTGAGTGTATGGTGATGGGAGCGTGCATTAATGAAAGAGTGATTGCTGTGTGACGGTGTGAGTGAGTGTGTCCGTTGAGCTGATTTTGGCAAGTGGGGGTAGAGTGGGAAAGAGGGTTGTACCAACAGAACCCCCCGCACTCATACACATATTTAAAAAATAAATGAACATAAACGTACCTTCTGCAGGGGCCTGAGCATGAGTGCTGAAATGCCCCGCTACAGGTTACTCTGTCCATATGTGCGAGGAGGCGCAGGAGCTCATCGTACATACAGACAGTGCCCCAGCCATGCATGGCTCAGTGAGCATGTGCGGCTGGGGAACTGAACTGTCAAAGGGAAACTCTGTTTCCTTTTGACAGTTCAGCGAGCCCAAGAGCACTCCATCAGCTAAAAAAGCAGCTGAGGGCATGCTCAGTGTTTCACTGGGCTGGATCCTCAGCTCCTCCATAATGGGTGAGGGGGCCACTGGGTGGATGCCCCTTCGCCCGTTATGGGTGAGCCACCAGGCTATGAGCTAGTAGCTTTGACCATTGTTGCTGAATGAATATTCTTTAAATATCACAATTTGCTTACATTTTAACAAAAAACACCCCCATGGGTACTATTCAAACAGTCTGTGACTAAAGGAATGACTATCCATTTGTAACTGTGGGGCGCTTTTTCATTGGTGCCTGAGACAGTATTACGGTTCAGTCCAACCATGTGAGCCGCCCCTGCCCATTTCCTCCAATCTAACACAAAAAGAAAAAAAAAGAAATCCCCTGGAATGCACCCGCACCCCAGTTTGAAGACCTCTGTCCTAGATGTCACGCCTCCTCCCTGCCACACCATTTCCAGACAACCTTTCAGATTCACATCCGCCACCCCTAACCATGCACGCTTCATTCATCGCACTCAGCAACTAAATTACCAAGGACGGCTACGACCTTTCCTACATTGGAATTTGCCATGGCGCTTCTCTCCGGGACGGCACCCGCCCACGGGCGCCCAGAGACTACGGTCCAGCGCACGGAGTGCTTCCGATCAGGTGACCAAACGCCGGCAACAGGCGGCCAATCGCCAGCAGACTCTCCGTGCAGCGTCGAGGGTCACGTGATGTGGATCCGTGTTTTTCTCGTGACTGTGTCATGTGATCAATTCAACACAGTCAAAAGGACAGGGGAAACGCGGAACAAACGCTTCCCAGCTGCTTTTCGGAGTGCTGCACGGCGTTTTTGGATCTTGCTTAGAATTCGGATTTCTTTGACCACGGAACGTTGCATGGATTGCTTTTGGTCTCTTCCTCAGGCTCAGGCGAACTTTAATCTTCAAGCTTCACAACCTTTGGCTTTGCACAAACTTTTGAACTTTGGATATTGGACTTTGGCTATCGTTTTCTCGGCTTTCGACCCTGGACTGTTAACGGATTGTTACGGATCATCCACAGGCTACCTGACCACAGGTGTACTCCATCAAGAGTGCCCACAAGGACCCTTCTGTTTCCCCTAGCCCTTTGAGGCATCCTGACCAGCACATTTGGGTAAGCCCTTTAGCTTCTTCCACCATATTGCATTGCGATCGTTGTGACTGTCTGCCCTAATCATTTATTGCCTTACAGTGGTCAGGGGGTCCTTCCGGTGTTCCTGGTTCCCGCTTGACGGCACTCCACACCTGTGGCCTCAAGAATTGCATTGGTAGTGATATTATTCTTACCAGTGTGATACTTGGGGACGGAAGTATCTTCATCTGCACGACCATCAAGATCACAACACTAGACTGTCCAATTCTCCCTCCCTTTACACGCGCACTGCTCGTATGGGGGCGCTATCAATTCTGAATCGAAAATTGCCAAATTTCCACTCATCTTCTTGTGGAGGGGGTGGTGTCTGGGGCAATCCTGCACTTCCTGGACCTCTCGCTACCTCACAAGCCGCTCGCAACCTAGTTAACCATGCGTAGGTGGAGGAAAATGCTACCTTAATGTCCCTTGTACTCACTCCTGTATGCTATAGTGGGAAAATATGGCGGGGGAGGTGCTCTGCCTGTATTTACTTGTGTATCTCCCAAAACACATATGTAGGGTTTGAGTACACCTCTGCGGGTTGGGTTAGTAGTGGATACATTTTCTTGGGTTGCTCTTCCCACTTACAAACGAAAACAAGGCAACTTTGCCTTATTATAACTGGCGCTTCTCAGTTGGCCCCTAGAGAGGGCTGCAATGCATTTCGGTGAGAACCTTCATCAGGGCTGTATATAGGCTCTTGATTACATCATCAAGCTAAGCATAGTAATACATTTGTCAATACAAGTACGTGAAATGGTTTTTATGCAATACATAAATAAATTCACACATACCATTTTGTTTGTCCCACGAGTATTCAATTGGTACAACAGAAAAAAAAATGAATGAAAAACAGAAATTGCCATTTAGTATCAGTGGTACAAAACTCTATGTACACAGTTTAAGGACAGAAAAGTGTCCTACCTGATCGCTTTCAATGCGCTATCTCTGTCAAATATGATAAGCCCCAAAGGCTTTTATTTTGCAACACTCACGACTACAGCCACGTGTGTTGCAGATGCGTGGTGAAACGCATATGTCAATCGTGTCTCTGTGAAAAAAACAGGCTATTAGGCAGCCGTTCTAACATGTCTTTTGCAATAGTATAGATCAAAGCGGCGAATGTTCTCCGACGCTTACCTTCAGTTCCTGCGTAGTTCTGCCTTCTGCAGAGAGACATGATCGCGCATGCCTCTTATTTCTATTTAAACGTTGCCTTGGAGATGGTGGCGAGGTGCCGTGGTCCGACAGGAATGCCGGAGCACGTACGCCTCGCGTCCCACCCCCGGGTGTTTTACCATGGGGCGAGGATGTCTCCATGACAACTCCTGAAACGCTATGTGTAGCCAAGCTGTCAGCGCCGTTCTCATGTGATTGACATTAGTTTCGTTCTGTTACTGTGAATGCAAGTGCATTGTAGCGTGATTGTAGGGATCTGTAAAATGAGTGTTATAAGTGTTGTATAATTTGTGCTGTTCTATATTTCTCATTATCGCAGATAACAAGGTCTAGCTACCTCTTTGGCATCTACTAGCTAATGCATACAGGTTATGTACAAAGCTAGCTATCATTAGCTTACTATGTGTTGTATTTATGTTCTTCATTTACGGGTTTCAAATGGTAGGTCTTGATTCAACAGGCACAAGTGTAAATATACAAATAAAAATATAAGTATAGCGTTTACAATCAAAAGTCACGAAAGATTTTTCATCTAAAAGGACAAGCAGAAAACCTTTACCCAAACAATGTTTTAGACAATCTAGCACATGGTGTTAGTTAAATTAGAAATAAATGTCATTCCAAGTGTCAAATTACGTCCGTTTCATCTGCCAATGTCTGGCCTCCAGACCAGGTTGTCCGTTACGGTGGCTGCTGTGGGTGTTCATACGGAATCAGGAATGCTTGATTACAAAAAACACATGAAGTTAATCTCCTCGTTCATTCCTTTAGGAATCAGGGAACTCAAACGATCTATCCAGAAAGTTTCTCATTGATCCATTGTTTTCTGAAAGCTTTCATGTGGATCTCTCTTTTCCACTAGTTCTAGAATAGCGAATCGAATCTGTGCCAAGTTATGTTTTTTGTCATGCCAATGTCTTGCCACAGCCGAAGTTTTGTTGTTGTTACATATACAGGATCTGTGTTCGTTCCATCTTGTTTTAGCCGTCCTTACAGTTTGTCCGAGATAATGCAAACCACAGGGACATTTTATGGTGTATATCACTTTTTGGGAGTCACATGTTCCAAAGCTTTTTAGTTTTATATTTTCTCCTGTATACGGATGTTTCAAAGAAGTACCTACTCTCTTGGTGGTTTTCTTCATTTGTGCTGGTCTGGTCTTAACAAGTTTATCTTTCAAGTTATGGCTCCGTTGATAAGCGAATGTAGGGACCTCTTTGAATAAATGTTCTACCCGTTGGTTGCAGGTGACTGTGTTCCAGTGTTTTTTAATGATAGTTTTAATGTGGTTACTCTGTCTTGAGTACTTGGGTACTGTTAGGCAGAAACCTGTGCAGTTCCCTTTGGGACCACTGCAAAAGACTTAAGACTACAGGTGTTGGCAGTAAACCCAATTGGTAGCAGTCTTACTGGGAGAATCCGATTTAGTCGGACAACGAATTTCTTCGGTCGACTCTGAAGAAGATGATGATGAGGGAGATCTATGTCTCCTCTTTATTTTTTCGATGACGACGAAGAGTGTCTCGATCTACTCCTAGATCGAGATCTCTTCGAGTGCCTATGGCGATCCGATTCCTTAGAATCAGTCGCTTTCTTGTGTCTTTTTGACGAAACCTTTTTTGAGGCCTCCCTCCCAACTGACAGTTTACCTTTCCTCTCACAAAGAGGTTTTTCGGTCATAGATTGGCAGGACCCGCAGTCGTCGGTTCGGTGACTGGAACCGAGACACCAGAGACAAATCTGGTGGGGATCGGTGATCAACATCTTAGATCCACAATCTGCACACTTTTTAAACCCAGTTATGGGTGTCGAAGGTGTCAAAGATGACGACATTTTCTTCACAGAAAATAGAAGCGCGCCGTTCTCGATAGCGAAGCGATTGGAAAAACGGAACTGAAGCAACGGGCGCGGCTCGAGCTATTTATACCATCGGTGACGTCGACAGAGTACGTCGAGGGACAATCGACGCCACGACCTCGAGCACAGCGCCCTCTGCCGAGAATTTTTTTTTCCGAAGCAGCGAAGCTGGAGATAACGATTTATCACAAGATGAGGAATACGTGGGAGGACACAATCCATTCGAACTATCATTACATTGTTAAATAAAATAGACACTGCAATCTTATCAAAACACAAAACAAACATATACCTGATACCTATTTCTCTCCCCCTTTGACCTATTCCCAATCCCCTTCTCACGTTCTTCTCATTCACTCCACACCCGTCCCTCTTGGGCCTCCTTCATACATGTAAAAAAGAAACACTGAAAACAACAAACTAAAATAACGAGCTAAAAAGACAAGCACTACTTATTCCCGAGCTCTCTACTTATACGGGGCTCCTACTTTTTTCTCTGTATTTGTATTCTCCTGCACTGGTTGGGACACTATAAAGTGGTGCCACCCTCTAGGCTCTTTCGGGGATAGGTTCCCTTTCCTTCTTCCTCTATATTTTCCCAATAAAGAAATTAAAAAGAATAAAAGCTAATGGCCACATACAAAACTCGTCATTCTACACACTCTCATCCTTTGCGTGTTCCCCTTTATATAACACTCTATTACTCTATTCCCTAAACCCCATCAATGTTAAGCCTTGCACACCATACTCACGTGTCCCTGCTCTTCCGGTAGCCTCTGTTCGCAGTTAATCCACAACATGTCTGGGCCTCTTCCTGGGGCCGCAACCTGCCTCGAACGAGCTGGTGGGGTATTCGCAAAGCCGAAACCCACCAGAATCTTCTGCTGCATATGCGTTTTGGGAGACTGGTCAGCTGTAGGTGGGCACGGCCGTACAGGGGCTATGGAATCGCATTAGGGTCACCAAATGAAGGCCTAGACCACTCGACACGAACACAGTAGAGTAAATACACCCCGCTAGGGAATAAGGCTAAGAGACAATTTGCAAGGATAACAAAGCTTTACTGATACAAAATATACATGCCAGCAAAGAACTCTGCTGCCCGAGAGCACTATGCCAAAATGACATGAGTAGCACATTAAGAAGGCTCTAAGCATCATCAGTGACATCATACATAGGGTACAAATTGGCATGTCTGATTGGTGGGGGTCATATGCGAGGGCCTGCTGCATAGGGAATGCCAGGCAGTAATTGGCTGGTTCTTTGTTGTCGATCTTGGTCCATGTGGATCTGCTGGGCTCATCCTGGCAGTGAAGGTCAGGACACACATAAAAGCATTGTTTCTAATCCAAGCTAACCAACTAAAACCGGCTATTCATTATCTATGGCAGGCACTTGGGCATCAAAGGAAGGAGGTGCCAGAGAAAGCGGAGGGTAAAATACAGTTATAGTGACCCCTACCTTTGGGTCTTCATTAATACTGCAGTTCCTGCCTCAAGATCTCCTCCCGGGGGTTGGTCTCTAATTCATTCTTCCTGGTACCTCATGTTACAGGAGACGTGTGTTGCGAGCGGTAGGAAATACAGCTGTGCGAGTCTTAGATCTGAGGTGGGTACCTTGGGGAGTTTAGACCTGGATTAGGGTCAATGGAGGGTGGCTGGCTCCGGCTTGGCGCATTCCTGAATATGATACTACATATTCACAACACTGAAGGGACAGGAGGAGAATGGATTTCCGTGGGAACAAGGATCGTGCGGAGCTGGGCTGGTGTGCTGTGAGCTTGGCACCTCTGTTTTAACTTGAGATGCGAGTGCTGCAGCCCTCAGTGCGTTTCAACAGGGCCTAAATACAAAATGGAGTCACGGGATAGGGGCATTACTAGTGCTCTTCACTCCCTTCAATGCGCTATTGGGTCCTTATATGTTGCCTGATAGAGGGGGCTAGTCCCCCCCTTGTGGGTTATGTAAGGCTCAGTGATCTGAGAAGGCCTAGGGGGGTGGGATTGGCTTGTCTCCATTCCAACAATAGGAAGGCTTAATTAGAGCAATCACAGCAAAATATCCTTTATTAATGACATACTTACATTATAAATCTGCACCTTTTATATGGAGGATAGCAGTCCAGTCCCAGAAATACTGTGCAATGGAGTGTTTTGAGTGTTCGCCTTTTATTTTTGTGGCCATCCCAGTTTTTTATCTTGAAAATCTAGTCACCCTACCCCCTGCATGTGAAAACAATCCAGAAAATAACTATATAGCTATCTGTAAACTGTTATCCTGGAAATTCGTACCCAAACGTGTCCCTCTACACAGGATAGTCAAGTATGTCCCACTGCACAAAACACATCACCTCTCTCTGTTGCACATAACAAATCTGCAAAGTACGCCTCTCCAGCGGCAGTGCCTGCTGGCCCCAGGTCTGCCAGGGCCCTGTGAGAGATTTGTGCGCCCCCCCACCATAAAAGCAGACATCAGGGGGCCCAGTTTTGTTGTTCGTCTCATAATAGATCAAGTATCAGCCGAACAATAGAACTGCTGTTCTTGTAAAGTGCGCTTTGCCTCCAGCTCAGTGTCATGTAAATAAAAGTCTATCAAAGAATCACAATGCTATTCAAAAATTGGAGCTGTTTACATGACAAAACTGGAGGCAATGAGCGGTTGCGGTTGAAATTGTGGTTGCGCTGTGCCCTCTGAAACCGCACCGGATCCGGCGCTGTCCAGCAGGCAGGACAAAAAACCTCCCCATGAAAAAAAATTAAAATATGCGCATTTATGTAAAATGGTACACAGGAAATGCTCCGACCGTACCTTCTTGGCACCGAGGCTGCGCCTACCTTACCGCTCGTGTGTCTTGTCACGCCTTGGAGAAGAAAAAAAAACACGTTGAAGAAGTGCGCAATCTGGAGCACGTGAGTTCCCAGACACGCTCGACTGGCAACCCACGTGATGACAAGGAGGCGGGGTGTTGCTAAGGTCCGTTTCTCGGATTGAATTAGACACTACCTCTCTGCTAGCTTGAAACTTGTTTCGGGTTAGGCTGGAGGGTGTTCAGAGTCACAAAGTAATTCGAGTTTGACAGATGCAGGTCATGGCGCAGCAGCCCCGATTATTTTCTCACCAGCCCCTTCCGCGGCAGTTCTCGTTCATTCCGCCGCCAGTCCTCAACCCCTTCGTGCAAGATAAGCAGCTCACCACGACCCAAAAACTGCGAGTAAGTGTAGAGCGGTTTGTGTTGGTGGGTCTATAAAGAGGAAGCAGTAAATTACATCTACTGTTGTTTGCACAATGGGATCTTGCAGAGCGTGACCAAATGACGGCGTAGCATAATCTTTAATATCGCTGGCGGCTGGTGACATTTGAAACAGGCGGGGCGTAACCACTAGTACATTTTACAATGATAACCCATTCCAATGGATTGCGGGGCGGGAGCTCACTGTAGGAACATTTCAAAAGGAAATGGGGCACAGCACAGCGGTGCATTTTACCGTACCATTTTCCAAACGCCAAGCATTTTTGCTGTAGCCTGTGGGTAATGTGTTTTATTGTAGTATATGCCCAGCTCCTGTCTGTCTATGTTGCTAATGCTTCACATGTCTGTCCAAGTATTCCAACCTCTTTGCAGGTTATATCTGCCCCTTGCTCTTCATACTGATGCGTCCCAGCTTCCCCACGCTAACTTGTCCTGTGCTCAAGCACTTCGCATTCTGTCTTTATACCCCCAACTTAGTGAATGTCATACGATTTTCACTTGGATAGGCAGCTAAAACGGTCACTAAGTTGACCTACCCTGGGTGAGCTAGCCTATTCTAAAATTAAACAACATCTGAGTATATTGACGTCCGGCTAATGGACTGAGTTGTATCGGTGGATGATTGGGGTGCAATAGCATATGTACATGTGATTTAAGTCCGTCTTCTTAAGACCTGGTACTTCACCCACCTCTGTTTATTACTCCCTAACTCCTAATCATGAGCACTCTTATTGTACTGGCATGCGGGACAAACATCAACTATTCCAATGCACTTCTGTCATAAACCCCACATCCACCTTAATATTTCATGTATGGTTCCCAAACCAAACTCTGCCTCAGGAATTCAAGCCTGACCCTCTTCACATTCTAATATTCCCTGTTCTACGTACATAGAATTCTTTGCAAATTCAAACCAAGAATGAACTGTAGAATCCCACATTATTCTAGTACATAGAGGTGCCTATATTTCTTACAATTATCACATTCTGTGCCCCATGCTCCATATTTTTCTAGCTCAGACCCTGCTTTACCAATGCATATCACCTGACTAAAAAAACCTCTGCAATTGCAGTACTGTGAGACCTATGTTATTCTGCCATTGCAATTTAATTCCAAGGGATCCATACCATTTTAAGCACATATCCAGACAACTCTACCAAAGCAGCCATCTGGACATACTTACCCCTATAGTATTCCAAAACAGGGTCATGAACCTATACAAAGCTCTGCCAGGGCCTGACCAAATTGAATATTGTTTGAATCTTGGAATATTGAGTCTGAGTCCCACACACAATCCTGACACGCAGCATGCCATATTCCAAAACTTAAACCCATGTACAGTTCGATCAACGCACAATTGTCTTCCTCCCTCTCATTGTTACTCCAATATTGAGAGTTGATGCCTACATAGTTATTCAAGTGTGCCTCAGTCATAGCCAATTCCAATAGGAATGCATGTCATTCTTATGAGCAGCGACACTGGATCCTTCAGTACTGGGACTCACATAGAGGTATGTCAGAAGATGACTGCCCTTTAATAATAGCCACCAACAGTGTATACTATTTCAGTGCCATGACTAAAAAATAGCTCTGACAATCTACATGAACCATGCCTCCCCACCACCGCCCATTTGAGCACTGTGACCTACAAATAGCTTTGTCAATTTATCTCAGTCATGATCTGATTGCACCCTTGCTATTCCAGGACTGGGTTCCAACAAAACTCTGCCTGCGTACTTTCATCTTAACGTTCAACATTAGCAAATAATCCTACTGGGATCCAAAAACTGATGCACCGCTATATGTTCCTGACCAGCAGACATAAATTTGCCAAATTTCTAATGCAATACAGTAAATAGGGTGTGAGGGGAGAGCTAGAACCCAGAATAGCTTACTGATATATACATCATACCAGGTGGTGAGTGGGAGCTCCCTCTCTTCAAAAGCACACGTCATGAGACGGGAGCTCCACAGCAAAGCATACATTGTCACATGACCAGCAGGGAGTTGGGCGTCCTGACCGTCTTATGAAAGGATCAGATAATCAGAATGACTAAAAACCAAACCAGGGTATTGCTCACCATGCTATAGAAGCAGTGTTCTTAGCATCCTGAAGGAGTGGTTTTAAAATAGATGGATTGTCAATAATTTAAAATGAGTAAAAATTGCTGTGTCTCATATTAATGACCAAGTATGGCACAGTGAATGGATATTAAAGTTTCACTGTTTGTGTTGTAGCATTATTTGCATATTTGTTTATCAGAACTCCAGCCCATGAGATGGTACGATAGCTGCAGAGATCTGTGTGAAAGAGGCCGAAGTCATGGCTAGGCAGCTCGCCATGCGGCAGCAGCAGCTTCTGTAAGCTCTGTACCAAGGCGCCTGTTCCAGTCATCCATGGCGCCCGGAGAGACAGAATTTCAGCCGAAGTAGTGGTCGGAAGGTGCCGTGACCCTGCTGTGCGGGAATAGCAGTGGCTTTACAAATGGAATGTCGGCATTTCACACCTGTTTCTTTAGACCCACCGCAAACAAAATGGCAGGCGGCATTCTGTAACTGGAATCGAGAAGGCAAGCGCGGCGGAGGACTCGTGTAGCGCGGGGATGCTCATGGATATTGGCGTGCTTTTAAAAGTACTCCGCCTCGCGCCCAGCTGGAGGTACAGGCGAGCTGCTACGGCGGGACAGAAAGCAGGGCTGGCCATAGTGAGGAGCTCCGGCGAGGGATGGTGTACCTTCTCCCAGCGGTATGATCGATGTGCAGACAGCACGATTCTGCTCACAGCGCATATGCTGCTAATGGCAATCGTAGAGGAGGAGGCAGGAGGCGAATCCTGAAGAGTTCGATGAGGGAGCGGACTGGAGAATGCTCTGGTCTCGCCTGGCGGCTGTAGCCCATGTGGGCTGTCCAAGTGGGTTGGCAGTGGCAGACACTCTCACTGGCACACACATAACACACTCGGCCTTCCCTCATTAAATGAATAGACTAATGGAAAGCACCTAACGCCAATGAGAGACATTGCAAGTATATAGCTGGACCTGGATCTGGGGCTGAACTAGGAAATTACAGCCAGTACTTCTAGAGCTCCAGTGTGCTCTTTCCATAGGCTAGTGTGCAAACAGTGTTCATATAGGGAACCTTACGCGGTCTGGCATAATTGTCTGGTTTGGTAATGCCCAAATCCACACACAAGCACAAGAGGGGTGGAATTACGGCATATTTGACATCTGGAGGTCTTGTGGATCAGAAAATGCAAACGACAAAAGCAGATGCCCACTCCCCACTGGAAGCGGGATCCTCCAGGGAACCTACCCTTTCCAAACAATATTTTGAGGAAGTGATGAGAGCCCTTAAAGTGGATATAACGTAATAAATAAAATCTGAAATAAAATCCTCTAGAGACTGTCTTGCGCAGTCTATCGCAGTATTGGATTTGAAAAGCCTGAAAGACAGAGTCAATGAATTGGAGAATGTGGCTTGCGAGAAGGGACATGATTATTAGGAACTCTCCAAAAGAACACAGAATGTGGAAGACTGCCTGGAAGAGCTAGGGGCAAAGCAAATAGATCTAGAAAATCGATCTAGAAGAAATAATATTTGAATGCGCGGAATCCCCAGGCACGTATTGGATCATGATCTTCCGGAATATGTTGGGGCTCTCTTCAGATCCCTTCTAGGGTTGGAAGTATCAGGCAAGCTGATCCTTGGTAGGACCCACCAAGTTTATTCTGCTTCAACAAAGGAAAGATCTTCTGCCGGTTGTTCTCACTAGAGTTCACTTTTTTTCATCAAAAGGAGAGAATCATGGCAGCGGTAAGGAAGGCAGAGCCGGTGAAGTTCCGGAGCTCCACACTGTCTCTATTTCAAGATCTCTCCCCTTCTACTTTGGCAGATCGCAGACGTCTTCAGAAGGTCACAGCGTGGCTTCAAGAGAAAAAGGTCTGCTATCGATGGGGGTTTCCGTGCAAGCTGCTTTTTCGAATATCACAACCGCACCTATGCAATTCGCTCTGAAGAGGAGGCCAGGAAACTAATGCGCAGAGAAGAGGGCAGAGATGTTGACCCCAGAACGAAGATCAGCCCTTCGGATGATCAGTCTCGAAGTCCCACGCCGAAGGATGTAAGGAGGAAGCCCAGAGGCTGGCATGTAATGAAAGGGGCCTCAGGCACGACGAAAGGTGTGGCAGACCCCACATGACCCCACCCCGCCCCCAGCTGACTTTGATTGGTTCTTGCTCCAGCTATAATGAAGGATCCCTAAATGCGACAGATGTCTGATATATGGAGCCTCTCTGAATTGTAGTTATGATAAGTTTAAAGTTTGTTTGGTTACAGGCGCCCTTCTTGAACAAGGGCATTACGCGGAGTGTCCTTACAACGCTATAGAGCAGTTCATAAGTGATCATTTTCAATGGTTTTCACACAGATATCTAGGAGCCGTTAGCCCATGCATGAATTGGATGGTTGAGATGGGGCTTTGCGTACCACTATTTCATTTTGTGGATTGCTTCACAATTCCGAAAAGGGTGTGTGCAAAATCGGGTATGAAAGGGCGCCTAACGTACAGATTGCGCCTACCATAGCAATTCTGAACAGGTTATTGGTTAAAACTTTTAAAGCCTTAAAATCTATCAACTAATTATGTTGATTCTTGTTTTTTTTTATTTGTCAAGTTTTTTATGGGTTCTCAACACTAGGTTTGGTTTAAATGGTGGTCGACTTTATTGGAAATCCTTTTTGATTTGCAATGTTGGCATTATGGAAAAGGTGTCATCTTACATGTCAGCATGGGTAACCTTGGGGGGTATGTGCTCCGAATGGTTCACTGAAATTGGAGGTATGACCTCTGGGCAACGGGGTGGGAGCAGAGACATTTCTTGGGTGCGGGAAATCAACTGTGCCTGATACGCAAAAGGATAAGGTGGTCACCAGAATGGCTATTCTGAATGTAACTTGCCTCACCCTGAAAGTGCAGGGTTTAAATTCCCCATTAAAGAGGAAGGCCCTATTTCACCGTTTAGCTACACATTACCCCACCATATTGTTTCTTCAAGAAACTCATCTATTACGCACTGATGAATTCCGACTCATTCATAAACTTTATCCTGTCAAATTTTGTGCTTCCTCGGGGCTAAAGAGATGCGGAGTAGCCATTCTGGTCCGAAAAGGGGTATTACTAAAGGTTCATAAGATTCTGTAGGATAAAGAGGGGAGATATATTTTAGTAGTAGCCACGCTGCAAGGAAAGAGGGTGACCCTGGTCTCGTTATACGCACCCAATACCCGCCAAGATCTGTTTTTCGCCTCTGTCAAAGATATTGCACGAGTAGACTGAAGGAGACCGCATAATGGGAGGGATTTCAACGCAGCGATCAACCCGCTAGAGGATAAATCCCTATCCCCAACCTCGACAGACAAAAAAACATTTGTAGCACTCACTACACTTCTTCGGGAACATTCACTAATAGAAGCTTGGCGATTCTTACACCAGGGGGAGCGGCATTATACCTTCTATTCTGCGGTACATAGAGGGTTTTCTAGGCTAGATATGTTTTTTCTCTTTGATAATCTTATCCCTCAAACAATTGGCATAGAGATTCTTCCGAAGGCCTTATTGGATCACTCCCCTGTTTGGTAACTATGGCTCCATTTATCGAAACCCCGGACCCCCCATGCACATGGCGTCTGAACGAACTCATTTTGGGGGATCCTCAGTTCTGCTCCTGCATCTCAGACACTATAACTCATTATATTGCTGACAATGATAAGGAGGGGATGGATTATACTGTGGTATGGGATGTGGCAAAAGCAGTAATCGGGGGTCAAATCATAGCCCAGACAAAAGAAAGGGGGAAAACCAGAAGGCAAGTTCAAGCCCAATTAGAATTGGAACTCCAAAGGAAAGAACAGATGCATACGAATAGGGCCTCTCGGTGAGCCCTTACAGATGTACGAGTGATTCAGAAGGCACTTGAAGCTCACCATATGAGTCGGGTGGCCTATGGTTTAATGCGCACTAAACAGCATTACTATTCGAAGGGGAAATGAGGCCAACCGGCTGCTTGCAGCTAAACTCAAAAAACAAGCAAGGCGTAATCATATGAATTCTCTAAAAGATGCAGATGGGAGGTGGGCTTATTCTGAGTCAGAGAAACTTCAGATGGTTGAAAAGTTTTTTTCGAGACCGTCAGCTCCTCATATCACAGATCCACAGCTAGCCCGAGACTTCATAGAAGAGGTGCATCTCCCGCAGATTTCTGCGGAGCTCCGTGAGCTTTAAGAAGAACCGATTTCACCTGAAGAGACAGATGCAGATATTCGTTCCCTTCCCCTAGGTAAGGCCCCTGGGCCGGACGGTTTTACAAATACATTTTATAAAACATTTAGGACGGTGCTTACCCCTTATTTATCAAAGCTCTTTAATGTTGTCTAGAAAGCGGGTGTAGTAACTAAGTCAATGGCTGAATCGGCCACAACGCTGCTCTTGAAGCCCGGGAAGGACCCCACGGATTGTGCCTCTTATAGACCAATTGCGCTGTTAAACACAGATGCAAAGTTGCTGGGGAAAATAATTGCGGGGCAATTGGGTGGGATTCTTCCATCTTTGATAACGAATGATCAAACCGGGTTCATATGCAACCGTTCAACGTACGATAATGTTTACTGAGCTATAGATCTGATTGCCCTTGCCACGAAGATCCCAGGAAGGCTGTTATTATTATCCCTAGATGCCCATAGGGCGTTTGATAGCATGTCCTGGGGGTATCTAGAAGCACTATTAGAAGGGTTCGGTTTTGGCCCTGGGTTTTCCAAATTAATACTTTCAAATCCCCTCGACCAAGGTCAAAGTAAATAGAAATTGGACCTCGTTGATTGTTTTAGGTAAAGGCACTATGCAGGGTTGTCCCCTGTCACCCTTAGTTTTTGCTTTGGCAATGGAGCCCCCGGCCCAACAAATTAGATTTCATCCGGATATCCTAGGCTTCGAGATAGCGGGGCAATGCCATAAAGTAGCTTTATACGCGGATGATTTGCTTTGATTTCTGAACGATGCCGCTAGTTCGATTCCGCTCCTCTTGGACCTCCTGACTCCATTAGCCTCAATTTCTGGTTTCAAAGTGAACCCAACCAAATCCGTAGGGATGGCCTTAACTGAAGATCCCAGTAGGCTAGAGGGAGTACAGGCAGTATCACACATTCCATGGTCCTCCACTGATATCCCGTATCTGGGGATAAAATTGACTCCGATTTACGCTGGCCTCTACAAGGTGAATATCCCAGCTCTGTTTAAGGAGGCAAAAGAGTGGCTGCAACGTTGGGATACTCAGGAGATCTCATGGCTAGGCCGAGTTAATGCGATCAAGATGTCACTTCTCCCGAAACTTTTATATGCTTTTCACTCCCTGCCAATCCCGATCCCTAAATTCGAGCTCATAGATATGCAAAAGGAGATAGGTTGGTTTATTTGGAAAGGGAAAAAACCGAGGGTTCCTTGCAAGAGGGAAGATGGTGGGTGGACTGGGCCTCCCCTCAGTGCCGCTGTACTTTATGGCAGCTCAGGTGGCGCTGATGCTTTCCTGGGGAAATTCATTGGATCCTCCTAAATGGCAAGAGATCGAACAGGCAGTAGCTTCATTTCCCCTGGCCTACTTACCATTTCTCCCCAGGGAGGCTCGGAGTTAACGGGGTGAGTTGCTTCCTACCACCCTAGCCATGCTCCGGAGTTGGGATAGGGCATGTTCACAGAGGGGTATTACTTCAGTGTTAGGCCCACTATCCCCCATCAACCAGAATCCGGCATTCACCCCGGGGTTATGTGCCAAGTCATATCAAAACTGGAGTCAGGACAAACCCCTAAGACTGAGAGACTTGTACGTAAATCAGGAACCCCTGACTTTCCAATAATGTAAAGAAAAGTTTGGGGTCTCAGAGAACGCTTTAGGTATATTCAACTTAGGCACTGGCTAACTATTGAGGGCACCTGTCAAGCTGCAACGAGAGTCCCGGTTGGTATAGAACTTAAAATCCTTGAGGAGCAACAATCGCATAGAATAGCCTCATGTTATCGGCTTTTAGAGAAAGCTCCATTAGAGGAGAAACTCTCTTACATGCAAGCTTGGGAGAGGGAACTAGGATTGGAAATTTCAGAAGAGATCTGGTATAGGGCTCAGAAGAGTTTGTGTTGTGCGATAGTGAAAGAGAACGCCATTACAATCTGTTTTAGGTGGTATTTACCTCCAAGTAGACTCCATACGATGAAATCAGTATACCCAGATACATGTTGGCATGGATGTGGGGACCGGGGGGGATCTGGGCCACATGTGGTGGCACTGTGCAGTTATTCAAACTTTTTGGCTGGAGGTGAGGCCAGAAATTAGAGAGGTTACAGGATCTCTGCTCCCCATGAAACCAAGAGTGTTGCTGTTGGGGGATGTGCTGGAAGATGGGACTTTCCCAATGACGGGACATAAGGCGGCTCTGATCTCACAACTGCTTATTGTCGCCTGTATCATAAGTGTGGTTTTGGAAAACAATGGAAGGTCTGCACATAGCTTATTGGTGGATAAAAGTGTGGGAATTGTTGGGCCTGGAGAAACTCACAGCCATGCTTGAAGGGAAGCTTTCAAAATTTAAAAAAATGTGGACCATTTCTGGACTATGTTTCAGATAGGGAACACATGTTCTTTCAACCGCAACTTATGAAGCAATTTATGAATCCCTGATACTTGATGCTGACCTTATGAATTGATGACCTGTCGACCTGACCTAAGTGGTTTTTCTTTTTTTCTTCCATTCTTTCTTCTGGCTATGCAAATCAATTAGCGTTGAATAATGAATTTACTAAGATTGAATCAATTTATGATATCAAACAGTTAATATGTAATGAAGGGGGAATGAATTGTGAAGAGAATGAATTGTTATGTATTGTTGTACGTTATGCATTTGTATGTTGAAAATCAATAAAAATAAGTCCCAACTGCAAGGAGGGCTGACACAGCCTTTCATCCTTATAGATGTTTCAAATTGGTGCAGTAGGTATAGGTAACAAAATACCTTGCAGTGTGTAGTATGCATGCATTATGACGGAATCCATTGCCTTATCATATATTATCTAGGGGTGCAAATGGATTATTGCTAGACCCGCATAGTTATGAGAAAATGTTAAAGTATATGGGTTTTACTTTTTCTTTTAAAAGCCATAAATGCTCAGAATACCTCATAGCGACAGATTCACGGGAGAATGCTAGAGTAAAACACATTCAATGGGACCTTCGTCACTTTTGTTTTTGTTCTTTCTAAAATGCACATTCTTCTTGATTTCTTTTTCCACTGCAGTAAAACCAGTCATACAATTACACGGCATATCCCCTTCTTCATTGTCTGCCTCACTTTTGTCAGTGTAACTTAGCATAAGTCTTTAGAATGTGAGGACTCACCTGTAGGGACAGAAGTCGCACTGAACGTGATTCAGAGACTCAGGCTGAGCACTTTTGGATCAGAAGCTGGACTGTGATTGAGATGCCGCTTGTCTTTTTTTCCAGCTTGCTTTGTAGTTTCTTCCCAGTTTATCCTCAAACTCCCTATATAGCTGATGTTAGAGATGAGAAGTCAGTTGGGGGTGGCTGTGATTGCAAGATTTCAGTTAACAAAGGTTGCTGTCTGTTCATATTCTGCCTTCATCAAAGTCCTTACAAAATGAAGGCAGACTGCCTTCCCAGACAGGCACCCCACAAGAAAACCAGCATTTTTAGGTAATCTCTTCAGTGATATGAACTCCTCCCTCCGCATACCTCTTCCTATGTTTTCTGTCTCCCAATCGAGACCTCGCAAGATGCTGACGCAGGGTGGTTGCTGTGACCAGGAATGTTAATAAGGCTTTCATCCATTTAAGTCCCAAGAGTGGGTGAAATGCCAATTGAAGTGTATGGACGGGTAGAGAGCATGGTGGGTGAATGAACTAATTCCATGTCTGGTGTTGCGGCCAAAAGTATGTGAGTTGAGCTATAGGGGAGACTGGCTTAACTATTGTGGGCTGGCGTCCCGGAAATTATATTAAGATGTATGTTTGAATGCCCTGTTGCTGGCATGTGAGGCAGGTTGGGAGCTGTACAATTGCCGGGGCCCAAGTGGAAAGCACCGGTCTGTGCCACATTGCCAGAAAGGGGGAGAGTGAGGTTGTGGTGGGCTCAAGCACTACGCTGTTGCTTAAGTGGGTAGGGAAGAAAAAGGAAGGGAAGTACACGGCATTCCCATCCTTCCTGAGATACATGTTCAAATTCTATCCATGGGCAAAATTTGATACCAGATCCCAAGGGAATGTCCACTTGGATGACCAATTGAGATCTGATTGGCCAGCATAATTTCTCTCCAGACGAGGCTACTCCGGTTGACAAAAAAGATCATAGTGCTCTAAAGAGATCATATTCAACAAATTGGTCTCATTGTCAGGGCCAGCACTTACTGTGGATATACTGCACATTCCCTCTCACTTTACTTACAATATGGAGAGACCTAACGCCACTCTTGGAGGTCCAGTACTTCGGAAATCAATTGGGACATTATGAGATTGGCAGCTTCGAGTGGCAGTTCCTTAATCTCAGCAAGAAGGCACCTGCGATTGCGAAATTTAAAAGCAGCGGAAGCTCATAGAAATTGCACTGACAAAGCTCCCCTTCATATGTTCCTTCCTGTTTGGACCTCCGCTGTTCTATCTATAATTTTTCATGACCGAAAGCACGCTTTGTCATATATGGGTAGAAGTTGTTTGTTTACATCCGACTGACCAGAAGTACATCGGCACCCCACCAACGCAGGCTGCAAGGGGTTCCTTTTAAAACCAGATTAAGAGGCTGCTCAGTTTAGTTTATTATGCTCAGGACAGTTTAGGATATTTCGAACCATTTGAATTTTTGGTGGTTTGAGGTTCTGTATAACTTTTTGGCTATTTCTTAACGGTCAGGGTAGACTATGGCCCTGCAGATCAGAGCAAGATGCCTTGCTTGAAGTGCCCTGTATTATTATTATTTTTTTGTATTTTGGTTTTGGCTATTGGGTGGCGCTTTAGCTCCACCTTGAAATGGAAAATAATATGTGCAAGTAGGGCGCCGTAATGGAAGGTTTTCACATTGGACACAGTAGCGTTCCTTAGGATACGGTTTAACCTTTACTATGCAATGCAATATTTCTGTAATGCCAGTGGTGGACAAAAAGCAAGCACAGAAAATGACAATGTTTACTTCCTCTTTGGTTCTCTCTCATTTACAATTACTATTTATGAATCTTTTATCCTTCTGCACACAGCCTTTTTCAAGCTATTGTATGATTTATCTTTCGAGGATACTTTTTTACCCTCTGCGTCTCTGATAGAAAAGCACAGACAATGGCAAAGAGTGTGACTATTATCTTTTTCTCCCTGTCGATTTTGTCTAAACTGTCGGAAGGTTTCGCCCATGTCGTTTTTCTAGTCTGTTAATTCTTTCATGCTTTTTTTCTGTTTAGTCTGGTTTTGCACCAGCTCACCACATTGGGTTCACTTTCTTTCTCTTGTAAGGGATTTCAATCAGGCACACTCCCAAGTCTCGCCTAGCATGTAGTGCGGAAATGAAACCCTTATTTATTTTTGTCTATAAGTTCAATATTTTGAATGATATACCACTCATATGACACCCTTCTCAAAATACCCCCAGGTCACACTGAACCAGGAATCAGGCTAGTTTGCAAAGGTAAATATTTATTTTAATATTCAAATCACACATAGGTTTAATAAAGATATATATGGGGCAGCAATCACCCAAAGGGTGACAAAACCATTCAAAATATAAGTCAAGCAATTAAATTCACTTATAAGGAGGCAAAATAGAAAACACGGGGAAAGAACAGTCTTATTTTGCACACAGATAGCGTTGAGGTTAATGTTCCCCCTGCAAAGTTTTGTTTAAATACAAATGAGCAATCCTACACCAATGTGAGTAATCAGCAGGTTTTCAGGAATTAAATACAATGTCTAGAGTTATAGGCAATCCTCCCTCCCACACCAGAGAGAAAACCTAAAGAAAGCAACACTAATCAGGTCCTAACATGCATGGGCTATAATATGAACCACAATATACACTTCAGATAATGATGGGATGGAAAAACCACTTTGAAATGGGCAAAAGACACGTGTACTTTGGCTGAAATTGCAAATTTGCGGCAAACTTTTACTATGCGATATTGAAGAAAAACTGGTCAAATACACTGTTGCGATGCGGTCTTTAATTGTGCTAAAGGATAGCTAAGGATGTTAGGTAACAGTGGGAGTTGGAATTTCGTTTCTATCTATAAAACTGAGGGAGTTATAGAGGTTTTAGTGAGAGGTGTTTTTCGAAAAATAAAGACGCGAACTTCAGTTAAAACCAGAAAATATGGATTATGCTTTTACTTTTACTCAAGATTAGAGCATTCCAACTAGACAACCGGGTTGGGACGAAGTAAGCTCTGAGACTGATTCATGACTTCAGTAGCAGATGCCCAGCGCCTTCCCAGGTGGAACCAGTCCAAACACTCGCAGTGGGATTTATGGATAAGAATTACACAAATAAAAATGACTATTGAAATGACGCTTTAGCAAATAGACAGCATAGGATAGCACTAACGATTTTGACCCTGTTACTGGTTATGAAAGTAAAGATAGTTCCGAGATTAGGGTGGAACAAGATAAGGCAAGGTATACAATAGTTCTATAGCATCCTGTTAACACTTACAATCCAATGGGATTTAAGATTTTTGGACCGTCAAAGTTCTGGTCAATTGGATCGGGTCTATCAGGGAAGGACATCAAATCAGACTGGACAGTATCAGCTAGGCCGGTCGCTGGAACTGTACGGAATCTGCCCTTCTTGTTTCTGGATATTTCAGATCAGCGGGATGGCTGGTTCATCAGGCAAGCATTTATGGTAGCAAGCCAGATAGTTTCAGAATGCTTCCCCCAACCACAGAGCTTCACTGGGTTGTGAGGATTAGTTGAGGATTGAAGCCTAGCTGAAAATGGTTCAGCTACTGCTTGGCCTGGTGGATCTAGAAGGATGTTGAAGGCTGGATGTTGAATGCTGGATCAAAGTGCTTCACTGGAATCAGAAGAGAGAGTGTGTCCTATGTGTTGTCAGATGTCCCTATTTATCCTGTCAAATGACATCACCAAATGGGTGTATATGCTGGCTTAACTAAACTGGCCCCTGTGAAATGGGATTTGATCAGAGCCTCATCTCTGCCTTGCATCCGGATAATTGGATCAAAGACAGATGATGTCAGGTTTATGGTTTGATTTTTACAATACTTCGAAACCTCCCCTAGCCACTATTATCGAAATCGAATTTTGTCCTACATATTTATACATGTGTAACCTCTACAAAAATGACATACAAGGATTACATATTTTATGGAGTATCTGTTCATCAAAATCCCACAGCTGTGAGACCTTGTTTCGCCTTTCTGCAGCATTTTGTCCATTTCGCCATGTAAACATTTTCCAAAATGTCTCCAAATTTCCACAAATATGCGCGTTTACCATAGGAATGTGTGTGCAAAGTTTAACAATTCTAGCATAAAAACAGTTCCCATTAAACCACATATATTGCCATTCCTGTTCAGAATATGCTACACAGTTCCACCAACTTTTCAAATGTAGGGCCAAAAATTAGATTAACAAATCTGCCCGTTCTATATTTTTCACCACTTCTGATAGCGAGTTATAAATCTCTAAAAATGTTGATTACATATTCTTTAACAGCAAGTAGTCAGCCTTTTGTCTGTCTCTGGAGGCAAGGAGCAGCCCCCACCTTTGGGATTTCCTTCTGCTGCTAGGCCGTAAAGACCCCCGCATATGGAAACTAAGGCACAATCACCATATACTAGTGATACGACAGATACGAGGTTCGATTTGTCCAAATAATATGGTTTATTTCAATGTATGCTCAGTCAGCCGACTGGGGTCTAACGTCTTGCAACGTGTGTCACCCAGACCTTGTGAGACGCAAGAGAGCAAGCATCGCTCAAACTGCAACATATATACAAACATGTAATCTTTCAAGGCAAATCAAACAGCCCATAATTTATCTTCTAGGGCTAGGGTTCGGTGATTGACAATCATGACACATTATGACAAGTTTCTTCTTCAATCTAATTATACTTATTGTAGCAACAGTTGCAGAGACAGTTCTTTGTTATGGAGAACATAAAGCACTTGTTCAGCAAGGATATCATGTTCGTAAGAGAGACACATTCCTTAGTATGTTATCTACCAGTTTCTATTTGTGAACTAGGGGTCAGTCTGTTCTGAGGCAGATCTGCAAAGGAGGACCGCTAGAAGAATATAATTCATGCTTTAACTGCCTATTGCTACAGCTTTGGTGAGACAGGCCGGCACCTGGGCCGCTGATTAAATGCCGTTTCTGCTTGCCTCCAAGGACTTTGTGAGGGAGGAAAACAATGTATTTCTGTACTGTTTGGCATTCACGTCTGGGTTGATCTTTGAACATGCAGGCTCTGGCCCCGCACCGTGTATGAGCTTTCAGAATTAAATGCATTTTGCAAAGCATTGGACAGAAATGAAAAAGCAAATGGTGGATATTAGACAAAATGGACGCCCTCTGTATACTGACGATTCTGTGTTTGCGATGTTTGTCATATGATGCGATTGGTTTCTGGCCAACATAATATACATACTATACATGATTAGGGTTGTTTCTGGACTAACACTGCAAGCCTAGTTTATGATCTCTTCACACGTCCATTTCCTGACCTGGAGAATCTGCCATTGTTCAGACCCTGGCAGCAGACACACGTCTGGCATACCCACAATTATGTCAGTGAGCATCTGCTGAGAGCAATGCCCTCCCCTTGGGTGGAAACCTGTTTGTCAACCCCTTGCAGGCCCAGCCAGCCTATGTTATTTCTTAATTTCTTGACCTGAAATCCAGCATAAACCAAATTTGTTGCATCAGATAACCCATATAATTTACAGTCTTGATTTAAACCTGTGGGATCTAAACAACTGAGATCCGTGTTCCTTTCAGCAATAGTCCTTTTATATTTGCTAATCCGGCAGACCTTTAGTTTAGACAACTTTAAAGTTTAATCAGGAGAGCCCATTTGACAGGGGCTTTCACTCACAGGTAGCCCAGTGTGGCTGTACAAAGATTTTTGACAGGAGTTGTCATTCACAGGCAATCCAGTTTTGCTGAGAAGGTGTTTTGCTCTTAACATTTCAGGACCTTGTAAATTCACAGTGCTTAATTAGATTAAATTAATTTTAGCGCCAAGCAAGATTTTGAGTGTTGGAAATTGTTATGTACAGGCATTTTGAAGTTTCAGCAGCAAAGTAAATGTCATTTACACGCAAATTTAGGGGGTTCACTTGCAAAGCGCTGCTTCTCCCTCTGCACTCCGTTTACTTGCCGTGGAGCACTTTTTCTGCAGCGTGTGCTCGGTTCCACCATACGTGCACCATGGGTGGCAAGTTGTGCAGCCACCTTTTTGTGTGATTTAAAAATGCGGTTGTAGAGGTTTTGGCGCGCACATAGGTTTTGCCGCCATTTTACTGTTTCTCGCACCATAGATAGAGTGAGGCCGCATAGTATACCAGAGTCGGTCAATACATCCCACACTCTTTAAGTGGGTCATTCACTTCTCGACTCCCTGTGGTTCTTTGTAGTCTCATTATGTTGTTTCCTTACTACTTTCTGTCTCTGTCTCTCTCTGCATTCTCTTATTCTATTCCTTGTTCTATTTGTGCACGTACTATTTTTTTCCCTCTATATTTGCTTTGTCTGTTACTTTCTGTTAATGTTATTTTTCCTTCCCAGTCATTTCCACCCACCCTCTTTCTCTCCCCCCCAACCCCATCTTTTTGTTATCCATCTCCCTCAGTAAAGTTCTGTTGTAATCTGAGGTAGTGTATGGCACACAACAATTACAATATAGCGTTACACGAGACAGCAAGCAGAGAAAGATGTGTATAGGTTGATTGTAACCTGTGCCTTTTTACCAGTGGCTGTGGAGATTATTAATTACAGATCATCTTCTGTGGAAAGTGCTAGTACATTCTTTCACCCGCCCTCTTCGTGTAAAGGCGGCGAGAAGTGAGAGGCCCTCTATGGTACTCCTGGGTCAGCACCAAGTAGCTCTAAGAGGCTCATTTTCCGTGGCTCCCCCTTTGATGAGCAGTGTTGGTAGAGGAGGATTAAAGATACGGCACAGTGTGGCAGGAAGGAGACTAACCTCTTTCAACCAAAAAGACTGTTTCATCTTGCTCCTTGCCACATGCTTGTGTACTAGTGCCGACCTTGAGTTTGGAGATGTCCTGGTCCTCACTATTGTCAAAAATGTGAAGTGCAAGTACTCGGCACTGTTTAAGCTGAACTATGTCAATGGTGTACAGATGGGAGAGAGACGTGATATGAGGAGGGTGTGATATGAGGAGGAACACGCCTATGAACTTTTAGTCATTTACCCCCCACATGGCTATGCTAGACCCTAATGCCATTCCCATGCACGGCCTACCACCCACCAAATTCAACCTCTAGGGATCGCTTTGAGCTAACGAGCGCACAGTAACATCAATCCTTGAAAGTTAATGACTTAATTGCCACTGTAAATTAGCTCATGTTGTGATCAAGTGTGCTTTCAGCCAAATGATTTCTAAGCAATGTTCGTAGCTGCATCACTTCCTTGCACTGACAAAGCCAACGGTTTTGGATCGTGTGTAGGTATTAGGCATTTGCCAGGCACTGACCATGTATGCTCATGTACTCGTACATGTCCAACTGTTCCCATCCTATGGCCAGCTGTTACCATGTATACTAGTGCCTGGCAAAGGCCCAGGCCTACACATAAGCCAAAACTGGTGGACTTTGCCACTGCGTGTTTGTTGTCTATTTCAAACACAAACACTTTCTTGCGCAAACAATAGAAAATACTTTTTGTTATGTTTCTAATTTGTGTTATGTTTCTAATGGAAGCAGGCTCGCCCGTGCTGGAAATGGGGCAGGGTGGGAGGGAAGTTACACTACATATATGAAACCTTTTTCTATTTAAAGTACAGTGCTGGAAATAAAGTCGATAGAAAGGGATAACATTTTTTCCCCATACTTTCAATTAATTAAATGTCCAGCATGACTGGGGCTGCTTGTGCTCGAAAAAGAAAATACCTTTTTCTATTTCTAACGCAGGGTGTCACATGCAGGACGACAAATAAATGGGCATTTCTGCTCTGAGCGGGTGTCGGCACAGGTGCCCAACCGCAGAGCACAAAATCAATGCTGTGGAAAAGGAGTGGTTAGAAGGGAACTTTGGTATGGTTCGGCTGCTCTCGTCCTTTCGGGCCACCTGCACATAATTCTGCATGCCACAGTCCAATCTGCTTCTTACAAACTTGTATACATTTTATTTCACTTCTATATAATGACTCATAAGTAAAGTGCCATGCGTGAGCTAAGAGACAAATCAGGGTGTGTTATGCACTATATAACTGGTCCATATTAGTAATTAATAGACCCTGTAGTCTAGGGGAAACGTTTTCAAGTTGCAACCGACTAGCCAGCCATAAGAAGTCCTTCGTCATCACAATTCTTCACATACAGAAAACACACGTTTTACTCGCCGAGAGGCAGCAGTGGCACACTAGCGAGGGTCTAGCTGCCTTGGGTGATTTTTAGTTCCGTGTTCCATCCCGCATCATAGCATGGAGGGCGATTTCTAAAAATTAAAGCAGTGTTACGTTGTGGCACTGGGGATCCTGAACAAAGGGTTTTAAATATGCTGCTTTATTTAAAAGGTAAAGTTCCTGTTGGCCGACATCGGGGAATTCAGGGTAGTTGAATGGGCCAGGCAGCAGTGGGGACCTCTCTCTGGAGGACCATAAGATTGGTTCCCCAATCTCCGGCCTAAGTACTCTAGCTTGGAACACCTGGTCTTGCAAGGACCAGGAATGGGGGTTCATGCTACAGCAGCGCGGAAAGATTGTCTGCAGTGGCTGCATCTCATGTTGAGACCCTCTTGGCCTATAACAAAATCAGTGAGACAATCGCAGCTGAGCAGCTGTGGCACATGGATTGTGTGCTTGGTTTAGGCCTTCCGAGAATCGGGTTAATTTAAACACAAAGAAAAAGTTATTTTAGTGACTAGGGCGAGCAGGGCCAGAATTGAATAAGCAAATATTAGGCACTCAATCACAGCAGAGCATTGGTGGCATACTAGTTAAGTGTTGGGATTACAAGTCCGGAGCAGTGGTGGACTGGGCACTAAAAGAGGCCCTGGAAATAATTACTGGGGACCAAAAGAGGCCCTTTAAATAATGTTCAAAGTGGCCCCATATTACACATTTTCAGCCAGCCCAAGTCTTTTCCTAGGAAAATATTTGGAAATACGACACAAAAGAGGCCAAGGGAGCAGAGGCCCACCGGGAAATCTCCATTCCCTATGGGCCAGTCCACCCCTGGTCCGGAGAGCCACATTCTTGTCCCACCTGCGTAGTTATTTGGGCAAGCAGGGCTTGAATTAATTAAACGGTGAATACTTCGAAAAATGCTGAATGCAGCATAATGCAGGATGACATTAGTGTCATAGGAACTCAATAGAAAGTCATTGTTTTCGAGCCCCTTTTAGCCACCTTTGGTACAGAGGCTTTTATAGCGCTGCGGTTTGGTGCTTCTTGGTTTGCCACCCTTTTCCCTACTATAGCAGCCTTGTGCCTCTTCATTTGCTGTTGTTGAGCAGGTGCAAGTGGATCTTGGTCCTGTAACCTTAGCCCTATCGACCGTTTAGCCCTGTCCCTTCCTTTCCTCTTAACTCTTAGATCAAGGGCGTCTCTCGCGTGGGCGTCCAAAGTGAAGGGCAGATTTAGGAAAGGGCAATTCCTGTTTGGACGGTGGACCAGAACCACTGCTCCTCTAACATCTGTTAAGCTCCCTAGAAAATGTGTTTCACCCCTCTCTTCACAACAGCTTATACCTACCATCACCACTCCTTGCCATCCATAATGCTATCCAGCGATATTATGGACACTGCATCGCAGCAACCTCACCTGCATCACCATAAATCATATCCGCACTCCTATCATCATCAACTACTACACGAAAACTGATGCTTGCCATTGTCCGCTCAGCAAGGAACCATGCAGCAGGAATCACGACCTCATCACCACACATGACTTGGATGCCATCTTAATTACAGAGACCTGGATGATCGCCACCCACGTCTTGGCTGTTCTCATCCCCAAAGGCTACAGTTTCTACAGCTTGTCCTCCTTCACAAGCATCCAACTGAGTATCTCCACCATTGGCTCATTCAAAAACATTTCCTGCCACTTCACACTCTCCCCAACAGACACAGTACCTTTTCACCTCATTTACAGACCACCCAAGCCCAACACCTCCCTCATCGAATACTTGGACACCACCATGTCTCTCAAGCATTCCCCCAACATCTTCCTCTGCAAATTCAACATCCCTGGCAAACCAGCAACCAAATCCTTGAAGGAAGATCTCGACTGCCTACTCTGCTCTCTGAACCTCACGCAGTACACAAAAGACCCATCTCACTTGGGTTCCATATCATTTCATCGCCGGATGTTTTTTCGCTGGGTTTTTTTACAGCAGATTTTTTTTTTTTTTTTTTTTTTTTTTTTTTTTTGGGGGGCTTCCCCCCTAAACCCATCCCCTTTAATTTTTTATATATTCCTGAACACCGACATCCAATTTATATAGTTTTCTAACCCCCAAAAAAATGTGGTGTGTTTTTTCGGCAAAGAATTCGCAGTAAAATACAGCACGAAAAAACATCCCACGATGAAAGGACGTCGTACCCTCATACGAAGGGCAATATCCTCGACCAGCTCATCACTGCCCTGTCTACCGTGCGTCACAGCTCTCCAATCCCGCTCAACTGTTCAGACCATCTGCCAATCCCCTTTGAAATTAGTAACACCACACTAGGGGTGTCACAGTATTAGTTTTATGACGGTACGATAACCTTCTTGCCAAATGACGGTATATCATGGTTATCGCGGTATAGCAGGTGGAGTTAACTAATCTTAACAAATATTTTCTAAATGGTCATAAATTGACAGATTTATCATCTCAAACAAAACCATGCACCCAGGGCCAGAATTGGGCATTTCAACATACTTTCCACTGAAATGACTTGCTTCCACCAAACACAAACGCACGTGTGGAGAGGGGGAGGGGGCCCTGCTACAACTAGCAAAGCAAACTAAATAGCTTTTCTTAAGTGGTCATTTAGACTTTTTGTTCCCCTACTGGCTACTGGTGAAGATGAACATGTTGCCATCTTGATAACCTGCATGCCACAGATCAATGGAGGCTGATGGTAGTATACGCTTGTGAAATCACAGACATGTTACCCTTTGGTATGGCAGCAGGGAATACCGACAGATGTGACTTATTATATGTAAATTCAATGATAGAACCAGGGAAATCCCCCATTGCCATATGTTTAGAGAATATTATCCATTATAAATATATAAACCCCAAATCCGCCACCCCAAAGTAAACCCTTTTCCTTCTTGGCACTTCATCTATTCTTCCTATTGCTAACATATTGATTTTGTGTCAGGCACGTGTGGTTTATGGAATGGCATTAAAAACTCCTCCAACTGAAACTACTTGGCAGACGGCAGATCCAACAGTGTAAGACCAAGTCTGCGCAGCACTTGCTTACTGCAGCCTTTACAAATCAGATTGAAAAGCACACTTAACGGTATAACGGTATAAACAATGTGACGGTTATTATTGTTCAATTAAGTGGATCACGGTATCTTTAACGGTATACCGTTATACCGTTACATCCCTACACCATACCACTCAAACAAGCCCATTGGAAACCCAGCAAGCAATCCCTTAGATTACTCAAAAACTTCCCAGTGGAGGCTCTCCCAGAAAACTGTGCCAAATTACACCTCACATGGTCTGATTTACCTCTGACGAACCAGGACTATGACTCGCTTCTGCAAGAACTCAACACCACTCTCCCAATAAACATCAACCACCATGCACCAGTGAAACAATACCACCCTCAAGCCAAAACCTTGTTCACCCTGGTACAGTCAAGAACTCAACTTCAATAAACAAACCATCAGAAAACAAGAAAAGACTTGGTGAAAGTCCTGCAGCACTTCTGACCTTGCCCTGCTCAACGAACTCTCTGCTACACGCAGTCAACTGATCACTGCTGCTTAGGCCAACTATTATCAAAACACCATAGGTAAGGCTAACAATAAAAGCAGAGCCCTCTTTAAAGGCATCAAGCACTGCATGAACTCTCTGCTAGACCCACCGGTACCACACTCCATCAAAAAATCCACCGCCATTTAACTCTTTCTTCATCAACAAAATCTGCTAACACATAGACACTGATGTCACAACTAATGGCACATTACACTTCCCACCTTGCAAAACCACAGCTACCTGGACAACTTTCTTAGATGCTGAGTATGGAAGACCTCACTGACACCCTAGCATCTCCTAATGCCACATCATACGTGGATGACATGCTCCCTGCCTCCAAACTCAAGACCCTTTTGACTGACACACCTGCCTTATCTGGCAATCCTCAACAGCTCCGTAACTGAAGGCACCTTCACCTCGATCCTCAAAACTGGTCAAATCCTCCCGCTTCTCAAGAATCCAACACTGGACCCTGATGACCTCGGCAATAATCGCCAGCGCTGGCCAATGGGCTGGCTCTTGCCGGATCCGAGATCCAGCATCAGATCTCTAGCCGGATCTCGGGATCCGGCTTGCCTCTACCTCAGCCCCGACAAAGATCCCACATAATGCCCTGTGTGAGATTTTTCAGTGCGCACCCGTCCGGTTGGTGGGGGTGCACCGAAAAAACGTTTCTCAATGTCCCCTGGTTCAGTGAACCGAGGGACAGGGAGAAAAGTTTTGCCACTGCGTATATGAAAGAATTGGGCCTTGCTGGGTCACACACAATACAAGAGCAGCAGGGGGCTCAGTTGCTGAGTGTTCCTGTCAATTGAGCCTCCTGCAGTTCTTGTATTGTGTGTGGCCAAGTGCGCCACTCTTGCCATATAGTAAATAAAGGGTGCATTGCCTCCAGCTCACTGTCATGCAAAATTATCAGTACGATACTTAAGTTTGCATGACATAAACTGTAACAATAGCTCCAGTTATTTGCTGCAGAGGAAGGGGTGGGTGAAGGCAGAACTCATGGCGCTATCTCCAGCACTATTTACAATAGGTGCAGGAATCCCATGAGCTATCTAAGCGCAGTTGCAGCCTGTGAGTTGCAGGTTAACACCAACCTCTGCAGCAGGAGCATAAACTCCTTGGCTCCACTGCAGCAATTTTACTGTGGTTGATACCGTTCCCAGTGTTGATGCTTACCCACAAGACCACACAACATTGTTATCAAAGCACATGTCTCATATTTGGATATTTTGCTTTCCAGGGAATATTGCACTATAGATTGCTGGGTTTAAAAGTGAGCACCTTTTACATTTTGGCAGCTTAGTTACTGGAAAGAAAGCAGCATGAAATAAATTGCACCATTTTAAAACTATTATTTTGAACATTTCATTTGAGCCGAGTTCAACTGCCAGATGCACCCCCTCAGAGCTCCACCTCCTCAGAACCCTGTCTCCAAACTCTGCCCCCACCCCGGGCCTTTTGGGATCCACCTTCTCTTTTTTTCCATTTCCACCACTGATGATCGCCCATCTTCCCTTCCTAGGTAAGATCCTTGAGAAAGCAGTAGCTATGCAACTTCTCCACATCTGAGCCAACAACCTCCTTCAGTCCTACCAATTTGGCTTCAGACTTGGATGCAGCACAGAAACGGCTACCATCAAGGTGATGGATGCCCTTAAAATCCTTGATGATGGTCATCCTTCCCTTGTGGTTCTCCTTGACCTCTCAGCAGCATTCGACACAGTAGACCACCAGAGACTCACCGACAATCTACATCGCTGGATGGGTCCTCAGCTGGTTCAAATCATACCTTGCTACTCAACACCAGTTCATACAAATTGATTTCTCCAGATCACCAATTCAACCCATGACCTGGTGAGTCCCGCAAGGATCCATCCTTTTCCTCTGTGATTTTCAATCTTTACATGGTACCCTCCCGACTCTATGCAATGTCCACTTTCACCAATACGTGGATGACGCACAGCTCTACCTCAAGATATAACCTGCATCGAAGGCCTCCACAGGCCCAAGGCCTACCATACATTGATCTAGTGATGGATGTCCAGTGCTTACCGGAATTTCAACCCCTCCAAAACTTAATTCCTACTGCTGACCATCAACACTGAATACCCTGATCCCCAACATGGCTCTCTGCTTGGGCTTCACATCCCAGCTGGCCACCTGTGCCAAGCACTTGGGTTTGACAGTAACCAACACCTTTTCTTCAAACCACACATAGCTAGAAAAACACACACGGCTTGGTATCCACTTTCTCTTGAAAGAAAACAACTTTAGATCTGCGGTCCAATCCTTGGTCCTCTCCCACTAGATTGGTTGTAATGCCTTTTTGGAAGTTCTTCCTAAAAAATCCCGGCACCCCTAAGATGTGTCCTGCATGCTGCAGCACGATTCATCAAAGGTCTCTGTAAATCTGGCCACATCACCCCAACCCTCATCGAACTGCACTGGCTCCCAATGCAAGCCTGTATCCTCTTCAAATACTGCAGTATCATCTACAAGGCTGTCACCCTGAAGTCCAAAAGCTACCTTATTGAGAAACTCCATCTCCGGAGGCCTACGATCCACCAGAAGTAGGGACATGCACAGATTTTACTCTGCCAGGTCAGGAAAGAAAGAACCAGAAGACAGGCCTTCTCTGTCTACGCCCCAAGCCTCTGGGACCACCTCCCTGACAACATCAGACTTCCCCCCCCCCCCCCCCCCCCGCTTCTACATTTCTGGACAGGAGCCCAAGACCCTAATTTTCAATGAATGGCTTCTCCCTAGTACCTAGGTCCACACACCAGCCACTCCCAACCCTACCTGAGACTGGGCTATTCACACCCCACTGAATTTAAGGATGGCCAATTCCCTTCTGGCTTTTCGAGCAGGCTTAAAGACCTACCTTTTCAAATAAACGCTTTATTTTTTCTGTGATCTCAATGATACCACTGTCATGTGACTGATTCCTATGTTCAGTTTTCTGTTGTGTTGGGTCTTGATACAGTTAGCTGTGTGCGTGCTTATAAATGACTCAAATCAAATCACTGTTTCCTTCCCCGATTGCTTGTAGCTCCCATGCTACCAAACTGCCCGACCTCCCCCTTCTCTGTTACTATTAGCACCCTGCTCCCTTGTTTCTCTGCTTGCCTCACCCAGTTCTTCCCCCTGTGATTATAATGTGCCGTTGCATCCCAAAGCCATGTCTGTGCTCAATAAACACCCTAATAATAATAATAAGAGTCAACTATTGCTAGCTAATGGCTGTTGTTGAGTGCACATTTATAGGCTTGCAGTAGTCTGCATGAGGTCATCCAAACGTTGTCCGCTAGTGACTGTTATGGTCTGCTCAGCTATGTGTCGAAGCATGTACCATGGTAACATAGCTCAGTGTGTTGAAGGCTCTCTGCAGCGATGTGGAGGGATTTAAATAAAGATTGATGAGCAGGCGCTGAAAGCAATTCCTGGGTATCGGGTATCTTCAGTAAGCAGGAGCTACCCCTAGGGAGCGAGGAGCTAGTACATAGCATGCCAGCATGCCATATCTAATTTCCACATGAGATGCACATTCTATAGCTTTTTCTTGTCGATCATATGACTCTGTATGCTTTAAATGACTTATGGATATCTCCTAATTCTCCTTTGTACTGTGAGAAACCAAAGGGTGACTAACTTGTCATCCAGTTGGCTAGGACACGCCCATCGCTTTTGGATCCAGTTCCTGGGGGGTGAACCAGTGCGGGAGGATCACCTGAGTGACGGTTCTTCGTGGAGTGGGGGTGAGGCAACCAATGGTTAGATGCGGTATTACCCCCCTTTTTTGTTAATCTACCTCATCCTATTTTTTAGGATATTCCGTGGTCCCAACTCCCCCCAGCCCCTCTTTTTACACAAACACTGGGCTGAGGAAGAAGATGACTGAGAGTAACCAGACTAACTCTCATACTGGACATGTCCCATTAATCGGGTCAGGCGAAGTCCGGCACTTGACTTCAAGTGCATACACCTGGTAGCAATTGGCTATCTTCACACAAATAAAAGGCAACACCTAAAGACACACTTTGAGCAAGGCGGAACACGAGTACGAGCAAGACTTCCGGGGCGAAGGCAGACCAACTGGAGCAGAGCGACGGACCAAGGGACGAGAGCAGCAGGTTGACAACCCCAATAGTTCCTTACTGGAGGTCATTGCCTCCAACAGGCCACAAAAGACATGTGGAGAAGGCCAGATTCCGCAAGTGAAGACTGCATTGTGTTTCAAGGATGCCAGCGACCCTCTTGGGTGAACGGCAGAGTTGGGGAGGCGAGGACAAGCCTGTGGTACTACTCGTGAATTGGAAATTTAAAACCAAGAAAGAAACGCACACAGCCGGTGAGTTGATAAGTGACCGCCGGTGTGCGTTAAAGAAAGTTTGAAGTGGCAACATTCTATTGCAAGTGAAGGTTGCGTGTGTGTGGATGAGACGCAAAGAAAGGCAGACCTGTGAATGAACTTTTGAAGTAAGGATAGTTGTGACATCAGCGATACTGAGTAACGGAGTGGTCCGGCGAAAGGAAGTAGCCCACTCGAAAGTCTCAGTAAAAGGTACATTGTAATGATAAAGCGAATTAACTGCAAAACCGAAGTAAGCAAGATTAACTCCTAGAGAAGGGGAGAGTGAAAGTTGAACCTTGAGCTTTTAGTTGAAGTGGTCCTGCGAAGGTCTGTAAAGAAAGCCAGGCACATTCTAAAGTCTTCAACATCCAAAAGCTGTTTGAGCCCAACTAAGGGTGACCCGAAGTGTAATAAGCTTGCGGAAGGAAGCCCCCTGTAAATTATGTTGAACTGCCTTTAATTTTTAAGTGGTCTGAGCCTGACAGAGAGGTACCTACTTGAACTTTTTGTTGAAACATTATTTGGAAGTGGAAAGATGGACTTTAACGTGGAAGCGTAGGCAGGCCTCAATCCATGTTTTGGATCTGTTTATTGTACTGAGAACCCGAGCCAGAGTGTGTCATCCTGCCTCCAAGGTGCGCCTTACTCAGTGTGGTCTAAGGTTGGGAGGAGAGCTGATTCAGCCACATTTATTATTTTGAATACTAATTTTGCCTTTGCATACATTTCTCCTTTTATACACTTTTTTGTACAAGAAATGGGACAGGCATTAGGTTTTGTTAGCATAGGTCATTTTGATTTGACAGACTCCACTAGGACTATTTAGTTTATCGTTTGATGGTCGAGACTACTCCCATCTTAGTTATAGGGCAAAGTAGGAGTTTTTTCAACCCCAGACACTTCAATAAAGGTTTTACAGATTGTACCTATTGTGTCAGTGTCATACTTCTGATACCATGTGTCTCCTACAGTACACATTCCCAAGGACATAACTAATGTCTGACATATGTATGCTTTATGGGACCAGCTGGGATGTGGACTAAAAAGCATCTCTTGGTATCAAGTTAACCAGGCTCTTCTAGACTTTTTGAGGAATCCAGGGAATTTGTCCCTTCTTCCCAAGGGGGAGCTTCCTTCTTTGGTACTAGGGGGATGAGCCTGCTACCCAATGTCCTCCCTAGGGGATAGAACAAGCAGGATCCCACTGGGGGTGTGCTCTGCCCTGTGGAGACCAGTAATGCCCAAATAAGGGTACCATCCCACCTCCCCTCATGTCGAAATCCCCCATGTTTGTCGGTTATATGGGAGTTGAACTGGGTAAACGCATATAGGGCCCCTTTAAAGTGGATGGCTTGGTTTCTTAATTGTATTTGTTTCCGCCTTGTTATGCAAACCAAGGCCAATGGAGTCCTCCCGTCCTTGCCAGCGAGGGACTCCAATAAAGCATCAAATAAGGAGGAGAGCATCTGCTGGAGAGCAGGAAGTGCCGTCATGCGCGGTTGTGCAACTTAGGGGGATGCTCCCATTCACGAGCAGCCAACACCAGGCAGTCAGCGTAGTAGGGGGGAGCACCACAACAGCCCCTCGACCGCTGCTGCTCCAGGGAAGCAGAGACTCCCGAAAAGCAGGGAACCACGAGAAAAACAAGATGCAGCAGGATATCCTTCCCCGACATTACGCCACAGAAGAGGTACAACGGGACAGCAGAGTGCATTAATCGAAGCAAGTGCAAGAACGCCAACCCAGGGGCCGTAAGTAATGCCTCCAGCTTAGAGCAGCGCCATAGCCTCACAGGTACAGGGCAGAATCAGAACTAATTGGAGATTGGCGAACGCGCTACTGAAGCCTACAGAGGGCTTATGAACTGAATACCACAGATGTGGGTAGAAGCGGCTGTCAACCGCCACCACTGGACATGAAATCTTGCATCCTCGTCTTTATGGTGACGGCAGAAAGCCTTCAAACCTTATTTAAGATGGTGACTCTGCATAATACACAATGATGCCAGGACGTTGAACAGCATACAACCACACAGAAGCCGGTGTATATCCGAGCACGGTGAGCTTCGCGTCACAACTATTTCCTTCTGTTGCACCAACAGTCTTCCATTCCCTTATTTCCTCGCTTCAGTCCATGTTCGTCTCCTCTATTGCCTTCTGCCTCCTTGTACCTGTGTGCGCTCCTGCTCTGTATTACTTGCTGATCACTCTCCTCGTTCCAGTTCCTGGAAATCCTTCTCAGTCATTTTTCCTACCTGTTCTGCCTTGAAATCTCCATTCGTCTTTCTGGATACTGCAAACCTCTTGTTATCTTTGTGGGATACAATCTTCTGAAGTTATGCTCCTGTCTCTGCTCTGGATGTTTTTTCCTCCAACTTGGACCTGTGCTTCCAGCATAGCCATTTTCCAGCCTTTTTTACGCTCACAGGCGGCACAGTGGCTTCTAGGGGAGACACCTTGCCTCTTCTCTACTCCACAGGTAAGGCCGGCCGGCCGGCCGACCAAACCAGGCTGAGCAGGTACAAAACCCACACAGAGCTAAAGATCTGAATACCACAGATGTGGGTGGAAGCAGCGACCAACCACATTGCATGGATTGAAATTAAGATTGGATAAGCAGGAGCTAAAAGGAGCTCCTGTGTATCCTGCATTAAATAATGAGCAGCAGCTACCACTAGGGAAAGAGGAGCTAGTACATAGCATTCCGCAAATCCAACTTCCATCTAAGATGCAGACGTAACATTTTGTCCCTTTTTATATATGACTCCTTTATGCTTTATATGGCATATAAATGTGTCCTAATGCTCATGAGTCAATGTCCATTAGGTATGTTTATTTCTTTTTATTTTGAATGTTTATTGGTTTGTCACAAAATAAAACCTTTAACATCTTCATTCATTTATACCACCGTTAAAATCTTCACATATCATCAAATGTCAATCAATCATGCTAAAATAAATCCAAAATAAAATTCCTCCCTAATTACCCACTCCTTCAGACTTGTCATATTACCAGAGCATACGAGCTCAATCTTCCCATATCATCAGTTCATCTTAAAGTTCGTACATCTCTGCGTTGATCCCTGATTTCCCAAATCCAACCAATTAATCTTGTTCTCTTGAAACATATTCCACAAATCTCATAACTCCTAAAACCATACTAATCGTTTCCCCCATAAAAATCTTCTCCCACCACTCTTCTGCCATTAGTATACGTGCTTGTTTACATGACTCTCTAGGAATCACGTTTTTACCTCCTGTAAGAACCTTACAAGAGGTTATTAAATTAGAGTGTTTCCACATTCCTAGTGTGTACACAGTATCTACAATGCGAGTTTGACTCTTATATCTGTGTCCTGGCCAAATGAACTTCCCTTGTTGGTAGGGTATTCAGGCGACACCTCAAAAGAAGGTCTCGGTAGTGCGCTGATGGACACTTTTAGAGAGAGCCTGGAGGTTGGTTTAACCCTTTCCGCTCCATGCTCAGCCTAGTTCTCAATGTATCTCTGCCCCTTGTCTCCATGGTTTCAGTCCAATCAAGGGATTGGGGTTTTTGTTCCACTTTAGTTGGATCGGACATGAGTAGGTCCCTTGTGATGTTACACCTTTCAAGGTAGGCCTCACATTTATTCATCCACCGACTCAATCCCTTATGTTGGTCGGTCTCTCTTGACGTCAAGATGGAGAAAGGGGCGGAACTGTCTATATAGTGATATTGTTTTCCACAAAGCTATCGATTCCAGGGATTGGAGCCACAGCTTGTATCTAATGGCAGACATCCGGAGCGAGTTTGGCAATCTCAAAATTTTCCGCAAGAATATCCCTCCAATACTCCCCACACTTTCCATGATACGTTTAACAGAGTTTCAGCTCTGTATGTCAAGGTCTGCACCACCTTCTGTGTATAGAATGTGATGAGTGGGAGAGTTGAATAACTCCCGTATTTATTTATTTGAATTTATGAAGCGCGCAGCAGCCCTGAGGCATCGTGGTGCTGTTACAGATGATTACTTGGTTACATAGTTTTCTTTTTTTAGGGCTGCCCCCTGGGTTGTGAGCTTTGCCAGCTTAACTCTTAGCATTCTGTGATGGACTTTTTCATCTAAGTTTTTCTTTATCACTATTCCCAAATAGGTCATGAGGTCCACTGCCTCAAGTTTTTGATTTTCCACCCTCCATGAAAGGGTTTCCTTCTGTTTCCTGTGCGCAGTCGTCATGATCATCATTTTAGATTTCCCAACGTTAATCTGCATGCCATTCTTTCAAATAGATATTGAATGCATTAATCCTTCATTGTAGACATCTAGGCGTTTGGTCAATAAAGACCAAGTCGTCCGCATACAGTATCCATGGAACTTCGGTGGAATGGATCTTCGATGGAAAAGCTTGCATCTCTTTTTGGGTTTCTTCAGGTCTGACATGGAGGCTAAAAAGCAGGGGTACCAAGGTGCATCCCTACTTTAGCCCACTGTGGGTGCATATTTTCCCTGACAGTCCCCCCACCCTCCTCCGGTGATAGTCTCACTTGGATCGATGGATATTTTTATCAGGCTCTAAATTGCCGCTATCAGTTGCAAAGGACAGTTACATTCTGCAAGCTTAGACCACAGAAGTTCTCTGCTTATCCCGTCAAATGCCTGTTCCAGGTCCATGAAAGCCAAGTAGACAGTGGTATTTGTCTCCATGGCCCTCTGTTTCAAAACATTATGTATAAACGGATTCAACGAGGTTCCTGCTCCCCTTTCATAACTGTCTGTCTGGGATCCAATCAGCCTGCTTTTATTGCCCATGCACTCTGGTCTCTCAACAAGACAGATGCAAATGGTTTCCCCAAGGAATCCAGAAGGGCGAGCAGTTGATACTTCGGATCGCCTCAGTCGCTATTCTTAAAAATAGGGACTGCAATGACCTCACACCAGGAAGTCTGCAGTTGCTTGGTCTGCATAATCTCTCAGAACAATTTTACAACCAAGTCCCCCTAGCCCTTTAGAACCTGGTTTGATAATCCACCAGGACCTGCTGCCCTGGAGGAACTAAGCGTATGGTTTGTATCAGTTGGCCTGGGGAGCCAAAGGTAGCTTCTGGTTGCTGTTGTTGTCAAGCTAACCGGGCTCTTCTCAGCTACAGGCAGGAGCTAAATAGCTCCCAGCTCCCCTCACTTTTGAACCCTGCACTGCGTTGAGCAACTCAAAGCACATATGGGACCAACCACCTGAATACTCCAGGAAGGAGCAACCAACCGTATTGGCCAAAGAAGACCTGAGGCCCACACAGGGCTAACAACCCAACTATCCGGGGTGGGAATGTGTGTAAGAGAAGCAACCAACCAAGCTCACTATGCTTAGAGAGGCACAGCTTCACCCCACTGATGAGGCCCAACTAGGCTGAAACACGTTTCTGGGGTTGCTGTTGGTACTCTTGTTCAGAAGAGATGTGCCTAATATTTCTGCGCTGAATTGCCCAAGCGGGTGGGATCAGACTGATATGCAAATCGATATTTCCCCTCTGTGAAGGGTACAGTGAGCTAAAACGTGGTTGTAGACCCTCCAGAGTGGGAACCTACCTAGAAAACAGGTTATTGTATTTAAGTTTCAGTTCTCACTTGCAAGGCATGCTGAAGAAATGTTGTTTAGGCGATAACCCTATGAACGTACTCCCTAATGGACAGCAGGCTTTCGGCTTCAAAGAACATCTGTAATACATTTTATCATCCATCAAAGTCTTGTTAAAAATGCATTAGTCATGAAAGTAGGGACTGGGGGAGAAGGTTACTAAAATCCAGATGCACAGCAAACGGGGCCCCTGCTCTTTATTTTATTCATTTAAACATTTGTATAGCGCGTGTAACCCTAGGGTGGCTAGGCGCTTGTAGCAGCATAGTGAGTTACAGACAATTAACCGAGAGAGAGCTGCTAATTGGGGAAGAATGAAAAGGATTACAGTCCGACTACCAAGAGGGTAACAAAGGGTCCAATCTTAAGGAGGTGGAAGGGCATTCCACAGGGTGGCAGTAGAAACTGGTAAGCTAGAGCCTACGGCTTATATCTAGGAATACAAATGCGGTTGGCATAGGCTGATTGAGCGGACCTGGTTGTGGTTGGTTTGGACAGTCTTTCCGACGTGTCCTGGGGTCGTGTTGTCAAGGCAGCGGTGGGTGATGGCGAGGATCTTGAATTGAATCCGTGCACGGACAGGAAGCCAGTGTGCTGCTCTCCTGGCTGTGATGATGTGGTCAGGTTTGTTGAGCCCCAGCGCAGCTCTCGGGGCATTGTTTTGGATTGTTTGTAGTTTGTTCAAGTCCCACTTGGAGGTACTTCCCAGGAGGGCGTTGCAGTAATATATAATTTTGGCCCCAGGATGGCCCTGGCGATGTTTAGGCAGTTGTTGGTTGAGAGGGTCGGCAAGCATTGATAAGTTTGGTCACAATGGCAGCAGAGGCAGCGGTGGCATTAACATGCCAGATAGTGATCAAGGTGGATGCCGTGCTTCTTCACAGATAAAGAGGTGTGGATTGGGTGGCGGTCAGTAGTGAACATCTTGTAGTTTGGTGAGGTGAGAGGGGTTGCCGATAAGGAGTTTCGTCTTCTCGTCATTGAGACGCAATCGGTGTGACACCATCCAGCCTTCAATGGTTTCATGTATGGCATTGATGTTTTTGGAGTCAAGGCTGTGGGCTCCCGTGATGTAGAGGATCTGCGTGTCTTCGGCATTGTTTTTATATTTGAGATTAAGCGAGCGAAGGGGGTCAAAAAGGGGTTTTGTGTAAATGTTATATAAAGTCAGTGAAATGCAAGATCCTTGGGGCACTCCACAGTTGATGCCTTTAGGGGTGGATGAGTGGTTGTCAGCAAAGACACAAGACGTGCGGTTGGTCAGGAAGGATGCTTCCGCATTTTCAGACAAGGAGGTGAAAGTAGTTAGATGGCAGAGTATGGAGTGGTCAACAAAGTCAAAAGCTGCAGAAGGGTCCAGAAGCATGAGAAGAGAGGTTCCCGGCGTCTGAGGCATCATCCAGCTGGTTCTTGAGGTCCAAGAGTGCCGACTCTGTCCATGGCTGGGTCGGAAGCCAGATTGGTGTGGGCTTAAAATGTGGTGTTGTCAAGGTGTTGTTGAACTTGGAGGTAGCTGGCCCGGTCTATAACCTTCAGGAGGAAGGGGACTGTATTGATGGGCTGGTAGTTGGTTGGGATGGAGGGGTCGAGTGAGGGCTTCTTGAGGAGGAGTGAGATACATGATTCTTTTAGCGAGTGTGGGACAGAGAAGAGGCAAATGAAGCATTTATGATGATTTGTGCACTAGGTAAGGGCATTCTTTGATGAGTGGTGACAGGCATGTGCCTGCCTTGCACCTGGGTGGTTTAAGGCTCTTGAGGATGTCTGTGACCTCGGGCATCGTGACAGGGTGGAAGCTGGAGAAGGGCATGGCCAGTGGGTGCGGGTGAGCTCTGGTAGAGGCCATGTGGGTGGTATTGATGGAGGTTAATTTGAGCTGGATTTTGCTTCATAGTTTAGTTATTCTATCCAGGAGTGCTTTTGGGCTTCATTGCAGCAGGTGGTGTTCTTGGTGACCGTAGAGGTCTGATGGAGTCGCTGGTGATATTACGGGTGCAATGAGTGGCAATGGGGGCGGTCCTGGTCTGGAAGAGGGATGGTGAAAGTGATGACATTGTGGTTTGACTCGCAGGGCGAGTTGGAGAGGCTGGTAGTGTCACAGTTGTGATCGAGGTACCAGTCAATTGAGCGTGCGTGGGCTTCACAATGTTCTCTGTGAAGTTGAGGGCAGCGGTTGCACTATCCAATGACGAGGCGTCTTTGTCGACGGGGTCGGCGTAGCTGAGTTTGAAGTCCCCTAAAGCCATGACTTTAGAGTTAATTTTTAAGTTCGGCATGAGTAGTTTTGTAAGGTCGTCGTCAAACGTGGTGGGTGGTAAGCAATGTGCATGGTGATGGTGGGTGTTAGAGGCAGTTTTACCGAGAGCAGTTGGCAGTTAGGAAGTGCGGCTGAGTCTACATTGCGGATGGCCAGGGTAGTGTCTGTCATGATTCCTGCCCCTCATGTCCCCAGCCCTCCAAGATGTCAGGCTGGAGCCAGGCCACGATCACCTACATGGCCCTCGAGGGCCTCTCCATCCCTCCAAAGACCCACTTGGAGTCAGACTTGGTGCTTGTGGCACCAGACTCACTCACTCACATAGGATAACATTGGGGATTGGACTTGTAGTGCATTGATGGGGACAAGATGGATGCCCCCACATATTTCGGTTCCCAGAACTGCATGTGCGGTCTAGTCTTTTGGGTGTGGTTCAGCCCAGAGGCACCTGGGATTCCCAGTGACTATTTAATCTACACCCAGGCTGAGAAACATGGTTTGCGTTTTCTGCACCTGCAGCGTGACACTCACCGTGTTCGGATCGGTCTCTAATAGGCCTGCATCTTTCTTCTGCGCTCAGCTCCTGCAAGAACACCGTTAGGAACAGCCTTACCTTGCGGCGCTTCTGCCCATCAGTCATCGCTCCTTCTGTTCTGCGGGCATCTTCGGCGGTGTCATTCCCATCCCGGCACGCCGCTTCCTAAGGAAAAGGGAAAAGAACAGGAAAAAGGCATTAGTAAGCATTCTGCAAATCTTTGCTTATTTTTAAATACTGTACGAGCTTCAAACGCTTACCTGAATCCCAGGCGCTCTGGGGGTACTCTGTCTCCGGAAACTTCTCATCCATCTGCAAGAGGGAAAAGACACTCCAGGTTAGCGTGGAAACATCTAGAGGCGCAGCATAGCGCGCTTACCCACCGCATTTGTTCTTCATAACTGGCATCCACGCTGAAAACGTTGCGCCGTCTAAAAGACACAGAAAAAAACTCAGTTCAATGCAAATACGAAAGGGGTGCATCGCGCTCTCACTCACCGCCGCCATCTCCGGACGCCAGCCATTATCTAAGGAAGGAAAGGAACAAAGTTGGAGAACTGTTCAGACTCATTAACCTTACCTGTCGGACTCTTGCCAGTGAAGTAATTAGGCAGCAATGAGCCCGCATCAATCAACGTGTCCCTGCGCGGAAGGCAGGACGGAGAGCACACTATCCAAGAAAACAAGGTGAGCTGTGGATCAAAGGGAAGGGTTGGACCCCGGGGAAGAAGGGGTTCAAGCACACAGAGACAAAAGGGAGTTAAACTCTACCAATCCTGTGTTTCAGGCCCAGTCTCCAGTCGAATAGCCTCCAGGGAAGGGTTCAAGGTCGTAAGAGGTCAGAACAGGCTGAGTGACGTCCCCGTGGATACCAGGTGAGCGTTATAGTGTCTTTGTATATAAGGGCAACTCCTTCCACCTGTTTGTAAGGTGCGGTCATTGCACAGAATGGCATAGTTTGGAGGAACAGCAATAGAGAGGCCATCGTGCAGCCAGGTCTCAGTGACGGCTAGCCGGTCGATGTTGGGTGGTTGGTGAAAATGAGTTCTAGGAACACCGGTGTATGGACATTGAGGGAGCGTGCGTTGATAAGTGTGCATAGTAGGGTGGAAGGGGATTGCTGGTAGTGGTGTAGGAACGTGGTGTATAATTGCTAGGCTTGGAGGAGCGTGCTCCAGTGTGGCTGTTGCGAGTGGTAGTCAGGGGTTGATGGTGGGACTGGTTGTGTTGTGCCAGCTTTGACAGGATCCCGTTATGGACCCAGGGGTGGTGTGTTAACAGGGGGAGGGAACCCCCCCTCCCATACCATAGGGAAAAGGTGGACAGGGATGATGGCTGGCTGGTGCGAGCGTGTGGGTGGGCGTGACATAGTTGCGGATCCGTGAGAAAGGGCTGGAAGCAGGGGCACCACCTATTGCAAGCCAAGAAGCACTGAGCACATGCAAGTCCGGCACATGCACCAAATTATCTGGCACGTGCACGAAGCCAACGCCCTTAAGCATCTAGCACAGGCAGGGTGTGGCTCAGGACTATAAAGCTGCACTCTGTGCTTAGCGTTTCTTCTGCTCCTGATAAGAGGTTTTGCTTACCGCTTCTGCGCTCAAGCATCTTCCGCGTTGAGCTTCTTGGTCAAGAACAATCTTCTGTATCCAGTTGGGACCCTCTGGTCCTTCAGCATCCTTCGGTCCTTCAGCATCCTTCAACAATCCTCAGTACCCAGGCCTTCAGTCTTGGTTTACGGCCTTCAGCATCCTGTTCAACGCCGCTCTGCGGTGGACTCTGTTCTCTTTGCATCCTGCTCGGACTTGCTTCCGCCCTTTGTCGAAAGCAAGCAACAGGGTTAGTATCCGCTTCCCGTTCTCCTCCCATCAGAACAAACCCCCATCTAAGAACTCGAGAACTTATCTGTATCCAGAAACGAGCGATCCTCCCTCCGGGCTCCGCTATCGATTTGGTGCTTAAGTCTCATCACCTAGAGGAGAGAAAGAACACAAAACAAACAGCAGAGACATCACACCCGTGGGAGAGACCCTCGTCCGCTGCAGCCTCCTCTTCGGGACCCCATCTCTGAGGCAGTGCTTGCAGACACAGAACCACAGGTGAGCCGCAGACACTCTGTAACGCTCACCTGATTCTCGCAGAGGCGCCGGTCTTGACTGGGCGACTACCGTATCTTCAAAGGTGATGTGTAGCACCCGGTTGGCTCTTTGGGCTGGACCTCTGTGCACTGTATGCCTGACGTGTAGAGTAAGATGTCTGCAGATAGAAAATATGGGGTTAATGAACTGGGGTTATTGGGGTGTCCCTATCTCTTTCCTCTTCTCCTCTCCTGTAGACCCCCAAAGGTTAACGCTCTCACCTTAGGTAAGTGAATGCCAAGCTCTCCATCTGCCTCGGGGCAGGGTGCTGTAGCCAGTTTCTTCACTGGATAGGTAGCACAGGCCTCTTGACTTCAGAGGACTGCTGTCCGTCGTTTACTGCACGGACGGTAAGTTTCGAGTCATTCAAATGTCTTTTTAAAGTCTTTAGTAATGATGTCTCTTGTTTTGCAGGGTTCCGGCGATGGCGGATGACGGGCTGAAGTGAGTTGAAGATGGAGCCCGTGTGATGAATAGAAGCGCCTGGAAGCACGTGAGTAAGCGCTTGTTGCCTGTTTCACGATGCGCTCTAACTGTCTTTTTATTTTGCAGGTACGAGTTCGGAGCGGCTGCAGGGTGCCGGAATACCCACTGGATTAGATGTGGAAAGGAGTAATGGCACGTGAGTATTAAAGTTCCCCAATGTCTTTAAACGCACCTTGTTTTGTCTTTCAGATGCGGATGCAACGCCGAAGGCCTCCGGAGCGTGCGAAGAGTTGGTAAGCCTTTGCCTTTCAGATGCCGGAATGCTAACCTGTTCTTTCTTGTCTTTATAGGTGTTGCTGAAGACTGGATTCAGGATGGTAAGCCTTTTTCCTTAGGCCCAGGACTGGATGCAGAAGACACGATGAGCGTCCTGCTGCAGAGGGTGCAGAATAACGCAAAGCAAGATTCATCCACCGGGTGTGGTTTAAATAGCCTCCTGTAGTGCTTAGGTGTCTCCTTCCACAGCCACGCCTAAGTAAGAAAAGAGTTCCTGCCTTCCAGAAGAGTTCCAGTGTTCTAAATCTAGGGAGTGGCTCCAGCCCCACCCAACAGGAAAAGTAGTTCCAAACAGAAGAGGATCAGAGGCTCAACTGGCAGGCAAGTAAGCAGCATGGTCTGCTGCAGGTAAGTCCACCCAAGCATTATGAGCCCGGCGCTTCCAGCGCTGGGACTGGGCATATTTATGAGCCTGGTGCCACTGGCGCCAGGACTGGGTCCAAAAGGTCCCAATTGGGACTGGTTGGCACTCGGAACCTGGGTTATGGATCTGCTTCCAAGGGAGTTGGGAAAACCCTGACCTTTTGGAAGCAGAGATCATGACAGTACCCCCCCTCAAGGCCCCTCCCAAACCGGGCTTCTCCGGGGGTTTTGGCTTGTCAGGAAATGTTCGGTGAAATCTTTTGATTAGGCGAGGAGCGTGGACATATTCAGCAGGTTCCCAGGATCTCTCTTGGGGGCCGTAGCCTTTCCAGTCAATTAGGTAGAATAGTTTAGATTTGGAGATCTTGGAGTCCAGAATGCTTTTGACTTCAAACTCGAGTTCTCCATCCACTAGGATAGGTTTTGGAGATTTGGTTAGTCGGGTTTGAGGTTGCACGGGTTTTAATAGAGAGACGTGGAAGACCGGATGTATCTTCATGTGCGGGGGCAAGTCCAACTTGACCGCTACTGGGTTTACTATGGTAGTGATGGAATAGGGACCAAGGTATCTTGGGTTGAATGTGCGTGGCCCTTTTAGAGATAGATATTTGGTGGATAACCAGACTTGATCCCCTACTTGATAGTGAGGGGCTTCCTTCCGATGTTGATCTGCTCCTTTCTTGTATTGTTCTTTAGCCCTTTGAAGGTGAGAAACAGCTTCTTTAAAGGCTTGGGTGATTGTAGAGTGCAGGTAGTCTACTGCTGGTGTTTCAAGATCTTGGAGGGGATCCAACTCCGAGGTTCGAGGGTGACTGCCGTACAAAAGAAAAAACGGGGTTTTCCCAGTTCCCGAATGGACAGAGTTATTGTAGGCATACTCGGCTATCCAAAGGATATCTTTCCAAGTTTTTTCAGTTTGTTGCAGCATGCAGCGTAAATACTGTTCCAGAGTTTGATTGGTCCTCTCGGTTTGTCCGTCGGTCTGAGGGTGGTGACTGGTCGATAGTCTCACATCAATTTGAGCCGACCGACAGCAACTTCGCCAAAAATGAGAAATAAATTGACTACCTCGATCCGAAATTGGAACCGAAGGAAAACCGTGCAGTCGGACGATGTTTTCGAGAAATTCTCGGGCCAGAGTTGCTGCTGTTGGCAAGCCTTTGAGCGGAATGAAATGCGCCATCTTGGAGAATAAGTCCACGATTACTAGAATCGTATTGTATCCGGAGCATGGAGGTAGATCTGTGATGAAGTCCATAGAAAGCGTATGCCAAGGGCGAGGTGGCATGTCAATAGGGCGTAAGAGGCCTGCTGGTCTTTCCTTTTGACTCTTGTTTTGGGCGCATACTCCACAGGACATTATAAAGTCTCTATCTTTTTTCCAAGACGGCCACCAGAAGTAGCGCTTGATCTTTTCTGAGGTCTTGGCTATACCGGGATGACCTTCCATTAAAGAGTCGTGATAACAAGAGATTACTTTTTTCTGTAAATCTGTGCTGGGTAGGTATAATCGTTCTTGGAAATACAATAAGTTGTCCTTTACTGCAAAGTCCTTTCCCTGCAGATGCCAATTCTGTATATCTGCTGGAGTTACAAGTTGCCTGGCTTTATCCTTAACTTCCTCTATGGATTCTGTGGCGATTACACCCAGAATTCTTTGTTCGGGAATGATTGGTACAGGTTTAGGGTTGATCAAGTGTTCTTCCACTCCCATCCGAGAAAGGGCATCGGCTTTACCGTTCTTTGTACCAGGTCGATAGGTAATTATGAAGTCAAACTCGGCAAAGAATAATGCCCAACGGAGTTGTCTAGAGGATTGGGCTTTTGCGGTTTTCAAATATTGCAGGTTTCGGTGATCCGTAATCACAGTAACGGTGTGTCGGGCCCCCAGCAGATAATGCCGCCAAGCCTTAAAGGCAGACTTGATAGCCAGAAGTTCCTTGTCAGTAATCGTGTAATTGACTTCAGGAGGCGAGAATTTGCGGGACCAAAATGCCACGGGATGCAACTGATTGGTTACCGGGTCCTTTTGTGATAGAACTGCCCCCATGGCAAGGCTTGAAGCATCAGTTTCCACGATGTAGGGGAGTTCGGGGCGAGGGTGTTTTAAGATTGGTGCAGAGATAAATTTAGTCTTCAAATCCTGGAAAGCTTGTTCCGCCTCGGTAGACCATTCAAAACGTTTGTTTTTCTTTAACAAGGCAGTGACGGGCTGGACTATTCGAGAGAACTCGGGGATAAACCTGCGGTAAAAGTTAGCGAAGCCTAACATGCTTTGCACACCTTTTACGGAGGATGGTGATGGCCATTTGAGAACTGCATCGACCTTCTTTGAATCCATACGCACTCCGCCAGGTGATAATATGAATCCCAAGAATTCAACTTCAGTCACGTTGAAAACACATTTTTCCAATTTAGCGAAAAGTTTGTGTTGACGCAATCTTTCGAGGACCATTTTCACGTGTTTCCGATGTTCAGATTCCGATGAAGAATAAACGAGGATGTCGTCAATGTAAACAACAACACATACATCTATGAGCTCTCTGAGGACATCGTTCATAAAATATTGAAAGGCGGCCGGGGCATTGCAAAGTCCGAAGGGCATGACCTGATATTCAAATAGCCCATACATGGTGCGGAAGGCCGTCTTCCATTCATCGCCCTCTTTTACTCGTACCAAGTGGTAAGCTCCTCTAAGATCCAGCTTTGTATATATGCATGCTTTTCTGACTTGGTCCAGGAGTTCAGGGATCAAAGGTAACGGATATCTATTCTTAACGGTGATCTGGTTCAGGGAGCGATAATCGATACAAGTTCTAAGGTCTCCTTCCTTTTTTGGAACGAAGAACAAAGCTGAAGAAGCAGGGGACTTGGAAGGACGAATAAACCCATTTGCCAGGTATTGATCCAGGTATTGTCGAAGGTGAAGGTTCTCAGGCTCGGTGAGGGCATACATTCTACTACAAGGAGGAGTAGATCCAGGTATCAGGTCTATCTGGCAGTCATAAGACCTATGAGGAGGTAGAGAGTTAGCCTGATCCTTCCGGAAAACATCTTGGTATTCTAGGTATTGGGGAGGTAACTGGGGAGTCTCTGAAGAAATTGCGGCCAGTGCAACACCAGGTGGAGGGTGACAAGTAGAGACACATTCTGGAAACTGGACCGTTCTTGCTCGCCAATCGATCAGAGGATTGTGTTTCTCTAACCAAGGTATTCCTAGAATAATCTGAAACTGAGGGGCCTTGATCACATCGAACACGATCTTCTCATGGTGTCCATCTTGACTTACTAGCGTCACTTCTTGAGTGGTATGCGTTACTGGCCCGGAGGCTATCTCCGTACCATCCACCGTAGTAATGACGTCCTTTACAGCCTTGGGACAAAGAGTTAGATTCATCCTCAAAACCATTTCATGATCCACATAATTGCCGATGGCACCGCTGTCGACGTAAGCTTCAATTGCATGTAATCGATCCGGATTATCAGTGCTAATGAGGACCATAGGTATCACGAAATGCGAGGTCACGGAACTGTTTTTTACGCTCGGCAAGAGGACCTCTATTCTTGTCGGGCGAGGTCGTTTCCCTGCTCAGAGTTTGTAACTTTGGTAACTGCAGCTCCTACTGCCTTCTTGGCAGGTTTCACCTGACAGTCTCGAAGAAAGTGCCCTGAGTTTCCGCAATATAGGCATAATTGCAACTGTTTCCTCCTTTCCCGCTCCCGTTGTGTTAGAGGACCTTTCAGACCCCCTATTTGCATGGGTTCCCCGGAGTCTACTCCTTTGGAAGGAGTTGGCGGTTTGGAAAATACTCGAGCATCAAACTTGGAACGATCGGCCTTCCTGTTCTGCAGTCTGTGATCTATTTGAACGACTAAGTCTATATAGTCCGAACAATCTTGTGGGGGATTCACTACTTGGGCTAAAACGTCTTTGAGCTCTCCACGTAGACCTCTATAAAACAGCGTAATCCTTTTGTCCTCAGGCCATTGAGTTTCCACTATTAGTCTATTGAAAGATGCAATATAAGCCAAAAGGTCTTGATTACCCTGTCGCAACGAAAGAAGCTCATTGTCCAAGGCCTGCCCCTGTGAATGTCTTGCGAACAGTTTTTCCATACTAAGCTGAAAGGCTTGAAAATCATGGAGAACCGGATCATCTTGATGAACTAGAGGGATCGACCAGTCTGCCGCATTGCCACTAAGGTACGAAAGTACAAAAGCTACTTTAGCTTGATCAGTTGGAAAGGCTGCTAGCCGACATAAGAAGTGCAACCGGCACTGATTGATAAATACTGCAAACCTCTTTGGGTCACCAGAAAATCGCTCGGGCGGGGCCAGAGGTACATTCCCAGGTAGGTTGATCTGCACTGGATTCATAGAGGATGTTGAAGGAAGATTTGCCCCTGATGCGGGTAACGGGGTCTGTCCGGCTTGTGACTGTAGCACTTGTCTAGCAAGATTGTCTGTTCTCTCCTTGGAAATAATTAGTTCCCTTCTTAGAGCATTCGTTTCCTGACGAGTTGCATGCACTTCTGCCCTTAGTTCCCCAAGTAACCGGGCTAGGGGGTCAGTATCCGAGGTTTCCATAGCGCCTGGGCGAGAGTTTTGCGGTAGGCTTTGCGTTCTGTAACGCTCACCTGATTCTCGCAGAGGCGCCGGTCTTGACTGGGCGACTACCGTATCTTCAAAGGTGATGTGTAGCACCCGGTTGGCTCTTTGGGCTGGACCTCTGTGCACTGTATGCCTGACGTGTAGAGTAAGATGTCTGCAGATAGAAAATATGGGGTTAATGAACTGGGGTTATTGGGGTGTCCCTATCTCTTTCCTCTTCTCCTCTCCTGTAGACCCCCAAAGGTTAACGCTCTCACCTTAGGTAAGTGAATGCCAAGCTCTCCATCTGCCTCGGGGCAGGGTGCTGTAGCCAGTTTCTTCACTGGATAGGTAGCACAGGCCTCTTGACTTCAGAGGACTGCTGTCCGTCGTTTACTGCACGGACGGTAAGTTTCGAGTCATTCAAATGTCTTTTTAAAGTCTTTAGTAATGATGTCTCTTGTTTTGCAGGGTTCCGGCGATGGCGGATGACGGGCTGAAGTGAGTTGAAGATGGAGCCCGTGTGATGAATAGAAGCGCCTGGAAGCACGTGAGTAAGCGCTTGTTGCCTGTTTCACGATGCGCTCTAACTGTCTTTTTATTTTGCAGGTACGAGTTCGGAGCGGCTGCAGGGTGCCGGAATACCCACTGGATTAGATGTGGAAAGGAGTAATGGCACGTGAGTATTAAAGTTCCCCAATGTCTTTAAACGCACCTTGTTTTGTCTTTCAGATGCGGATGCAGCGCCGAAGGCCTCCGGAGCGTGCGAAGAGTTGGTAAGCTTTTGTCTTTCAGATGCCGGAATGCAGTATGAAGACCTCCGGAGCGCACGAAGAGTAGGTAAGCCTTTGCCTTTCAGATGCCGGAATGCTAACCTGTTCTTTCTTGTCTTTATAGGTGTTGCTGAAGACTGGATTCAGGATGGTAAGCCTTTTTCCTTAGGCCCAGGACTGGATGCAGAAGACACGATGAGCGTCCTGCTGCAGAGGGTGCAGAATAACGCAAAGCAAGATTTATCCACCGGGTGTGGTTTAAATAGCCTCCTGTAGTGCTTAGGTGTCTCCTTCCACAGCCACGCCTAAGTAAGAAAAGAGTTCCTGGTAAGAAAAGAGTTCCTGCCTTCCAGAAGAGTTCCAGTGTTCTAAATCTAGGGAGTGGCTCCAGCCCCACCCAACAGGAAAAGTAGTTCCAAACAGAAGAGGATCAGAGGCTCAACTGGCAGGCAAGTAAGCAGCATGGTCTGCTGCAGGTAAGTCCACCCAAGCATTATGAGCCCGGCGCTTCCAGCGCTGGGACTGGGCATATTTATGAGCCTGGTGCCACTGGCGCCAGGACTGGGTCCAAAAGGTCCCAATTGGGACTGGTTGGCACTCGGAACCTGGGTTATGGATCTGCTTCCAAGGGAGTTGGGAAAACCCTGACCTTTTGGAAGCAGAGATCATGACACACACGCTCCAGCCAGCCTCGCTCTTTTAGGGGTCTAGGGGAGGGAAAAGGGGGGGAACATTGCAGTCATTTTCCATAGTAGACTTACCGTGTGTTCGCCTTTTAAGTTCCCACAACACCCCCAGAACACCAGTAACGCAAGTCCCGAATACACCCCGGCCCCTCCCAACCTCACAGCCCCCTGGAGGATTTTCCTCCAGGCGACTGGTGAGGGAAGGCGTGGCTGGGACATAGGACCGGGTGAAGAGAACCAGTGCGGGGGCCACTCTGCAGCACAGTCCGGACCAGGCACTCCTGCAGGGCACCAGAGGTAAGCGTGACAGCTGTGAGCTGGGACTTAGAGTCTGCGCCCATGCAGGCCAGTGTGCAGGGAGCTGTGGCAGGCTGGATATGCAAAGATTGCGAGGTGCTGTGTGCAGTGGGTGCCTGGGCCGCATGGGCGCCTGGGCTGCATGCAGAGGGTGCCTTGGTCATGTTTGTGGTGCGCCTGGGTCATGCAGTGGGCACCTGGGTCGTGTGCGTGGTGCACCAGGGCAGCGCAGTGGGCACCTGGGCCACATGCATGGTGCTCCTGGGCCACATAAAGGGCACCTGCGTCGTGTGCATAGTGCACCTGGGATGTGCAATGGGTACCTGTGCCATTATTCAGAGGTGAAAGCTTATGGAAAATATGCACACCCATAGACATTTTCTTTGGATTGTGATCAAATGAAGAGGGAATATTTAGGCAATATATTGTCACTGCCCTCCAGGGGTGAACAGCAATTGTACATTATGATGGTGGAAAATCTCAAGTTAAATGTGCATTCCCAATTCACACCAAATTTGGACAGTTTGTCATCTTCTATAACAAATTATGTGTCTCTGCATTATGAAATGCTCAAAAATGCATACAATTACCAAGAAATACCAAGATATCATCCTACAAAGTCTGTAAATGTTGGCACCGACTTGCAGGATCTGATTTTTTTGTCATGCTGCCAAATGTTAATACATGGTTATGCCCAAAAGCAAAATTAGCTTTCAACATGAGCAGTTTATTCCCTCCCACCTTTGTTAATCAGGTGGCTGGAGAAACGCACCTGACAAGGCAGAGGTGGGGTTAGATGGAAATATAATGGGATACAGATTGGACATAAGGGAATTGAGAGAGATCCTATGCAACATCTAAGCCTTTGACTAGGCTTGGAGAGGAAATGGAAGAGGGACTTGGTCCCATTGGACGAATGGGAGTGGACTGCTCCTTGGGTTCAGCAAGCACGCAGCTATAAATGTGAGATTGTACTATGCAGTATAATATCCTCAGCAGAATCTATTACACCATTCAGGTGTTCCACAAGATGGTAAAGGAGATGGGGATGATGTGTCCGGTGCAAGAAGGAGGCAGGAACGTTACTGCATATGGTAGTTATGCCTGTGGATTGAAACTTACTGTGTTAGTGTATTGCAGTCCATCAACTCTTTGGAAGGGGGTGGCTCCTCAATGGTGCCTGTTGGGGGAATGGGGATGCACATCCTTCAATGTCTACAATCAGATCCTGATAGGGCTGGCTCTAGATTTGGCAAAGAGGGATATTGTTAACTTATGAGGGGTCAGATGATTTATCTGCCGTGGTGCAGTGGGAAGAGGACATGGAAAGAACTATGGAACTTGGGAAATGTTTGTATATAAGCGGTTATAGGTGAAAGCATTGAAAACAAAAGGATCAAATGCCTTTTTTTTCGACACCAAAAGTGCCCAGAAAAAAAGTTTTGAATGCTTTTTTTTTTTTTTTTTTTTTTAAAACATGTTTTTATTAAGAGAGCAGGACTACAACATCACGGTATATATATATATGTATCAAAACGTAGTACAGAATTCTTACATCATTCGAAGATAACAGAGCATTGGGTGAAAAGGAAGCCAATATAAAAATAGTACACAATACACATCAGGGTGAAGGTATAGACGTTACATCAGAGTCTGAGGCCATATCACACAGGTAGAGGCGCAGCAATGCCCAAATGTCCTTGGGGCAACACGATGACGGGACAGATAACACGAAGAGTTCCTCATCATTTTCGAATGCTTTTTAAAAAAAAATGTATTATGAGGGGGGTTCCCCCCCAACACCCCGTTTTCCTTTGTAAAAACACGTTTTTACGCACCCTAAACAAAAAAAACCCATATAAATAAATATTAAAGCATTCGATTCTTTTTTTTTCCTGCCCTTTTGGATTTGAATAAAAGGGCATTCGATCCTTTTTTCGATCCTTAGACTGGACACGTATACAAGCAAACGGGTTGCTCCGGGAGTCATGGAAAGGTTTGAGGGAAATGGACGATATGTATGGGGGGGCTCTTAAGTGGTCAACTGTAGCTTCTCGGGACTGGAATTGGAGTGGAGGTTATTTGTGTGATGAGAATGGTGGGTGTTGAAGTCCTGGTGTCTTTTGGGTGGGAGGTATGGAGTTCTTTGAGTGCAGATGGGAGTTTGTTTGGGAGCTAGGGGAAGTGGTTCTTTTGTTTTGTTCTGGTGTAAGCTGCTTTCTTTTTTAAAGCACGTTATAAAAAACTAAAGGGTCAATGTCGCTACGACCCAAGAAATGTAAGTAGTGTTTCATAGCATGAGTATAAGTGTTATGTTAGAAATCAACCATAGCGGTCACCCCATTCACAGATCATTGTAATAATGTCAGAAAAATAGGTTATACAATACAGTTGCAGATTATGATAATGGGGACTTGAAAACGTACATGTTTGTCAGAGAAGACCAAGAACAGGATATCCTGGCTGGTTGCGAGTGGAATGGATGGCTTTGGAGTAGTCTAAGGAGACTAGACCAGAAGAGGAGCTAAGAATACCAATCAATATGTGGTGTTCAGCTAGCACAGAGTGAGATTTGTCAAATGCAGGTGGCATGTGATTTTTATTACAGAATTTTTAAAGAGAAGGGCACAAGATTCTGGTTTTCCTGATTCTGAGGGCCACAGAGGTTGCTGTTGGGGTCTGTCACTTGGCTGAGGGAACACACAACTACTGACACCAAAATAAAGTTAATTGGATTCTTAAGCCAAAGCAAACCCTAAGGATAGTAAATGGAAATTGTTTCAGGATGGTTGTAACATAAAGGTGCTTGGGAACCTTAATCCTTGAAAGCGGGTTTGTATAGGCGAGGGTGGTTTGGTGGCCTCCCAACCAATGGGGAGGCTCAGAATGCGGATGCTGCCAGACAGTAATCCCTCCTCGGGGCTGGCAGCCGCCATCTCCCCTCGTCAGGGAATGAGGGAAGTCTTCTAACTCACCTGTGCCCCCCATTTCCCTTCCCCTCCCTCCCCCTCACACTTACCTGCTTTTTCGGGCGCTAACGCGCTGGAAACAATTCTGCCTCCAGTGCGTCTGCTCCTGATCTGCGACAGACCGCCATGGAAAGGAAGAAGGGTCTCCCTTTCCATGGTGGCCATTTTGTTTATTTTTTTTATTGTTTTCAATGACCGCCATGGAAAGGGAAAAACTGACTTTGTTTTCCGTTCCCCGGCAGCCATTTTTTCACTTTTTTTTTTATTTTTCTATTCCGAAACACTGGAGCGTTTTGAAACCGAAACATGCATTTAGTACCCCGGTCTTACGGGCCGGGGTACTAATGGCTATAAATGCCCGAGCAGGGGGGGGATTACCACATCAGGTAATGCCCCGGGACCTTTGCTAAAGCCCTTGCTTCGGTCGGGCCTATAACTATGGGCCCCAGTGGTAATGCCCCGCTGTGCGTGGCTTATTGCTTAAATGACTGCAAATAAAACGGCCTACAGAAATTTCCAGACAGGAAGGTCCCCTGCTTAGTGATTTCTAGAGCTCAGCGCTTCTCATTGCTTGTGGGCACCACAAGGCCTCTGCCTCTCTGGAATTTAGGACTTATCCCCTTTACCTGGTGTAATGGGCTCTCCCTCTCTGTTGCTTCCAGGGAGAAGGAGCTCTCTCCTCTCTGTTACACATCGCCTCTCCTGTGGATCAAAGTAAGTCTTCCTCTTCGCTGAGCACACCTCTCTCTCCCCTCTGCACTCCCTGGAGTACACCTATCCTCTGGGATACTGGGATCTTCTGATCCACATGCCCTCTTCTGGCGATCAAGGTCACTCTCTCTTACGTTTCACCCCTCCCTTCCGTCTCTTGGATCAGAGGCATCTGTCTTCTGGTCTCAAGGAGCTCTCCTCCCTCTCCCCTCATTGGAGCACACCCCTCCTTCACAATCGCTGCTGCTGCCCTGGGTCAGAGTTCAGATAAGTTAGGTTTTTCCCATCGAACATCCGCACCTGTTGAGACTAAGCAGTCTCTCTGGAGGTACTATTGTTTCCCCATAGCGTATATTTTTCTGAATTCATGACATACCAGAATCTGCTCCGTGTTTTGGATTTCTAAACATGATGCATCCTGGTAGATGCAGTGGTGTATACCCTGTTTCTTTGGGGCCTGGTAGTTCCTAACTAGCTGTGCGCTAGGGATTCGAGAATAGTTCAGGGCTGGTGCTGTCCGTCCTACTGTGAGGCTGAGCCTGGGTTGGATGTGATGTCGGCACTGACTTGGTCACAGGTCTATAGTGAGAAAACACCTGCTAACAAATGAGAACCTATTTACGATTTTTTAAACCGGTGTTAGAAATACAAACCTTTTGCTAAACAGCTGCTTAGTCAGCATTGAGCAAGATCAGTTGCAGCAATTATTTCTTATGCAACATTTTGCCTAAAGAACCCAGAAGACTTAGTGTAGCCATGGGCAAGAATACATTAGAAGCATTTTGAAACCAAAGTCACATATTTTTAAGCTAATATTGTTGTGTTAACTCCCCGTTCCAAGGTTTGGAACGGGGGTAACGGTCCAGCACCCCAAGTTAACGGCCCGAGCGTAGCGAGGGTGGTTAATGAGGGCTCTGGGCCATTACTTCCCTGTTCGCCCCCTTGGAACGGGGTGTTAACGCCATTGGCACCGCGGGTTACCAAGTGGCAACCCGGGGTGCTAAAAACCTTTATTTTCATTCATTGAACAGGATGCTGCGCGCGTCTCCTTCATTGAATGAAAATACTGATCCAAAATGGCTACCATGTTTATAGAAGGCAGGGCTCCGTACAGAACCCCTCTTCCAAGACCATGGCAGCCGGAAAAAGTAAGCTGCTGTGGCAGCAGGCTGCCACAATGGGTTAAGTGGGGATGGGGTTGAGATATTAAAAACATAAATAAAAAAGATACGTGTGGGAAGATGGCGGCCCGCAGCGGGGGAGAGCAGCCTGCGGGTTCTGTGGAAAGAGGGCTGAGATTACAGGTTTCAGCTTGTGATCTGCGGAATCTGATTGGCCAACCCCTCCGGACCGGGTGCTAATTTTTTGTGGACTTTAAGCCTGTGTTTTGAGTTAGATAAACCAGCAAGTTATAGCCACAAAATGATTGGATAATAACTGGAGTATTTTGCAAACTTTCTATAGCTGAAATTCTGTTGCTTTGTGAAATTCTGAAACAATGTTGAATTAAGCCAGATATTATGATGGTAAATATCAAGAGCACTTAAAATGATTTAATGCAATACAGTTGGTAGTTTGCACGCACAAGTAGATGTTTAGAAGTATGTTGAAGTATTTCAAAATCGAACAAGTAGCGTTTCTTGAGCCTTCCATGCTGGTGGTCAATTTAATGGGAGACTACTTTGTCATAATAATTTGCGGTAATATGCTCAGGCAGTATTTGAATATAGACTGATTAACAGTGGAGTAACTTTGCTGAAAGCATTGGGGCGGACATGACATCTGAAGAAAGGGTGCACCAGCCAAATGAATGGGGACAAACATCCTTGACCCCCCACCCCCCTGAAATGACGCACATGCTGATGAGCCGTTACGTGTCCCTACATAAGGTTAAGTGAATATAAAAAAATGCTGCAAATGACTGCATGCTTTTGGGTTGTGTGAAGATAATAAATCATGTTTGACATGAATGCTGACATTTGCCTTTTTCCTAATGTGTAACTGTTTTCGGGCAAGCAGGCACACGTTTGGAGTGAATGCTGAATGTACCTATGGCAGTACGCCAACTACATCTTAGTCTCTGGTATGGTGTATACTCTCCATAACAAGACCATGTTAAGTGGCCATTGGAGGAATGGGTCAGAGGGAAGATGTGTAAAGCCAAGAAAGGAAGACAAAAAAAAGTGAGCGGAAAACATGAGGGGTATTGGTGGTTCAGGGGGTGGAGGGGATTAATTTTGTTCCAGCCTGCAGCATGGGGGCCTTAACATTAGGCTCTCGGCTAGTCCTACCAACAGCCACTGCGCATGTGATCTCTAGCAGGCTTCACACACAAGGAAGGAGCAATCACAGACACTCTCTTCACACTGATCTCCAGTTTCCCTCAGTCACTCCACATGCATTCGGGAGGCATGAGCTGCAAGACTACTTGCCATGTAAAGTGATTTGCCCCTATTCTTCTGCATATGCATAACGTACCCTGTTTCTTGCTCACAAAGAGTCAATTGTTTGCATATTTTAGAATGGAATACCGGTGATAAATTGGTAGCGTGAAAAGTCTCAATAATGTAATTTTGATACTGTGGTATAAAAAGTACAATAAGTGTTTTAAATATCTTCTGGTGTATTGCCAAGATTCATGGCTCTTGATAACGGCCCAAGTTCTCAAATAGTACGTGCATCTTGGAAGAAGTATTAAATATAATGCCCAGGTCATTCTTCTTGGCAATTTGACTGCCAGGTGGATGCATTTAGCAGGCAAAGGAATTTATAATTGGTTAAGCTTTAACCTTCTACAAATGGAGTTGAGACAATTATTTCCACAGAAACCAAATAAAGGAAGGGTTCTTGAGGCCAGAAATATGTAAAATCTGGGGCGTGAAGATGCTCAATGGAAGGGTAAGCAGCAACACTCCTTGAACCTGGTCCTGGTCATTTTCAAATGCTTACTATACAATGCATTATGTTTTTGTCTTGAGCCCAAATTTTGAAATGGTAGATGCTCCTTCCCTGATCTAGAGTGATCATAAACTCTTGATTCTAAAATTAAGTCATATACCATGCAGGCTGGAGGTGTGGTGTAATATATCTATCTAACATAAAAATCTGCTCAAAATTCAGTTAGATGGTCACTTCCAAATATGGCAAAATGTTATATCGGGCTGTTTCAGAAGTAGCAATTGGAAATGTGTAGGTCAGGGGTTTCTTCGTGACGAATCCAGTAACTTTTGAAATCTGTGGTAGAGAAATTAAAGGAAATAAAGACACACCTATGGCGAAAACGTAGGGAGTACATAAGCACTAAATTATGATACGCACATAAGCAGAGGAAAAATCTTTGTAGGGATCTAAAAAGTTTGAATAAAAGGAGAAACATAACAGATAATGTGCTCTGCATTCCGAAAAAGTCTAAAAATGTGGCTAATTTTGTACAAAAGATCCTTTTACTACTCAGGCTGCCTATGCATAACGAATATAAACTATATAAGACATTCTAAGCGTTTTTGGCGGGTTGTTTCGAAGGTGACGTAAGGAAAATAGTGTGCAGGTCATAACAATTGCAGGCAATGCTCGAGTTGATTTCTGTAAGGAAATATATAACTGGAGCATCAATGGAACCGAATCAGCCCTGGGAGGGCGATGTTCTAGATACAATACACAAATTAAAAAGGCATACAACTGCGGGCTTTGATGGCCTGATTAGTGATTTTTTTTTTTTTTTAAAGGTCAACCCGAGCTATGGGTGAAAGTTTTGGCCCTATTATTTAGAAATTGTATTCATACATCGTAAGTATCTTTAACATGGAATTATGACAACCGTATAACCGAACCTTCTAAGATATTAGCAAGCCTATTACTAAATAAACTAGAGGAGTAGATACGATTTGAATGGATTTTGAATTTAAAACAAATTGGTTTAAATAATATGTATATATGTCTATCCCCCCCTAGGATCATGGACATTGTAAAAATTATCCACCAAAGCTGTGGGAGCTACCTTTCATTTGGCTGGCATATGTCAATGACCATATGGTCCTGATGGATAGAGCGCAGATGGAGCTCCTGGGAAGTTTAAATACTATGTATAGAAACGCAGCAAAACATTCATTAGAGTAAAACGTGGGCAAAACCAAAATGATGCAGTGGAGGAGACCTAGTAAGAAAAAAGGTTTCTGATGGTATGTAAACGAAAACTTCATAGAAGTGGTTTGAAGTTTGTGTACCTGGGCTTTGCTTTGTCCTATGATCCAGCAGAGGACACACCTATGTGCACTGGTATAAAGAAAAACTGTTACCTGCTTTGATTAAACTAAAAAAAAAAAAAAAAATGATTCTTAATAATTGTATTTTATTTTTATACAGCACTTTAATTTAAAGCACTTTACATAGGAAATGTTTACATACATTATTTCCCAATCGAAATTGGTACTCATTTATAGACCTTGGAAGGATGAAAGGCCCAGTTGGCCTTGCCAGGATTCGTACCTGCGACCAGGAGATCAATCGCAGATCACAGCAACAAGCGTTAAAACCGTTGTGCCATCTTACGTCATGGAGAGTACACTTGGATTCCTAGGTTTATAGCGTATAACATTATTCCAATTATCACCTGTGGTTTCGAAATAGCTTCAAATTTCAATGCGTCGTGGTTAAATCAGTTGGAAAGTCACATTCTGAAATATTTGTGTGCTATGCCTTCCTCAACGACATCTGTGCTCAGACAAAAGTTGGTGCCTTATTCGTTGAAGGCATGTGCAGTGAAATTGAGGTTTGTTCTAGGCCAAAATAAAATCTACAGAAGAAAATGGGATAATGTTGCAATCTTAAAACGGATGCATTTAAACGGGAAATGTAAAATTCTGGTCTTTTTTTTACAGAATGCGTAGACTATTGTAATCCTTTGGGTATACAACCTCACAACTGTACTGCCTTCAAGCATGTATTTTTAAGAAGTATTGAGTTATGGGATCAGACTTTTAAGGATATTGGGGATGAAATCTGCAATTTGCCTGCTACAGTCTGAGCGGTAAGAACATAAAATCCACAGTACTTGCAATAAATAGCTCAGACCGCAACTCGCAGTACTGACCTACTTTAAAAAAGATGCCATCCCCAAGGAGCGGGAACCTTGAACCTGTGAACTATGCAGTATGAGACATAATGAAGTCATTGGAGGCCAGAAGGATTGATCCATGCCATACGGGAACAAGGAGGGAGGGGGAAGAGGTGCGGGGGAACAAAGTTTGTTGAAATACTATACAGGTTGGGATTAGGGAAGGTGGGGGCAGGGGTTAGGGTTTGTTTAAAACATATGAAACCTCATGTTTGCTGAAACTGTGTAATGAGATGTTCGACAAAATACCTGTACAAATTGAAATGTTTATTGGAGATACAAAATGACTACTAATATGAATGGAATTTGCGAGCATGAGTGCAAAATAAAATCTTTGATGCCATACCAAATGCTGGCTAACACCCTATACGGCTATCTTCTGCTCTCTAGTTAGATCCACGCTTTAAACAATAAAATAAGTAAAACTTTGATACAAATTTTCTTTTTTTTTTTACATTTTATTTTTACCTACACGCAAAGGTTTAGACATATCTTGGCTTCTATGAATGAATCAAACTTATCTTTTTGCATTTTAACCATAAGTATTTTGTCATTTAGATGTGTGGAATATGCAGGCCTGAGTGTGCATCGGCCAGTAGCCTTTGGTGGGTGATAATTCATTTATGGGAAGTAGAACATTACGTACTGTCTGCATTTGGAGAACTGGAATTCCTGCCATAGGGCAAGCACATTTTTTAGTTTTTTTTTTAATAGCTTGCAACTTCAAATCTGTCGCCCTGGATATACTCCTGTATTGATGATGTCCACTGTTAACTAGGAAGTTAAGACTTTGATGTCACAGAAATAAACATAATGCATATTCAGTTGTAAGGGTGATCTGAATGAATATTGATAGGCCTACTATTTTTTTTTTATTTTTTTATTTTGTTTATAACCTGTTAGGTTTTTACAAAAGAGCAGTTTCAGCGTTGGTGCAATTTTTGGCCGTTTACAAGCTACGTAAGGACACCACTTTCGGTTCGCGTTCAGTAGCACAGTTGGTTTGATCATAGGTTAGGTGACCGTTTCAGTCGTAGTGGTAAGGCCAGGCAGACATAATGTCAGCCTTTGCGTTCGCTTTTTTTAGGGCCACTGACAGAAATTTAGCTGCCGTCCTGGACCATCTGACGGAGTCGCCTGCTATCAGACGGTACCAACAAGTTTCTTCGTCTAGTGTCGTTGCCTGCGAAGTAAGTGGTGTCATGTAGGCTTGCCTTTCGTGTGATAACGCTGGGCAGAACATGAGCAGATGGCGCACAGATTCTACTTCATCTAGAACTTCACACAGACGGCAGTCTGGAACCGGAGAAAGAGCTCTGGTATTCAGAATTTCCCTGGTCCGAAGGAGATTTAGTCGAGCATGCATAAATGTTTTCCTTCGTTCTTTTGCAGGAAATTTCTCACAATATTTGAGAGGGACCTTCAGCTGGTTGTATGATGGTGGGAGGTGCTTTAAGGATTTGTAAAGCTGGATTTTTTCATTTGTGTTAATCCAATCTTATTGCTCGAGTTTGATCTTTACTCGTCTTGGGTTTGAGATCAGGGTTTCTTCATTGCACGCTACTTCTTCTAATTTGGCTTGGATTTTAGTAACCCAATCAGTTAAAGGTTTGCAAGATCCCTTGTTGATTTCAGAGGCTACCACCTGGCAAATTGGAAGTGAGCTGGACATCAAGATTTTCCTCTAGAGCTGTGTGGCGCTTTGCATCACCACCACGGCTAGAGATGGCAAGCCCAGATCTCGGCGGATCGCTGGCATTGGGGCTGACTTGGGCAAGCCCAGCACTGATTTCCAAAGGAATCCCTCCAACTGGATCCAATACTCCGCTGGGAGGGTTAGGTTGGCCGCCATTCCGTAGGTTATGGCCGGGAATACTTTTGATTTGTAGAACTGGAGGGCGGGAATCCACGAGAACTTCCCGAACCTTTTATCCACTGCACGTGTTTGTGCAGTTAGATTTCTCATTTTTCCCCAGAGTGAGTTTTGAAGAGTTTTCTTTAAGAGTGTTGTCAATCTGAATTCCCAAATATTTGTATTCGCTGACCTGTCCGATTTTCGTCTTTTCGAGAAGCCAGGAAGTGTTTGCCTGTTGTTTCTTTAATGTTTTTGAGAATATCAGAATTTTGGTCTTGGATTTGTTGATCTTTAGATTGTTGCTTTCCATGTATGCCTCTTGGTTTGTAAGTTGCCTTTGTAGGCCTATTGCAGTCTGATCCATGAGAATCAGGTCGTTGGCGTACCACAGTCTTGACATCGTATAGGTGCCAACTTTGGGCGGGAAAGATCTCACTTTTTTTTCGGATTTTTGGAAATCACTGATGAAAGCTATGAACAGAGCAGGGGCCAATGGACAGCCCTGTTTGACCCCTCATTCTGTGTTGATCTGGTCTGAGAGGGTACCTTGACGACTGAGGCACACCCGTAGAGATGTAGATGTGTGTAGGGCCATTATTGGCTCAAGCACAGGACCCGGGCAGTTCCAAGCTGTTAACTTTGCCCATAGTTTGTTTTGATCCACCATATCGGAGGCTTGAGATAGATCCACCATCGCCATGTAGACCTTGGGCGCCCCTCTCTTTACTTTCGCTTTGATGATGTTGAGAATTAGCAGATTTATTGTTGTGCCAGCGCCCTTTTGGAAGCCAATTTGAAAAATGTCAGCTGAGGGCGAGTTACTGGCCCATTTTTTGAAGTGAAACAGAAGGGACGCGAAGATCTTGCCGATTATGTCTAGTAGGACAATTGGTCTGTAGTTCGCCGGGGAGCCCCTGTCCCCTTTCTTGAAAATCGGGACGAAGACTGCTTCTGTCCAGGTTTTCGGAATTTGCTTCTGTTGTTGGCAATATTTGAATAGCTCGCCAATTGCGTGTGCCCAGTCGTTGGGGTGCTCCTTGAGGTCTTAGTTAGTTAGCCCGTCAGGTCCGGGAACCCTGGACGATTTTAAGACGGCAATTATTCTAGAGATGTCTTTCATATTATCCAATTTGATCCATGGTTCTGAGGTCGTGGGAGGGATCGTTTTAGCTGAGGTTTGAGGAGAATGGTAAAAATCTGTAAAGTGTGAAATCCAGTTTTGTTCAGATACGGAATTTGGGATCAGTGGAGCGGTCTCGCCGTTTACGCTCTTAAGGAGCGTCCAGAAGTCTCTGATGTTTCTTGATGCCCAGGTACGTAGCATGGCTTCCGCGTCATTCTGGTACATGGTCTGCCGTTGTTGCTTTAGCCAAGTTTTATAGGACCTGACTGACGTATAGTATGTAGTTCAAGCATCTGTGGTTTTCGTTTTCACTGCCAGTTTTTTTAGCTTTCTCACCTCTGATCGCTTTCCAACAACTGCGTTGTTGAACGTGTGGATGTGGGTAGGATGGTTTCGTGTTTTGCCAGTAAAACTCACGTTGTGGGCAGCTAATAGAGACATGTACTCGGGTCTCACTTCTTCCGAGCTGTTTTGACCATGTTTCTTGCTTAGGTTGACCTGGAAGGATCTTATGTTTTCCGATGTTAGTCGGAGTCGATTTTGTTGCTTGTTTGATTCTATGTCGGGTAAGTACTGAGGTCTTTTCAGTAACGCTCCATCCCAAGACATCTGAAGGAGATTGTGGTCACTTTTTATCGTTTTTATGACTGTACAGTCCACGAAGTATGGGATCAGGCCTACCGTGATAAAGATGTAATCTAAAGTGGCAACGGATCCGGACCTTTCCCAAGTTGGTATTTGGGTACCGCGGTCTCGTAGAGCTGCCGCGTTATGGAATTTTCTTGATTTCATTAAGTTTGACCATGCGCGGCCTCTTTCGGCGGCCAGCGATTGTGGCATGTGTGCTTTGTCCTTCCTAGTATCGGCCTCACAATTGGCGTTCAGATCTCCGCATATTATGATGTTTGGAACGTTTTGATCGATTGTAATTTCGTTGATAATATTTGCTGTTGAGTTGCAGAAATCTTTTGTGGTTGTTCTTGCCGGGTTCCAGTATAAGTTGATTATGGCTAAGGAGACTCCTTACCCAGGAGTCTCGGCCATGGTCGTGGTGAAGCCATGTAGTTAGTGAAGCAAGCATGCCAAGGCCCTCTGCGATTTTTACCTTTGGGGCGATCCCTGAACCCACACGGATGGCAGTCAGTAGGCCCGCTGATGGTCAGCCCACCGTGCAACCTGTAGTTGGTGAGACTTCAATTTCAAACCCGTCCAAGGCTGGTTTGTCCAGGAGCCAAGTTTCCTGAAGACAGATCAAGTTGAATGCGCCCAGATTTATGTTGCTTGGTCTGGTTAGGTGGCGGTATCCTCTGGTGTTCCATGATGCCATTTTGAGGGCACTTTCTTTGAGCTGGGTCGATGAATTCTCGGTCAGCCTCTTGGTATCAGTGGAACACAACGGTCGCTGCTATTTACTTTGGTTTCGTGAGAAAGTGTCGGCAATCCACTTCCATGGATTTGAGGCAGGTGTTTCTGTCGACTCCCTCTTCGGTGGGGTCACCTTTGCTTCTGCACGATGTCTCTCCTGGGTGCTCTCGGCGAGTCTGAGAGGTGGTGGACGATGCGTAATTTTCATGATTCCACTTTTTTGAGCGATCGTCATGGAGTTTAACCCCCTCCTCTTCCCGTCTCTTTCTGGCGTCAGTCCGTCTGTAGTCTCTTGATGGGGAGCGCTTGTCGCGGCGATAGCTCGAGGACCCTCTCCTTGCCCTGTTGCCGCCCACCTGGACTGTTTTGGGCTTCTGCAGTTGTTGTATTTTTAGACCTATGCAGTGGAGATCTTTCGTTACTTAGGGGGTGATTTTACTTAACGCCTTGTTTCTTATGTGGAGATATGCTTTTGCTTTGTGCTCCCGATGATGAGGCTCGATGAGTGTGAAGTCATCAGAAGTTGTGTTTGAGCTTGTCGATTTTTCCCAGTATTCTCAATACTGTTCTTCGATTTAGTACCAGGTAGCTGTCTTTAGCTGAGGTTTGTTCCAATTTGAAAAGCGACGAGTCAGACAGTTTGGAGTTTTTTTAGCTTCCGCCTCACTGGTTCTCATGGACTTCTTGAAAGAATGGACTCGGTGACTGTCGTGTCGGTGGTTTTGTCCTAATCTCGGTTCGAGTTTCCGATCAGGTCTGTGATTTTCGGTTTTCTTTAGGTTCTTGAGAGCTTCTAAGGCAGCACTTGGAGAGTTTGAGCGCGGCCTTTGAGTGCGAGCCACAGGCTTTTCGACTGTTCGTTTTTCTTCATCCCGAGGGGTAGGTGCCACTTGTTCCTTGCCAAGATCAGGGACTGTCTTAGTTACGGTCACTGAATTTGTCGATGGAGCAGGAGTAAGTTCTTCGGCGTCTGGGTGCTGGCATGTTCCCGACAGGTCCAGGGAAATGTCATGATCATCGTTTGTTATCAGGACGACCGCGGGGCCTACCTTGATTTGGGTTTTGGGACTGTTGGTCCCCCTTTGATTTTGAGACGTGTAGTCTTTCAGTCTGGTGCCCAGCGGCAGCTTTTCTTCTGTCGACTTTACTTGTGTGCATAGAAGAGTGTTTGAAAGGTTACTCTCCTTTATTTGATTTGCGCTTCTTGCCGACTGGACTACGGGGTCCGCTGATATTAGTGAAGAGGGCTTTGTCGAGATTTTTGTAAAAATAGGGGCCAGATCCTTGAACTTCTCGCTGTTTAAAGTCTGGGTAGATTTTGATTGGCATGATTTGGGGGTTTGCCCCAAGATTCTGTTCTTGCACAATTCATCGCTCAGTTTGTCTATTTTTTTGCCCAAGATTTTTTCCATACTGTTAGTTTCGCTCAACTGCAGTTAGGCAGCCTTCAATGAAGGACAGTTTGTCTTTCATGGTGCTTATCATTGCGGTGTTGTCTGTGATTGATTCATAGAGCTTGCCAAATGGATTTAGGGCTATCGTAAATGCCGACATAATAGATAGATCTATTTTTTTTTTTTTATGGTGTCTCCTTGTCTGCCATAAATGGAATTTCACTTAAACGACATGATTTTGTTGGAGTTTTTAAGCCTCTGTCCGTAGGAGGCTGGGGCAATCTTTCTGAGGATCTTCTTTCTGCTGATGTCGTTTCTCCTTGGGTGATGTGAGGGAATTCTCCAGAGAGTCTACTAGAGTTTCCCTGAATGTGTGGCCGAGTCCATGCGTATTGGTCCACGGCCTGGCGATTCCTGGGGTCTGGAATACACCTGTCCCTTGCCAGGGTGTCTGGAGTTTGAATCTTCGCAACTTCCGGCGCAGGTACAGTGTCAGAATTACCTTGTGATGGCTCAGTGTTTTGCGATCCAGTATCTGTTCTGTTTTGGCCACTCTTAGTTTCTTTAAGCTTGCTGTTTGTTTGTGGCGCTGAGCTATCAGTCACCACGCTCCGGTCCGTGGTTGGGCCTCGTTGTGATTGAGATTTTGGGCTTAACCGAGTGCCCTGCGGGATCAAGTCCGTTTTTCGTGCTTTGGACCTTTGAGGCGGGTCTTGAATGGCCTCTAGGATTTCTGCATCGGACAACTCGGGGTCCTGGTCTAGTTTTCTTTTGTGTTGTGTTATGAAGTATTCTTTTAGAGATGCAGATATCGGGGGAGCTGGTAGACATTTTGAGCCCCCCTGAGTTTTTGGGGCTAGTTTCCGATGTTTCTTGGTAAATGTTTTTTCGGACATAGATCTTGTTTTTGTGGTCACTTTTGTGAACAGGGTCTTTGAGGCCTGGTTTGGGTATCCTGGAGCTCTAGTTTGGGAGCCCTGAATCGTCGGCTGAGTCTCACCTGTGGCTGGGGGGAGATCCACAACCAAGGCGGAATTTGGGCTTTGAGTAGAGGTGGCGTGCGGTGGGCACACACCAGACTTTGGCACTTCCACAGTCAGATTTTGGTCTGTCGGCTCATTTGGTTCTGCGACCGCCATCTGATGGGAGGAGGATGACCCGTAAGATACTTCGAACACTGAGTCGTTTGGCGAATGGGTTTGCTCCTCGTTTTCCATGTCCCATGAGTCGTTGGAAATATTTCTCTTAGGGGTAGCTTTTGGATTTGACTGCTTGCTTTGCTTTGGCCGCATTTGCGGCTTGGCTGGTGTGAATTTACTTTGGTGAATTTGGGCTATAGTCACTTTCCCTTCGGCTGGCGGGGCCGACGGCTGAGTGCTTGCGCTTACGTTACTTGAAATGTTCTCCCGAGTTACTGCGTGGAAGGCCTACTATTGGATTTCCACATTCTTGGCCAATGGGACCTTTGTGAATGGATGTAGAGAATATGACAAACTTCAGTTAGACTAGGGAGAGTTTTCGTTTTAAGCTATGTCTGATCAATGGCATCGTTCCAATTTGGAGAACTGTTTACTTGGATGTTGTTCTCATGCTATTTAAATTCTAGCTTGTGGGGAAAAACAAATGAAAGAGATCTGAGCAAGATAAAGGTTTCAGTAAAGAAATGAAGACCCGCAGGCAAGAGTGAAGCAGAACAAAGGGAATAATTGCTTGATAAGGACAATCAAGAAGGGTGGAGGGGAGGGGCGAGGTCACGGGTCTACCATTATCTGGGTAATCCAAGGCTTTGCTGAGACAAGGTGGGGAAAAAGCCCAGCATTGCTTCGGGACAGAGGGAAGCAGGCTTACTCCAGGGGGGTTCCCCCAAAATACCACCAGGCTAATATGAGCCCAGCTCTTACAGAGTTTTACCTATTTAGAACCTAGCTGACCGCAGAAGGTAATTGTGTCTGTAGAAAAAACAGTGTGTTCCCCAGGCTATTGCTGAAGCAAGTGTCAATCTGGGTTTATGAACTTGATGCGGCCTCCCGCCATGCCAAATTGAAAGTTTGCTTACTAGACTTAATGCTCATGGGACAATCTTAGCCAAATAAATATACCAAGCAAGCTCCATTTTTTTGAAATATTTGAAATTGTTTTTTACATTTATTTTATTCGTTTTTCCAAAACATGAAGTACAGCATTCTTTAACACTGCCACCCGCAGTGTATACAATAATCGTCATCAGAACGCGGCAACTCTCCAAAACAACCGCCCCCCCCGCCTTGCCCAAAGGACCCCTGTCTCTCGCCACAAAATCCCAACCTAATTGGAACACCACTTCTCAATGGAGCTCATTCGCCTCCATATTGGTCTCAGCCTCCGCAGTGAACAAGGATTGTACTAATTTGGTCACTCCCGTTGTGGTCTCCACCCTGCCACCCACTGCTGCCCCCCTCCATACGGCGGTTTTAGCCAATGCCCATGTCTTCAAATCTCACCACCACTCCCTCACATCTGGACCTTTGGGGGATTTCCATGCCATGGTGATCCTGTCTTGGGCTAGAATATACGCTAAATCCTTAATTTTACTGATGCGTTTTGCTTTTGGGGCATGGGAAGCGGCCCAATAGGCATGCTTTCAGGGAGATAACATTTAGTTGCACCCCTCCCCTGCTCATTCTGCCCGCCACCTCCTGCCAATATTGCACCACTACCAGGCACACCCAAAAACATGTGTAATATCCCTGCATCTGTCGCCCTGCACCTGGGGCGCCTGTGCGCCTCTGCGCCCGGAAACTTGCCAATCCTTAGCAGAGTCATGTATGCCTTGTATGAGCTGCAGTCTCGAATTCTGTGAAGCCCTCTTATCATGTCTCTATAATGCCCTGCAATTTTGTCTCCATAAAGGGTTCCCCCAAATCATCTTCCCATTTGCCCCTTATTGCCAAGGGGGAGGGGTGCCAATTAGTCAGCAGGAAATCATATATCCGTGATATGTTGTGCCCTCCCTCCGATATGTCATACAGGGTGTCCAGACCTATGGACTTTTCATATGGTCTCTATGCGTTCTCCTGTCCCTTCTTTTCCCATTAATGGTGGCACCCGATGGGAGGCCCTCCTGACTTCCTTCGACTCCTCTAAGGTCATCATAAATGTTTACCTGAATGGTACCATCTTTGTCCAAGGCCTTCAGGCCAATCTTCTCCTCTTTGATAGACGCTTCCCGCACCTAATCAACTTCCTTCCTTCTCCTGCTGTGCCCTCTCTTATCTCCACGGCTTCCTTGCCTCCCCCTAATGTCTTCTCCTTGGCTACCTTGCCCTCTCCTCCTCCTCCTCCTTCTTCTGCCCCCCCTCAGGCTTCTTCTACACCTCTTCAGGGCATAGCTTTGATTTCTACCCCTCCCTGGAAGTCTTTCAAGGACAGCAACCGTCTCCATATTGCAACTCTCGGTCAGCTGTCAAACACTCCTCTGACATCTGCCGCCTCCTGGAATAACTTCACTTCGATGTCCTCGGTCTCATCGAGACATGCTTCAGGGCGAGCTCTGTCACAAGCTTTGACACTCCCCTCCCTGACGGCTACAAGATCCTCTCCGCTCCCAGGTCCAACCGTTCTGTAAGGGGTGTAGCCCTGATCTTCCCCGCGTGGATTCCTGCCTCTGTCATTCCTACACAGGCCCACTCTTCTTTCGAATGCCTCGTCTGTAGGCTCTCGCTCGCTCGCCTAGCCATTCCCTTACTGTGGCTACCATCTATCGGCCACCTGGTGATATCTCCTCCTTCCTCGTTGAGTGGGCAGACCTCTCCTCTTCCCTCCTGGTCTTGACCACTCAACTCCTTCTTGGAGACTTTAACATCCACCTGGATGCTTCCTGTCCTTCCTCCGGACTCTTTTGCGACCTAAGCGACTCTCTCTTTCACTCTCTATTCTCCCCTCTGGCCCGACTCACTCTGCAGGCACACTATGAATGTTCTGATCTCTTCAGAACGGCCCCATACTATCCCTCTCACCATTCATCTCTCCTGGAGTGATCACTTTCTCCTTTCCTCGCAGCTCACCCTCTCTACCATTCAGGCCAAGCCACCTCCAGCTCTGCCACCCACCTTCTCGGTTATCTGACCCATGAAGCGCGTGTCAGTTGAGGCTTTCGCTGCCACTTTCTCACCCCCTCCCCCTTTTGCTGTCTCACAACCTGACACAGTGCTCCATTCTGCTATATCTGATACTCTTGGTGTTCTTGCCCCTATCATAAGGATCAGCTTGAAGCCCAAAACCAAGTGCAACTCTTGGTACGATTCGAACCTCGTCACCTGCAAACGCAAGTGCAGGGTGGCTGAGAGGAAATGGCATGCTTCCGGTACATCCTCTGACAAACTGTCCTGCCACCTGCTCCAAAGGCAGAAGAGAACTCGCATCCAAGCCTGCGTGTCTGCGGCATCTAACAACTCGGCCGAACTCTTTAAAATCTGCAAGGAACTGGCCAATTCTGCTGCATTCTCTACCTCTCCTGTCCCCTCCCAAGCCCTCTGCATGGCTCTGGTTTCTCGTTTCATCTCTAAAACTCAGGATATCCTGTCCTCTCTCTCTTCCTCTGCCCCTCCCCCCTCCTCTCCCTGCTCTTGCTCTGGCTTTTCTTCGGCCACCTCTCCTCCCTCCTTCTCTGCCTTTCCCCTATTCTACCCAGACGAGGTTTCCAGACAAGTCTGATCTATGAAAGTCTCATCAAAATAGGTTCACCCCTGTTCCTCCAAAACCATCAAGGACCACATTGACATCCTGGCTCCTGCATTGCTGACTTCTGCAACTACTCCTTTGCCACTGGAGTCTTCCCTTCCCCCTTGAAGCATTCCCTTGTGCACCCTCTTCTTAAGAAACCCTCTGCCAACCCATCCTGCCCGGCTAACTATCGCCCAATCTCCATCACTCCTTTATGGGCAAACTCCTGGAAAAGCTGGCCATCTCCCAGCTTAATCTTCACACTGAATCTGTTGGTTGTCTCCATTGCCATCAGTCTGGCTTCAGAGCTGCAGAAGCACAGAAACTGCTTTCCTGATAATCTGTGAAGATCTGCTCTCCAACCTGGATTCCAACACCCCCTTTGTCCTCATCTTACTTGATCTCTCTTCTGCCTTCTACCCAGTGGGGATTTTCCATAAGAGTCCTGTAAAAAAGATTTCATAAAAATAACTATAAAACTCTAGGACTCGTTTAGAACTAATTGTATGTAAATATCTAGCAGCAGACATTAAGGGATTCTTAACCTCCATTTGAATTGTTTAGATTCTTCCACAATTTGAATATATGTAACTGTTACTATGAAATAGTTTCATTTATTTCTTTTTTTTTTCTTCTTTTTTTAACTAGAGGATATTTTTCCCTTTCCTTCTCCCCTCTTTTTTGAGCACTGGGTTCCTGCATTCTCATCTTTTTATTTATTATTTTTCTCCTTTCGCTTCCCTTTCACTTTGGTTATGTGTAACCATATGATTGATGAATGATGCAAATAATTGAACCAAATCGTAAACATGTGAAAAGGGTAATGAAACAAACATGCTACTGAACATTTTCTGTAATCCTTGTTTGCAACTTTTATAGCATTAAAATAGTATTATATATACACTGAAAATGTTGTGGTATATGTGGTTACCTTTTAGACCTACCGTGCATGAATATGGTCAAAATTAGGGGTGAGATTTGATACAAGAGAATCCCAGTTATTGAAAAGTACTGCACTAATTCAGCACATTAGGCTTGGTGTCAAGTAAAAAAATGTTCTTTTCTGCAGCAGTACCTTGTTATGTACTCTCTTCTGCCTTTGACACGGTCAACCATGCCATCCTGTTCAACCGTCTCCATGATAACCTGAGTATCACTGATCAGGCCCTGGCTTGGCTGACTTCTTTCCTCTCCGATCGACCCTCCCAGCTCCAACTTGGGTCCTTCCTCTCCTCTATCGCCATCTCTACCTGTGGTGTTCCCCAGGAGTCTAAACTCTCTCCCTGGTTGTTCAACCAATTCCTGCCACTTCTTGCCCACTGCATTGCTGCTCTCTGCCCCAACTTTCAGTGCTATGCAGATGACACTCAGCTCATTTTAAGCCTCCCTTCAGCCACCTCTTCTCCCTCTCTCATCTCCGACTCTGTCTGCTATCCAGGAGTGGTGTGCCACCAATGATCTCTGCCTTAATGCCAGTAAGACTGAGATTCTTCTCATCAGCACACCCGCTCCCTCCTTTCCTGTCTGTCTCTGGCCGGCCTCTCTTGGCCTTCTTCCTGCTCCCACCTGTGGGGCTAAAAACCTTGGGGTCATCTTCAACTCCACACTCTCCTTCTCTCCATACATCTCCGACGTCTCTAAGAAGTCACACTACCAGCAGCACCTCCTTTGAGGTATTCTTCCTTTCCCCTCCTTCCCCCAAAAGCTCACTGTCTCCAGAGCTCTGCTTCTCTCTAGGCTGGACTACTGCAACAGCTTTTTTCTAAATCTGCCTGCCTCCACTCTCCAACTTCTACAACTCATCCAGAACAGGGCTGCAACACTTGTCCTTGGCCTCAAGCCCAGGGATTGTATCTATCCAGGACTGAAATCTCTGAACTGGCTACCAGTGGCTGTGAGGATTAAGTTAAAAACTCTCTGCATTGTCCACAAGGCCTTCCAGGGCCTTGCGCCTCAGTACCTTCAACTCTCTCTACATAAATATCTTCACTTTCTAGCTCTTCGCTCATCCGCCTTCAACTCCCTGAGGGTCAGTCGCTTCTCCAAGCAACAAGTTGGTGTTAGATCTCTTTCTTCAGCTGGGGCCTCCCTCTGGAACAGCCTCCCTGCCTCTCTGAAAATTGAGGAGAACCATCTGGTTCCGGAAGCACCTCAAGACCTTCCTCTTTGCCTCTGCTTTCTCTCCTCCTCTTCCCTGCTGAACTCCTGGCTGAAACTGAAACTGCACTGGTCACCTGGCTACCATGTGTTCTCGGGCCCAGGTCCCCACCCCACCATTTGCACACCTGCACTGCCCCCCCCTGGCAACCCTTGCACCCTGGGGCTGTTTCTGTATCCCTACTGCCCCCTACCAGCACTTGACACCTGATGTCTGTACTTAGGCATGCACCTGCCACCAGCTGGCCGCACTTCCTATTTATTTACTGTTGTCCTATGTACTACACTCCCCCCAACCCCACACCACCTCCCCGGCACTTGCGCGATCTCAATGTCACCTGGCCTAGTAAGATTGTAGTCTCTTTCTTCCCTCTATTCCCCCTCCTTTACCTCATCGCGCCTTCAAACTCTTGTGTATAGGCGTGTTATAAATGCCATATCCACTCCCCTGCTGACCATCTGGCTGTGACCAGAACTGCGCTGGTTACCTGTACACCCTCTGAACTTGGGCCCAGGTCCCCCCGCCAATCGCACACACTTGCACTGGGGACTGTCTCTGTATCCCTTCAGTCCCCCTACCAGCACTTGACACCTGATGTCGGCACGTACCCTTGCACTTGCCACCTGCTGGCCGTTACTGTTACTTATTGTACTTATTGTTACTATCTATTCCCATGTATTGCACTGTCCCTTCCCCACTTGCGTGATCTGAATGATACCTGGCCTAGTAGGATCGTTGTCTGTCCTCCCTTTGTTCCCCCCTCCCTTGCCTCGTCACGCCTTGAAACACTTGTGTATAGGCGCGTTATAAATGCCATATCATATATCATAACACTATGAAATGCTTCTCCTGTAGCTCGCTGTATGCAGGCCACCTACGTATAATCTCCCCTTTGATCGTGCCATGCATTAAATATTGGCTTGCGTGCCATCCTGTGTGTTCCATCAGCTCTGCAAAAGGTATAAAAGGGGTATTGTGCAATAAATCTCCCACTGTAGCCACCCCGTGAGATTCCCAATTTGCACATATTCCCAGTCTCATCTGCGCTGTGGATGTTGCCACATAGACCAGGGGAATCTGTGCTGAGAACTGGTCGGCAAGCCCTATCATTGCGAGTGCCCCCTCCCACTCACCCCCAGGGACACTAGGTGCGACCATTGGCCTCCTCGAGGTTTACTAATCCATACTAGTTCGTTCAAATAGTAGCGTGCCCCATGGGCTGCAACACTAATGTATCCGAAGTAGGATCATCTGCTAGCCAGTCCACCACAAATTGCAACTGCCCTGCTATATAGTATAATTCGAAATGTGGGGTCCTGATGCCTCCCTCCTAATATGGCCTGTGCAATGTGGATAGCGCTATCTGTTTCCTCCCATTTGCCCACAGGAAACCTCTACACATGCTGTCCAGTTTCTTAAAGAAGGGTTTAGATATGTTGAACGGGACATTTACAAAAAAATGCAGCAGTCTAGGTAATGCCACCATTTTCAGCAGGGCCTCCCTCCCCATTAATGAAAAGGGCAGTTTGGCCCAGAACTTGATTGAGCCTTCGATGCCCTCTAGGGCCTTCAACGTGTTGTGTATGTTCTTTTGCTGGATCGTGATATACATTGACCCCCAGGTATCTAAACGTGGATGTTTTCTATTGCAGGGCAAGGACAGGCAGCGCCCTTTGTTCTATCCTGTGCAGTCATGATAACGGGAACAGGGCTGACTTTCTGTGCTGATTGTGATCCCTGACCGCTTCGCTAACAGCGAAATGGTCTCTAACAGCAGCTCTAGATTGTCTTCATGGTTCTGCATGTATAGTAACATATCATGTGCGTACAATATCATCAGATGTCTAGTCCCATCTATCTGTATCGGACCTGGGATGTGTGTTTAGATCGTACTATGGAACCATATGGTTTTGGTTAAGAAGTCCTGTGTAGTGTATAATTAAGACGGGGACAGAATAGGATTGAAATTACCCATTTTTGGAATCAACCTATACAAAAGTTTTTTGTATCCATAAACCTGTCTGGTTAATCCCGTGTTTTAGCTTGGTTTTCCTCACAAAAAATACATATTACAAGTTGGGAAACATCTCAACACTGAATTATAAGTGTTTAAGAGTTGCACCATATGCTTTTTGCATAGGTGCGTAGGCAATGGGTATTTTGCACTTTAGATACTAAGTAATGGCCTGTTTCCGAATTGTTCTATTATATATTTTGTGATGTTTTATTGTATGATGTGACCAAGATCTTTTTATCGCAATTTTATTGTAAGATTTTATAAAACTCGACTACAGTGCAATTAATTGGAAATGCTGTAACATCATTTTTATATGTGAAGTGATAGGACTTTTAAACTTACACTCTGAATTGAATAAAATAAAAAACTATTTTTACTTAACGCCTATATTTGTGCTGACTGATAGATTTAATCAGAATCCCGAATAGGGGCTGTGCCTGAATAGTGGCCGACCAACATGAAAAAATAAGAAAATGTGAATGGTTCACCCTGGGGACGCCCCATTTTTGTGTTTTTCCCATCTATCTGTATGCCTGCCTCAATGTATTCTGCTCGTAGGTACTGTGCTATAGGTTGCATGGCAAGGATGTAAAGCAACGGGGACAGCGGGCAGCCCTGTCTTGTTCCTTTTTCCAATTCCCAAGCTTCAGAGATGTATTTGCCCGTTTTCGCCTGTTTCATCGGTTGTATGTATACTGGTTGAACCCACTTAAAATGTCTGCTCGAAGCCAAACCTGTGTAGAGTTTCACACAGCCAGTCCCTCCTTGCTGAATTGAACGCCTTAACTGTGTCCAGCATGGCTATGGTGCACAGGGCCGCCCAAGATGCAGTGCAGTCTATCATATGGTATAACCTCCTCAGATTCCATGACATGCTACAGCCTGGCACATAGCCCGTTTGGTCCGGGTGTACCAGGGTATGTATCACCTTTTTGAATTTATTTGCTAATATCGTCGTCAGGATTTTGTTATTTTGATTTAGCATCGACAGGGGCCTGTATGAGCTGCATTCCGTTGGGGCTTTATGGGGCTTGAGAAGCAGTATAATAATAGATTCCCTCAAACTGAGGGGAAGGATATCTGCCTCATACAAATCTGCAAAGGTGTTGAGAAAATGTGGGGCTAGCTCTTGAGCGTATTCCTTGTAACATTCACTATCTGATCTGCGAGTCTTCCCTGTCAGCAGTGCTGTAATAGTGCTTTGTATGTCCTTGAGGGTAAGTGGTTCCTCGAGACTGTCTCTAGCTTCCTGGCTTAGCCTAGCAAGTGCTATCTACCCTAACACTTCCTCCAAATGAGCCCCTTGTGTCGGAGGTCCTTGCTGGTAGAGGTTTTTGTAAAATGCCTGAAAAGCGTCATTAACCCCGGTTTGAGTATGGCGTCAATCCCCATTACTCGTACGTATCATGTGGATACAATCTTGTTTCTCCTCCTTTTTATATAGCCATGCTAACGGGTGGCCAGGTTTATCCCCTTGTTTGTGTTGTCTCTCAATGTATTTTACATAACCGTGCTTACCCAGCCTCTCCCAGCACTCCATGCTTGTATGCTTAAGCGCCAAGACCCCTGCATTCTCGCCTGGTGGCCCTTCCTGGGACTGCTCCAATTTCCTCAGTCGTTCCTCCGCAGAGGACAACTCTTTATTAATAGTTGCTTGGACACTGCA